>NC_041230.1:28949934-28950562 GCF_002837175.3 Physeter macrocephalus
GTCTCCTGCCCATTTTTGGATTGGGTTGTTTGTTTCTTTAATATTGAGCTGCATGAGCTGTTTATATATTTTGGAGATAATCCTTTGTCCGTTGATTCGTTTGCAAATATTTTCTCCCATTTTGAGGGTTGTCTTTTCGTCTTGTTTATGGTTTCCTTTGCTGTGCAAAAGTTTTGAAGTTTCATTAGGTCCCATCTGTTTCTTTTTTGTTTCATTTCCATTACTCTAGGAGGTGGATCAAAAATATCTTGCTGTGATTTATGTCAAAGACTGTTCTTCCTATGTTTTCCTCTAAGAGTTTTATAGTGTCCAGTCTTACATTTAGGTCTTGAATCCATTTTGAGTTTATTTTTGTGTATGGTGTTAGGGAGTGTTCTAATTTCATTCTTTTACATGTAGCTGTCCAGTTTTCCCAGCACCACTTATTGAAGAGACTGTCTTTTCTCCATTGTATATCCTTGCCTCCTTTGTCATAGATTAGTTGACCATAGGTGTGTGGGTTTATCTCTGGCTTTGTATCTTGTTGCATTGATCTATGTTTCTGTTTTTGTGCCACTGCCATATTGTCTTGATTACTGTAGCTTTGTAGTATAGTCTGAAGTCAGGGAGTCTGATTCCTCCAGCTCCG
>NC_041230.1:28951339-28952879 GCF_002837175.3 Physeter macrocephalus
TTATTATGTTGAGGTAGCTTCCCTCTATGCCCACTTTCTGGAGAGTTTTTATCATAAATCAGTGTTGAATTTTGTCAAAAGCTTTTTCTGAAAAAAAAAAAACCAAAAACGCTACAACACTTTATCCACTGATTTTAAAGATAAAAGTGCCATTTTAAATTTCTTACACATTAGGCTAAATATACAAATAATAGTAATAACAATAATAATTACTTGTATTTGCTTTTTAATATAATGTACACCATGCTAAAATTTTCTTTTCTCAATTTTGTTCGATGATTCATCTTCCAATAAACTTAAATAACTATAACTTTTTTAAAAAAAGCTTTTTCTGCATCTATTGAGGTGATCATATGGTTTTATTCTTCAATTTGTTAATATGGTGTATCACATTGATTGATTTGTTATATTGAAGAATCCTTGCATCCCTGGGATAAATCCCACTTGATCATGGTGTATGATCCTGTTAATGTGTTGTTGGATTCTGTTTGCTAGTATTTTGTTGAGGATTTTTGCATCTATATTCATCAGTGATATTGGTCTGTAATTTTCTTTTTTTGTAGTATCTTTGTCTGGTTTTGGTATCAGACAAAGATACCAAGATGGTGGCCTCATAGAATGAGTTTGGGAGTGTTCCTTCCTCTGCAGTTTTTTGGAAGAGTTTGAGAAGGATGGGTGTTAGATCTTCTCTAAATGTTTGATAGAGTTCACCTGTGAAGCCATCTGGTCCTGCACTTTTGTTTGTTGGAAGATTTTTTTTTTTTTTTTTTTTTTTTTTTTTGCGGTACGTGGGCCTCTCACTGCTGTGGCCTCTCCCGTTGCAAAGCACAGGCTCCAGACGCGCAGGCTCAGCAGCCATGGCTCATGGGCTGTTGGAAGATTTTTAATCACAGTTTCAATTTCATTACTTGTGATTGGTCTGTTCATATTTTCTATTTCTTCCTGATTCAGTCTTGGAAGGTTATACCTTTCTAAGAATTTGTCCATTTCTTCCAGGTTGTCCTTTTTATTGGCATAGAGTTGCTTGTAGTAGTCAGTTAGAATGCTTTGTATTTCTGTGATGTCTGTTGTAACTTCTCCTTTTTCATTTCTAATTTTATTGATTTGAGTCCTCTCCCTCTTTTCCTTTCTTTTTTTTTTAACATCTTTATTGGAATATAATTGCTTTACAATGATGTGTTAGTTTCTGCTTTACAACAAAGTGAATCAGTTATACATATACATATGTTCCCATATCTCTTCCCTCTTGCGTCTCCCTCCCTCCCACCCTCCTTAATCCACCCCTCTAGGTGGTCACAAATCACTGAGCTGATCTCCCTGTGCCATGCGGCTGCTTCCCACTAGTTATCCACCCTATCCTCTTCTTCTTGATGAGTCTGGCTAATGGTTTATCAATTTTGTTTATCTTCTCAGAGAACCAGCTTTTAGTTTTATTGATCTTTGCTATTGTTTTCTTTGTTTCTATTTCATTTATTTCTGCTCTGATCTTTATGATTTCTTTCCTTCTGCTAACTTTGGGTTTTGTTTGTTCTTCTTTCTC
>NC_041230.1:28953903-28954304 GCF_002837175.3 Physeter macrocephalus
TCGTTTTTCCCTTGCTGCTTTCAATAATTTTTCTTTGTCTTCAATTTTTGCCAATTTGATCACTATGTGTCTCGGCATGTTTCTCCTTGGGTTTATCCTGTGTGGGACTCGCTGCGCTTCCTGGACTTGGGTGGCTATTTCCTTTCCCATGTTAGGGAAGTTTTCAACTATAATCTCTTCAAATATTTTCTCGGGTCCTTTCTCTCTCTCTCTTTTTCTTCTGGGACCCCTGTAATGCGAATGTTGTTGCATTTAATGTTGCTCCAGAGGTCTCTTAGGCTGTCTTCATTTCTTTTCATTCTTTTTTCTTTATTCTGTTCCGCAGCAGTGAATTCCACCATTCTGTCTTCCAGGTCACTTATCCGTTCTTCTGCCTCAGTTATTCTGCTATTGATTCCTTC
>NC_041230.1:28954438-29020472 GCF_002837175.3 Physeter macrocephalus
CATTCTTTTTCTGAGGTCCTGGATCATCTTCACTATCATTATTCTGAATTCTTTTTCTGGAAGGTTGCCTATCTCTGCTTCATTTAGCTGTTTTTCTGGGGTT
Source organism: Physeter macrocephalus (assembly GCF_002837175.3). Taxonomy (NCBI): domain Eukaryota; kingdom Metazoa; phylum Chordata; class Mammalia; order Artiodactyla; family Physeteridae; genus Physeter; species Physeter macrocephalus. Next base: position 28,954,542 of record NC_041230.1, read on the forward strand.
TTATCTTGTTCCTTCATCTGGTACATAGCCCTCTGCCTTTTCATCTTGTCTATCTTTCTGTGAATATGGTTTTTGTTCCATACACTGCAGGATTGTAGTTCTTCCTGCTTCTGCTGTCTGCCCTCTGGTGGATGAGGCTCTCTAAGAGGCTTGTGCAAGCTTCCTGATGGGAGGGACTGGTGGTGGGTAGAGCTGACTGTTGCTGTGGTGGGCAGAGCTCAGTAAAACTTTAATCTGCTTCACTGCTGATGGGTGGGGCTGGTTTCCCTCCCTGTTGGTTGTTTGGCCTGAGGCAACCCAACACTGGAGGCTACCTGGGCTCTTTGATGGGGCTAATGACAGACTCTGGGAGGGCTCACGCCAAGAAGCACTTCCCAGAACTTCTGCTGCCAGTGTCCTTATCCCCACGGTGAGCCACAGCCACCCCCGACCTCTGCAGGAGACCCTGCAACACTAGCGGGTAGATCTGGTTCAGTCTCCCCTGGGGTCACTGCTCCTTCCCCTGGGTCCCGATGCGCACACTACTTTGTGTGTGCCCTCCAAGAGTGGAGTCTCTGTTTCCCCCGGTCCTGTCGAAGTCCTGCAATCAAGTCCCACTAGCCTTCAAAGTCTGATTCTCTAGGAATTCCTCCTCCCGTTGCCAGACCCCCAGGTTGGGGAGCCTGATGTGGGGCTCAGACCTTCACTCCAGTGGGTGGACTTCTGTGGTATAAGTGTTCTCTGGTCTGTGAGTCACCCACCCAGCAGTTATGGGTTTTGATTTTCCTGTGATTGCGCCCCTCCTACCGTCTCATTGTGGTTTCTCCTTTGTCTTTGGATGTGGGGTATCTTTTTTGGTGAGTTCCAGTGTCTTCCTGATGATGATTGTCCAGCAGCTAGTTGTGATTCTGGTGTTCTCACAAGAGGGAGTGAGAGCGCGTCCTTCTACTCCGCCATCTTGGTTCTTGCAGAGATGTTGAGAGGATTCATTGACAGAATGTACATAAAGCACTTTTTTCTTTCCCTTTGCACTTGTCTAGTTTCATTCGAAGTGCACCCGGCTCTTCAGACCAGAGTTCCTAGTGTGAAACGGCTGCGCCCAACACCTCAGCTCGGCAGGCCGTGTGCACGAGTGCTACGCTCAACACTGCAATCTGTTTCTTTTTTTAATATTAATAAAATTTTTAAAATTGAAGTATAGTTGATTTACAATGTTGAGTTAATTTCTGCTGTATAGCAAAGTGATTCAGTTATACATATGTATACCTTCTTTTTTTAAAATTCTTTTTCGTTATGGTTTATCATAGGATATTGAATATAGCTCTCTGTGCTATACAGTAGGACCTTCTTGTTTATCCATTCTATATATAATAGCTTACATCTGCTAACACCAACCTCCCACTCCATCCCTCCCCCAATCCCCTCCCCCTTCTTGTATTTGTTTCTGATAGGCAGTTGGGACACTTAAGGTGGAAAAATTTCAGACCAAGTTCTCAGCTTGAGGTTCCCTGTCTGCACCTGGCTATTATGCCTGGAGTGGCAAAGTGCGTGCGTGTCAGTCTATGGCTATAGCTCTCAGAATGGGCTTCTTCCCCTGCCCCTTTGCTTCTGCTCTTCTCAATTCCAAATTGCTTTCTGGGGCCAATGGGAGGGGCATGATTTAGTTCTGGTTTACCCTTTTCCCGTGGAGGGGTTCCCAACCTACATGGGAAGGGTCTGCTTTAAGACTCACCTCCCTTGACTGGCCTTTGGCCTTGACTTCTGTCCTGCCTGAAAGCCCCCAGATCTAAGCCCAAGTGGGTAGCATCTGTCAATACCCTTCATACGGAAGTGGCTTTGGTGGTTCTGTTACTTTGCTTACCTCTCTGGGCTTATATTTTCTCCTCAGATTGAGCCTCGTGCTTCCCCATGATCTTTTTAGCTCTGCAATTTAAAAAACTATTTTATTCAGCATTTTAAACCATGTTCAGAGGGTAAAGGAAGTCTGCCGTCACTGAAAACAAAAATCTTAATATCAGTTTTAGATCCACTGGGTCTGAGGGTCTGAGGGGACATTTTGCATTGCGTTGCATAAAGGAAAGTCTTCTCTTTATTTAAAAAAAATTTTTTTTAAAATTTTTGGCTGCATTGGGTCTTCATTGCCGCACGTGGGCTTTCTCTAGTTGTGGCGAGTGGGGAATACTCTTTGTTGCGGTGTGCGGGCTTCTCATTGAGGGAGCAGGCGGATTCTTAACCACTGCGCCACCAGAAAGTCTTCTCTTTATAATGCCAGTCTCTGCACATATCCAGCCTACAACTTGTCACCACTTTGGTGTACCATTGCAGGATGATGTGTCCTCAGAGATGGTGTGAGCAGAAGTGAGTTAGATACGGCCGGCAGAACTCAGGGAAAGATCAGATCTCTTCCCTTCCTTGGGGAGGCAGGAAAGTGGAGCCCGACTCCCCAGCTCGTGGCACGTCTCCCAGTGACCTCACCTGTGTCCACTTGTCCCCAAACTGCTGCCATAAGGACCTCTTGCCTCCTCCTCCATGGACGGCTGGTAAAATGGGTGCAGTGCTGTGGGCTGACTGCAGCAATGACTAGGCAGAAATCCCAGCTTCCTCACGTACGAGTTATGCAACCCCAGGAAGCTACCCCTAACCTCTCCCAGCCTGAGTTGACAGATCTGCAATATGGGATAGTCATAATAGTAACTAGCTTATAGCGCTGATAGGAGAATAAACTAGTTAATAACTGTAATGCCCTTGAGAGAGTGCCTGCAACATAATAGGCACGATAAAATCTTTTTAAAAATGGGATGATTAAAAAGTGTCTCACACACCTCTCTAGGTCCACTGAAATAACAGACAGAATATTACTATTGCATTTACTCTTTTAATCTCATGCAACCCTTCATTTTAGAGATGAGAAACTGAGACCCAGAGAGGGCAGGGACTCCACCAAAGCTGCCCAGAAGGCCACCGGCTCCCTAATCTGCAAAGGGGCGCTCCAGGGTTCTAGCCCCAGCTCTGCCACCACTGTGTGATTGTGGCCTGGTCTGTTCCCTCTCTGGGCCTTGGTTTCCCCATTGGTGAGGGTGCCCTGACCAAGCCCCAAGGTTTGCACTGGGAGATTTGGGGGTTGCAGTTGCCAAGGTGACTCGAGGACCCAAAAGAGCTGGGAGGGTGTGCGCTAGATGATGAGTTGAAGCTGCCTGGCGGGAACCCAGAAGCTTGAGAACTTGCAGCCTCAAACCAGCTACCACCAACAGCAGCGCTTAGGAAGGTGTAACCCAGCCACAGTCTTGGGTAAGTAGTTTCTCACAGGGGGCGGGGTGGATAACAGTGCAGGGTGAGAATTCACAGCAGCCCTCTGGCTGGGGGGCCCCAGGCAGGCACGCTGAGCCCTACTCAGACTTGTCTTCCCTGAGCTCAGGCAGGACACCTAGGCTCTGGCTTCTGACTGTATGTTTCAAACCAAAACCCCTCCCCCGCCTTCTGGGCCTCAGTCCCCCGTCAATGAAATGGGACCAGAGACAGCGTAGATAAGTCTCGAGGGCCCCACGTGACCTGCGCATCAGGCAAAGGTGTGACTGTCCCTCCTAGTGTGGACACTAGGGTCTCCACCTGCCCCACCACAGGGGAAAGGCAGCACTGAGCCTGAGCAGGGGACTACTGCCCTGACCACCTATTGTCTCACCTCTCTGAGCCTCAGGGCTCCTCACCTGTGCGTGGGGAGGGCAGCAGAACCAACATGGCAGGGCCGGGAGGACTACCTGACACGGTCACCCAGGGCCTGACACAGCTGTCAGTGCAAAATGGAATTCCCACTCACCAAGGCCCCCTCCCGCCAGGCCTCAGGGGCTAGAGGCAGCTCCCGGGCCCCCGGCCCCAGACCTCCATGCCCAGAGGGAGCCAGACCTCGGAAGAGGCCTTGGCTGTGCTGGTTCCAGAGCAGGTGTCGCAGCCCCACTCCTTGACCAGGGCTCCCACACACCCTTATCCTGCCTCCAGGCCAACCCGCAAATTAGTTGTCATTTAGTTAGGGCCACCAGCCTGCAGGCGGTTAATTGTGCTCATCTGCAAAGCAGGAAGAACATTTTTAAAAATAAATTTATTTATTTATCTTTGGCTGCGTTGGATCTTCATTGCTGTGCGCAGGCTTTCTCTGGTTGCTGCAAGCGGGGGCTACTCGTCATTGCGGGCTCCAGGCGCGTGGGCTTCATTCGTTGTGGCACACGGGCTCAGTAGCTGTGGCGCACGGGCTTAGTTGCTCCGCAGAGTGTGGGATCTTCCCGGACCAAGGCTCGAACCCGTGTCCACTGCATTGGCAGGCGGATTCTTAACCACTGCGCCACCAGGGAAGCCCAAAACAGGTAGAACTTTAATGAGCGATTCATTAACAAAACTGGGGGCTGCCAGAGCCGCTTCTTTCAGGAGGGACTGATTTCGTTAACCACTTCATCACTCAGGCAAAGGCTGATGATATCGGTGGTTTGCATCCTCCAAGATCCTAGGGGAAATAAAACAACTGCTTCTCATTTACAGAGAGCCAGCTCTGCCCAGCGGTGTGCTTTGCAAACCGCAGCAGATTCAGTCCTTCCAGTGAGGTACTATTATTATGGCCATTTTACAGGTGGGGAAATTGAAGCTCAGAAAGGTTATTCTCTTCCCCAAGGACACATAACTAAGTACAAATAGATCCCAGTCTCTCTGACTCCAAAAGTATTTTCTCTTTGACCCCTCCAATACATGTTTCCTTTTATGGATGGAAGGCCTCAGAACTTGTGAGCTAAGAAACTGTCACAGGCCTGCAGGGACGGGGGATGTGGACTGAGTTCTGTTCCTAAAGCAATTCCACTGCTTTAGTGCAAAAGGAAGCCCTTAGGTCCTGAGACACACTGAGGCTGGCTTGTCCCCTCCAGCCACTCTTCTGCCCCTCAAGCTACCTGCCTCCATCCTCAAGTTCTGGATTCTTCCTCTGCAACTCACTTACCTCTTCTGTGTCTGTGCTCTCTCCATAAGAGGCAATATGAATGGGAGTTTAGATGGCACAGGGAGATTAATTTTTAACTTTAGTCTAATGAATAGCTTTTCATTAATTATGGCATGTGACCCTGGTCATTTAACACAGGATAGCAATCATTTTGAATTAAATTTTAAAAGATCCATAGATCTAAAAGAAAATATTAAGTAAATATTTGGCAGACTTGATTTCTAGACTTGGAAAAAACTGTGAGAACAAACTTGCCTGCCTGAGTTGGGGATACCTAGCCTGGGTTACCCTCCTACACCCCCTTCTTAATCAAACAGGTCCAAGGAGGTGTTTGTCAGTCTCAAGAGAGTAGTCCTTTCCTGGAGGGGAAGTTGGCCTTCCCTCTCAGCCAACAGGCTCATGCTGCAGCCGGTTTACTTATTTCTCTGAAAATGTTATCAATGTACTACACGCACACAGTTTAGTATCATGGTTGCCTGGGGTGGGAGTGGAGGGGAGGTTGACTGGAAAGGGCACAAAGGAAGTTTCTTGAAAGATGAAAATGCTCTACATCTTGATTGGGGTGTTTGCTGCACAAGCGTGCACATTTGTCAAGTCATTGATTTGTACACTTAAAATGTGGAAATTTTATTGCAGGGAGATAAAGCCAATTTGAAAACAAAAACCAAAGCCACAGATATTCATTTATATTGGGAGCCACTTCATATTCACTGCCAGTTTTAAATTCTGAGATTCGTGCTTTGCTGCATGATAGTATATGCTGGTCTCGTTTAGCTGTCATTTCAGTTGCTCCCAAAGTCAGCATTTATAGAGTTCTGCCATGTGCTGGTCACAACAAAGGTGCTTAAAATTTCAGAGAGTTACATTTGGCAAAGGGACATCGCAAGTCAGCCGGGAGAGGATGGATCAATCGATAAATGTTGGGACAATTGGCTCTCCATTTAGAAGGCAATAAAATTAGATCCTTACCTCACACGTTATACACACATGTAAACATTCCAGACGGATTAAAGGTGGATGGATTAAATGTTATACAAAAACTATAAAAATATTAAAGTAAAATATAGAAGAATATTTTTAATAAGGTCCAACCAGTAAAAGCTAAAACATGAGGGCCAAAATTCATAAAGGAACATTATGTTTGACTATATAATAATGTAAAACTTTCTATGACCAAAGACACAGAGAATTTAGCTAAAAAGCATACAGTAGACTACTGGAAAATATTGCCTCATGTGTATTAAAGAATTAAGATTTTTAATATGAAAAGAGGTCCTATAGATCCGTAAGAAAATAAATCAGTGACAAAAAGCCCAATTAAAAATGGGTAAATGGGCTTCCCTGGTGGCGCAGTGGTTGAGAATCCGCTTGCCGATGCAGGGGACACGGGTTCATGCCCCGGTCCGGGAAGATCCCACATGCCGCGGAGCGGCTGGGCCCGTGAGCCATGGCCACTGAGCCTGCGCGTCCGGAGCCTGTGCTCCGCAACGGGAGAGGCCACAACAGTGAGAGGCCCGCGTACCGCAAAAAAAAAAAAAAAAAATGGGTAAAGGATATATACAGTTGTTTCACACAGGAAGAAATAAAAATGGAAAGTAAAGTTATGAAAAGATGTTCAGACTCCTTCACAATTATGGACAGGCACATTAAAACAATGGCATCAGCCCTCTCCGGATTGGCATAAAAAACAGTGGTATGAGTATGGGAAAATGGGCACTTTCACACAGTATTGGTGGGAATCTAAACTGGTACTACTTTCAGGGAGGGCAATTTAGCAGTATCTATAAAAGTTTTAACTTCACAAACTCTGACCCAGCAATTCCCCTCATAGGAATCTATTCTTCAGAAATAGCCCCACGTGTGCCCAAAATATATATTCACTGCTGTGAAGCATATTATACTAAAAATTGGAAACTGCCTAAATTTCCTTCAAAGGCGGTTATGGAAAAATAAATTTTACATTGTGTGCAATGGAATTCTTGCGTCAATTAGAAAGAATGAAATAGAACTCTATGTACTAGCCTGGAATGATATCCTTTATATCTTAGCAAGAGAAAAGAAAGCAAGTTATAAAACACTATGTATAGCATAATAACCCTATTTTTGTAAAACAATTGCATATACGAGTTATAAATATATAATGATAACGTCTCACAATTATATATGCTAGCAGCCTGGAATTATTATTATTCCTATTCAGTAGATGAGGAAACTGAGGCACAGAGTGGTTAAATAACTTGCCCAAGGCGGCACAGCTTGTCAGTTGCAGAGCAGGGATTTGAACCCTAGCAGCCTGACTCCACAACTTGAGTAGAGTCAAAATAAGGCTTATTTTGACTTATTTTGGCGTTGTAGGCCCCAAATACTTCTGTTAAGAGTGGTGACCTCCCGGGGCTTCCCTGGTGGCACAGTGGTTAAGAATCCGCCTGCCAGTGCAGGGAACATGGGTTCCAGCCCTGGCCCAAAAAGATCCCACATGCCGCGGAGCAACTAATCGCGTGTGCCACAACTACTGAGCCCGTGCTCTAGAGCCCACGAGCCACAACTACTGAGCCCACGTGCCACAACTACTGAAGTCTGCGCTCCTAGATCCCATGCTCTGCAACAAGAGAAGCCACCGCAACGAAGAGTAGCCCCCGCACGCAGCAACGAAGACCCAACGCAGCCAAAAAAAAAGAGTGGTGACCTCCCAAAACAACACTGCAAGGGCTGAGTCACTTTTTAATAAATACTTTTAAGAGATAGATATTTAAAAACCTGAACTGGTAAATAGGACTTATCAAAAGGCCCAGTTTCCTGCAAACCCCCTCCTCGGAGTCTACCACTTACTTTAATTTATGTGGTGGTTACCTCCAGGGCAATAAATAACATGCTTATACTGCTATTTCTTGATTTATTAACCTTGGGCATAATTTATGGACTTCGGCAAGCACTGGAAAAAAGAAAAATCAGCTTATCTTTTTTAAAAAATTTTCCCTCTTCCTGTTGTGGTGCAGTTTGCTGCTCTAACTCTAGGCTGGACCCTGGGCTGGGCACTTTATTTACTGTATTGTTGCTAAGACTAGGCCCACTGAAGCTCAGAGTCGAAATGGACTTGCCCAAGGTCACTGCGAGTCAGTGATGGAGGCGGGGACAGGACCCTGGTCTGCGTGTCTCCAGGGCTGGGCTGCTTCTGTGACAGCCTGTGGCCCACCCCATGGGTGACTGTGGTACATTCCTGACCTCGCACTCTGGCAGAGGCTCAGCATGGCTGGGGTGTGGTGGCCCTGCCCGCCGGAGGCTGACCTCAGGCCACCTGCTGCTCGGAGGCGTGTTTGTGGGGCAGCAGGTGCAGTCTCTGGGTGTTTGGCCAGCAAAGGCTTCATTTTCCACTGCTGATGGGCACAGACGTGGACTCTCTGGGGCCTCTGCCTTCTGGATCATTTGCCCCCAAGTACCCTATACCTCCAGGGGAAAGGCTGAGCCAGTGACTGAGGCTGGGGGAGAAAGGGGAGCCTGATACCCAAGACCCTCCGGAAGAAAACACCACTCTTCTTCTTCCCTAACACTGAAGTCACCCAGTAGGAGAGGGTTGAAAAAAATGACCAAAGCTGGGCATCATCCAAAACCAATTAACTCAGAAACTACGGCAGGAGGCCTTGGGTCTAGATGGAGAGGAGCCCAGAGAGGGCAGTGATTCGCCAGAGGTCACACAGCTACTGTGGGTTGAGGACATAGGAGTCCAGTCTTGAAGGCCTCCTCTTCAGCCTGGAGAGAAGCAGGCTGAGTGGGGCCAATAAGAAAATGCAGCGCTGGGGCAGAGGGGGCGGGGCTGTGGCCGGGTCTGTGTGTAGTGGGGGTGGCCTTCCCAGCGGGGCCCAGCATGACAAAGATGGGAGGGGGAGGGCAGGGACAGCCATGAAGGGGGACCACATGGACGGTGCTCCATCTGAACCAGGCCCCAGATCACTTCATCCGCAGCAAGAGCTGCATGCAGCTGGTGGGAAGTGCACCCCTTTCAGGGATGCAAATGGGCTTCTCTCCATGGCAGGGCTCTGAGGCAGGGCATGGAGGAGGCAGTGGGGATGTTGTGGGTGCAGGTAGGGGAATGGGAGAAATGTGGCCCCACAGACCCAAATCCCAGTGTCTCCTCCTCCTCCTGAACTGCAGGACTCAGCACCCCTAATCCCATCCTCCAGGCGGCCCAGTGAACCCCTCCTCTGACTCACAGCAGATGGGGCATCACGTGAGCAAACCCAGCAGCTGGGGGAACCAGGACAGATGGCAAGTGGGGGCAGGGCAGGGCTGGCACAGAGGGACCTCTCAAACGGGGTGGGGTGGGGTCCTGGCTGGGCCCCAGCCTCCCAGGCTTGCCCTCCACCAGTCTGGTCCTCACGCCCCATCAGGAGTTCCTTGAGACCCATGGGGAACCCTGCAGATTTGGGGGTCAGGACAGGGCTGCTGAAGGGGAGAGCTTGGAACATACATTTTCTGATCCCTGCCCGGTGCCTGCGCTGGCACCAGTGGGTTGAGACACCCCCTGCAGGCCCCTCAAGCTCCCAGCTCTCCCTGGTTCCCTGGTGGCTCAGCTGGGCTAGAACAGTCCTGGACCCTCCCTGCCCTCAGACTCTGCCGGGCCCTAGGCTCAGCGCTTTGCATGCACCTTTATTTCTGCCAGGCACGAGCTCCTGATGTACCCATTTTAGAGATGAGGACACTGAGGCACAGGAGGCTTACCCAGGAGTGACCTCTTTTCTTGGGGGCTCCAGAGTCTGGGCTCTTGTCCACTGTACTCTCCTGCCCTCCTCATTGGCGAGGGGCCTCCTCAGCCAGGCCAGACTCTGTGCTGGGGGCCCAAGGACATGTGCCCTTGTCTTGAACCCCATCCCTGCTGCTGCCAAGCCCAAACCTGTCTTCTGGGGTGAAAGGACCCACTGAGATAGCAAAACTGCTTGTCTGAGGAGAATCCTGGCTTTGTTTCTGTCTAGTTTTGTGAACTTGGGTGTCTGTGCTTCAGTTTCCTCATCTGGACAAAGTGGATAAAATAGTATCTACTGTGGGGCTGCTGTGAGCATGAAGGAGTTACTGCAGTAAAGTGTTGACAACAGCACGTGGCCCATATCAATGTTAGCCTTTGTGATCTCCCTGTCGGGCAGATGGGGGCACTTGGTCATGTGGCCACATTTAACTGCCAGGGAAACTAGGAAATGATGTCTTTATTCTGGGAAGCTATGAGCCCAGCTAAAAATATGAGGTTCTATTCTACTAAAGGGGCATATGGATATTGGGGAACACTCAAAGGCTCTGACATGGGGTCTGGAGGTTGTCAGTGAGAGGCCCATGGGCGGTGTCTGGCCCTATGTAGGCTTTGACTCTCAAAGGCTTGAAATCCATTTGAATTCATTCTCAACTTTTAACAATTTGGATTCAAATATAAAAATCAGATTCCGGTTTCTCTCCAAAGACTGAGGGATCAGGCCACACTGGGCCCAAACCCCTTCAAGTGACATTTGGCTGGAGCTGGGCAGTTCTCCCCAAGTTGGCCTGTAGTCTCCAGATCACCCCGGGCTCCCCCACTCCCTATTGTCACCCACCTACTCCCACCTCCCTCCTGCCCTCACTAGCTTGGCCTGCCCGGACCTGGTGGGCACTGCAGTTTGTAGCTCCTGCTCCGGTACAGCCATCAGCTTCCGCAGGCAATGAAACGGAGGCACAGAGAAAGGAAGGGACTTGACCAAAGTCATCCAGTGAGCCTGGACAGAGTCGGGACCCCAGCTCCAGCCTGTACAAGGCAAATCTAATGTTAGGACAGGAGCTCAGACACAACGGAGAAAGCAGATTGGGAGGGCATGGCTGCCCCTCCGTGTACAGGGGCAGACTCTCCTCCCTCCGGGGCCACGGCAGCCCTAAGTTGCTGAGGCCTCTCGCTGCAAGATGCCGTCAGTGTCGAGGGGAACGGAATCTGTGTCAGCTGTGCAGGTGGGCCTGAGTCGTGCCTGTGCTGGGCTTCCCCAGAAACAACAGACACTCTGATACAGGAGCTGTGCTTGCTCACCTCCTCCCATTTCCTCAGCTGGCTGAGGTTTTTAGTTCTGACATGGGTTAGCATAACCTCAGAGCGGCAACCAGCTGCATCTCCTATCAGCTGTTCTAAAGATATACCTCCAGGAATGGCACGTTTTGGGGCCCACCGCAGCATCCCGGGAGCAGCCCCCATCACACACCCCTCCACAGTGTAACATTTGATTTCAGGCTCTATTCGTATACATCTATGTACATAGATACCTATGGTTTTTGTTTTGTTTTGATTGCATTGTGCAAACAACCTTAGAACAGCCATAATGGAAATAATTCTAAAATGGAAAGAAATACCCACAATCCTTCCAACTGGCTTTGCTTTCTGATAGCATTGCCTAAGTGCTTGCCGCATGCCAGGTGCTGTGCTTTCTGCGGTTGCTCTCACTGAAGCTGCACAACAGGCCAAGGTGGTAGGAACAGTTTATAGATGGAGACACTGAGGCACAAGGCTGTTAGGTTACCTTCCCAAGGTCACACAACAAGTGTGTGGTAGATCTGGGATTGAACTGGCTCCAGTGTCCTGCGCTTACCCACCCCTCAGGGTTGCCTCTCCTTTCCCCACATCTCTGCTATCTGGAAGCTGGACCTAGAGACACAAATTTGATACCACTGGCTCTTCAGAGCATTTCTGAGTAGCCTCTGGGTACCAGCCCTGCCTCAGAGCAGAGAAACAGGTCCTTGGGATGGGTAGAGATGCCACCTTTGTTTTCTGCTTATTTTCACTGAATTTAGTATTTATAAGCTTTTTTTTTTTTGGTCCTGACCATATGACCATGAGGTGGGGATGGCCAAATGCCTGGTTTGTCAGGGACTGAGGCGTTTCCTGGGGCCCAGAACGTTCAGTGCTAAAGCAGGGACAGGCCGGGGCAAATAGAGATCGTTGGTCGCCCTAGGAGGGGCAGAGCTGGGCTGTGCTTTCGGAGCCATTTCCTGGTTCTGGGCCCTTGGACTGTTTCCAGCTCTTGGGTGGTTGGGTTGGGCGGCCCTGAGACCACAGCTTGTCACTGGAGCACACTTCCCTCAGGACCCCTTCCTGGTAAGAAGAGACCAGGCTCTCAGGGTTCCTCAGAGGATATGTTCAGGACTTAAACCCAGCTTTCCTGACCTGTCCCTCATCTGAGCCTGCAGGGAGGTCAGCTGGGGACTCGGGACAAGGCTGAAGGGAGGTGAGGGCCACTGGTGTGTTGGAGCCTATTCGTACATTGGTTGTGAAACACAGCCGTTGTTAAGAATTAAATTGCATAAACTTAAAATTATAATCAAAACAGTAATAAATATTCAAAATATACTACTTTCTAATTATTATGCCACATTTTGCCATCATCTATTGTTATGGGTTGAATTGTGTCCTTCCCCCAATTCATTTGTTGGAGTCCTAACCTTCAGTACTTCAAAGTGTGATCTTATTTGGAGATGGGGTCTTTACAGAGGGAAACAAGTTAATATGAGGTCATTAGGGTGGGCCCTAATCCAATATGACTGGTGTTCTTATAAAAGGGAGACATTTGGACACAGACACACACAGGGAGAATGTCATATAAAGATGAAGGCAGAGATCAGGGTGATGATTCCACAAACCAAGGAACACCAAAGATAGCCAGTAAACCACCAGCAGCTAGGAGAAAGGCATAGAACAGATCCCTTCTCACAGCCATCAGAAGGAACCAGCACTGTTGACACCTAGATCTTGGACTTCCAGCCTCCAGAACTGTGAGACAATACATTTTTGTTGTTTAAGCTGCTCAGTCTGTGGTACTTAGTCGCGGCAGCCTTAGCAAGTGAGCGCTCTATGTTCTTGTGGCTTTTTTTTTTTTTTTTTGCGGTACGCGGGCCTCTCACCGCTGCGGCCCCTCCCGCTGCGGAGCGCAGGCTCCGGAAGCGCAGGCTCAGCGGCCATGGCTCACGGGCCCAGCCGCTCGGCGGCATGCGGGATCCTCCCGGACCGGGGTACGAACCCGCGTCCCCCGCATCGGCAGGCGGACTCCCAACCACTGCGCCACCAGGGAAGCCCTGTTCTTGTGGGTTTTGACATCCATCACACTGGTACAGTAGAAATGCTATAGAAGAGTGAGCCACAGCACATCTTTTCTCCAGTTCCATGTTCAATGCTTGCATCTTGAAACTGGCCATGGTGGGAGTATTCATACCACGGAAATCTGCAAATGCTGCACATCAGGCCTTGATATATCATTTTGTTGATTGTCTAAATAGACTTAAGGAAGTGGTGGGCAACATGTTAGTAAGGCACATTCAATCCAGTGTGTCACATCTGTGGTTGTTACATCGTGAATAGCACAAAACAACAGAAAACTGTTATCCCATTCAGCAGTGTATTCAAAAGCTTTTATCTGAGTCAGCAAGAATTCCAGGATTTGAGGACTATTATCATATTCAGCAAAAAATCGCTCATGTCCTTGACGAACAAGTGAAGTTGCAACATGTCTTTGTCATTTCATTTTTGTCTTACTTGTTGATGTAAATGAAAATATCAGTTATGGACTTCCACGCTCCCACTGCAGGGGTCACGGGTTCAATCCCTGGTCGGGGATCTAAGATCCCTCATGCCATGCAGTGTGGCCAAAAATAAAAATAAAAAAAATTAAAAATTAAAAAAAGAGAAAATATCAGTGCTCATGTCCGCACAATACACAGAGAGCCAGGTGTTACTATTTAACAGCTCGCTACTGGTGAGGGGTAGAGGAGGCCAACTCTGGACCCAAGGCTGCAGAGGGCTGATGGATAAATGGAGAGACAGACTGCTGATGGATGGACAGATGCCTGCCTTCCAGCTCTGTGGGAACCAGCTACTGTGGGTGGACCAGAGTCAGTGTCTTCCTCCTGGATGCGTTGGGAGGCTGCCCCACTCTCTGCCCTGGGGGACTTCTGCAGGTTTCCTGCTTGGTGCCTGCTTACCTCTGTTAGAACCCTTGACCCAGCCTTGACCAATAGCCTTGACCTGGTCAGGGCAGAGCCTAATCCTACAGCTACTCTCCTTGAAATGTAAATCGATGCCCTCACCCCCTGGGATCAAGATTGCACCTCCCTCCCTTGTCTTCACAGCCCTCCTCTTTGGCCTCATCTCTCTTGCCCCAGTGCTCCAGCCACACTTACCAGCTGCCTGTTTCCCCGACGCTCTGAGCTCATTTCCCACTCTGAGCCTTTGTACATGCTGTTCCTTCTGCCTGGTACACTGTGCCCCAGACCCACTCTTTCCAAGGCTGGCTCTTCCTCATCCATCAGGACTTTGTAGCAAATGTCACCTTCTCCAAGAAGCCTTCCCTGATTACCTGGCTAAAGCAGGTTCCCTGTTGCATGCCATCTCTGCCCCTGTGTTTTTTGGTTTGCTTTCTTCATTGCCTTTACATTTTATGTAATTATTTTTCTTCATACTTCTTGAATTACTTGATTCATTAATTACGTCATTGATTTTTAAAAAATTCCTCACCCCATCAAGCTATAAACTCCATGAGGGCAGGGGTGGTGTCTGTCTCATGTCCACAGAGCCCAGGGTGAGGCCTGGCACTTAGTGGGCACTTGGAAAATGTTTGTTGAATGAATGAATGAAATACATTAACTGAGAAGCTGCCTGAAAGAGACAAATCATGGTCCAACGCAGATATGGGTTCAAATGCTGGCTCTGGCACTTATTGACGATGTGTTCTGGGGTAGGTTACTAAATCTCTTTGGGCCTCAGCCTCCTGGTCTGTAATAATAGCACCCCTCCATAGGATCGTTACAGGGATGAAATGAATCAGTCCATGCAGAGTTTAAGGAAGGGGCCTGGCACAGAGGTGCTCAGGAGAGTTGGATGGTAGCATTCTTGTAGATAAAGTGCTGCGGGACTTTTGAGATGTTGGGGCTCAGGGAAGGCTGCCCCCAATATGTCACAATGGCACATTGATTATTTTGAATTGAAGTTGCTTGAGAAGCAACCGATGCAAGAAGGAAGCTCTGACCCTCCTCTGTTCCCCTGAAAAGCAGGAAACAATTCTCTCATGTGAAAAGTGCCCTTCCTGCATCTGGAGGAGTAAGGACAGCCTTATCGCCAGAAACAGAGAATTTGGTGCAGAGAAGCCTGCACAAGCAAACCTTGTTACTTCTTTACTAATTTACTGCCCCAAGCCCAAACTCTGTTTAGATTCTTCACTAATTAAGCGCCCAAACCTAAGTTTCTTCATCTTGTCAATTCCTCACAAATTTATTGTTTCTCTGTCTAAAAAGTATAAAAGCTGCCAGCTTTGGCCATTTCTTGGGTCCCATTTCTATTTTTTTCTTGGCCACGCCCTGTGGCACGCGGGATCTTAGTACCCCGGCCAGGGATCAAACCCGCACCCCCTGCAGTGGAAGCATGGAGTCTTAACCTCTGGTCCGCCAGGGAAGTCCCCTGGGTCCCATTTCTGAGAGCTCCCTGCACACAAATTAAATTTTGTTTCTTTTTCTCCTATTAATGTCTTGTGTCAATTTTATGATTAGTCCAGCCACAAGAACTCAAGAGGAGCAGAGATAAAATGTCCCCCTTCCCAACAGAGTTTCAGAGGCTGACTTCCTGTAGGGAAGGATGGGATAACTCCAAGAGGGTTTCTTGGAAGAGGGGGCATTTGAACTGGGTTATAGGGGTGGGTGGGTGGGATTTGTCTGGGCAGAGATGACGTGGGAGATCAGGAGAGACGAGGGACACCCGATCCCTATATGAGACCCATGGGCAGGTCAGGGGTGCGCTGGGGCTGTGATGAGATGCCCTCCAAGCTTCTCCCAGACACAGGCCCGGCATGAGCTGTTCTAGGCCCACAGCTCCTGCCGCTGTGGTCTTGACATCTGGTTTGTACCCATTTCCTGTGTTTGGTTGCACCACAGGGAATGCTGACTCCGAGGAGATGTGGTGGGACCCCAGGAAAAGGTGACTCACTTGCCCTAGAACTCAGTCACCTTGACAAAGGGTCAACCCAGAGAGGACCCCTGAGACTACACAAGGACAGCTTCTGCAGGGTCATGGAATGCCAGAGATGTGGCCTGATGCCACAGAAACACGTGGGCTATGAGCAAACTTTTCTCTCTGCCCTGGTCTCATCTGTAAAATGGGGACAGACACTTGTCAGAGTTGCCGGGATGGTGAAATGAGTCTTTTGGTTGGCAAAGTGGTTCCCTGCCCCAAGTCTCCTCACGTGGGTCATTTGAAAACACGGCAGCGTGGGTCCACTTATTGTCCCCATGACACAGACGGGAACACTGAGGCTCAGAGAAGGGCCCTGACCTGTTCAGCGCCACAGAGCCAGTGAGTGGCAGACCAGGACTGGAAGCAGGTCTCCTGATCCTCAGACTGTGTGCAGATGGATGAGCAGGTACAGACAGAACCTGGAAGGTGTGTGACCAAGGATGCAGATGGTGGAGAATGAACTCCTCACAGGAAGCAGGGTAATGCCCTTGGCTATCTCTCTGCCCGTCCCAGCACAGTGAGGGCTGTGGGCTTGTACACCCACATCTGGCCGGGGAGGTCACCTTCTTCCAGATGTGGCCAAAAAGGAGGAAGAGACCAACTCCGTTCAGTACAGAGGCCACAGTGAAGACCAGAAGGGGATTTATAAGGTCAGTAACTTCAATTCCCCTCTGCATATGGATATGGCAAACATTGACTTAGCCCTTACCATGTACCAGCCACTGTTGGAAGCACTCAGCATTTTCTCATTTAATCCTCATGGATTGATACTGCTATCACCCCCATTTTGCAGATAAGCAAACCAAGGCTAAGGGAGGCAAGTGGAACTGGGATGCCCCACCCAGGCAGTCTGCTCTAGAGCCCCACGCCCAATCACAGCGCTGCTGCCTGCCCTGTCGGCAGTTTGTTTTTAAAAACGTGAGGAAGGTCCTGGCACCCAGTAGTTATTCTGCAAATATCAATTTAGTGAATGAATACATGAATTAGTAAAAAATAGCCCACGTGAATTAACCTGTGATTAGAAAATGATTTTAGAGACCATTGAGTCCTCCTCACAGATGTGGCAGGTGCCTTCTCTGCAACCACTCCAGCTGAGCACCTCCTTGGTTTCCCCTGGGGATGGGGAGCTCACTCTCTCCTTTTTGGGCAGCACTAGTTCTCAGAGGGAGCTTGGAGACCGAGCCTGAGGTCTTGCTAGAGCATGAGAGGTCACAGCTGGGGCCCTTCACACTCCTCCACACTTCCCCCTTACAAGGAAAGGGTCCGCATGTCCTGAGGCTCCCCTCTGAGTGGGGGTGGGGGGAGCAGAGGGAGGCTGGGCTTGCCCAGGGTCAGATAAAGGGCCCCAGTCCTGGATCAGACTGCCTGGCTATGACCTCAGACGTGTTACTTAACACTCCCCCCACCCCAACCCCGCCTTTATCTGTAAAACTCACATTAAAAAGTGGCTCCTGCCTCATAGGGTGTAGCGAGGAGTTGATGGGATAATCCACAGGTCCTGGATGGGGGCTCCTAGAGACCAAGCCCCCAGCCCCACAAATGCTCCTCAGATACCTGCTCTGACAGGGCACTTTCCTGACCCATCTATCCCTTTTCCTCCCTTGGCCTCTGGAAGACAATAAGGGCGAAGGCATGTGTTTTCATTTCATAGATGGCCGGAGGCACAGAGGTTAAGCAACCTCCCCAAGTGCACCCAGCAAATGAGGGCCCAGCCCAGGGCTGCAGCCCCAGCCCCTCCTGCTCACCTGACAGAGCCTGGTGATTACATCACTAGCCAGGGCCCTGGGGGCAGAGTGGCATAGGGTTGGGGGATGGAGTATGGGTGTCAGGAGTGGGGGAGTCACCAGTGGGTATACAGGAAGTCAGTGGGACTCCCTTGGTGTCCTTACACTGGGGTGGGTGTCATCTCTGGGGCCATGGGCACAGCTCTCAGGACCCTGGGGAAACTCCAGGGTTTCAGGGGTCAGGTCCTCTTCCTAAAGGCCCGTTTCTCTCTGACACCCCACTTCTCTCCTGGTGCCCGCATCTGTGCTCAGCCATGCGGGTAGGGGCACAGCTTCCTGCTGAGTGGAGCAGGCACCCATGCCCATGGGCAGAGCAGAGGCCGTATCAGCAGTTGGAAATTTCCCCAGGTGAAGTGGGGAGGTGATCTGGGGACAAGGAACCACAGTGGGATCTGGGCTAGCCTCCAGGAATGAGTTTGAGCTGTGGCCAAGAGGCAAACCCTCCCTCAGGGGGCTGGAGCTCTCGCACACTTCATCAGATCCAGATCCACCACCCTTGTTCCCATCTGTCCATCTGTACATCCATCCTTCCTTCATCTACCTGGGCTCCTCTCTACCTCGACCCCTTCATTCAGCCATGCCCAGATCCTCTTTTTTCCTTAAACACACCAAGCAGCCACCTACCACAGGGCCTTTGCACGTGCTGTTCCCGCTACCTGGAATGCTCTCCCTCCAGACATCGCAAAGTCTACCTCCCCTGTCACATTCAGTCTGTGTCAAGTGTCACCCTCTCCGAGAAAATCTAAACCAACCCTCTCTCCTCCATCCTTCTCTCTGCCTCCCTTGCTTTGTTTTGCTCTATTGTTCTTACCACTGGATATATTTCATATTTATTTCCTTATTTAATTTATTACCTGTCTCCCGCAGCTCTAAGAGGGCAGAGATTTTTGTGTTTTGTTCACTGCTGTGTCCCCAGTTTCTAGAACAGTGCCTGCTACGCAGTAGGCCCTCAATAGGCACTCTCTACATGCACGGCTGAATCTATCCACCTGTCCAGCCTTCTGTCCATCCATCATCCATTCCTTCTCCTCACATTTTCTCCTTCACCCACCAGTCACCCAGAATTTCTCCACACCAGGCCCTGGGCTGGGGCATGGGTTTGGTGATCTGGCAGGGCACACAGGCTAGGAAAGAAATGACTCTCACACTGGGGGATGGGCCCCAGGTGAGGGGGAACCCAGGGGACTGTGGGAGACACGGTGTGTGTTGGCCGGGGAGGCGAGGGAAGGCTCTCAAGGTTGCAATTATGTACCTCAGTGCCTAGCCTGGGGCCGGCCCGCAGTGGCTCCTGGTACAGGCTTTGCCAAATGAACCAACAACTGCCTGGATGGCTTCTTGGAAGAACGGGTGGCTCAGTTCTTAATAATATGGGTACTGGTCGTGGGGGTGGGAATCAGAGCCACCTGGGGGAAAGGGTACCTGGAGTGAGAACTTTGCAAAGCTCCCCAGGAGAACTACTGGTCTCGGGTGAGGTCTCAAGGGTGATGCAGGGGCTGGGCAGGCAGGGCTGGGGGGCGAGTGGTCCAGGAGGAGGCTGGGAAGGGTGTGCTCAGAGGCTCTGTGGGGACCTCGTACGTGAAGCAGAGCCTCCCTGGACCACTCCCCTCTGCACCCCGGGATACCTGGAGCAGCTGCCCCCAATCCCTGCCAAGGAAGAAGCTTCCACTCCTGCCCCCTCCCTTCGTCTGTGTCAGCTCAACATTCTGACAGCAGGGACCGTGCCCCCCCGGTCCCCATCGCCCCACCCTTGCCTCCTGCCTCTAAGCAGCTGCTGGTTGTTGGCTTGTTTATCTTGCAGGCAGGTGAGTCTGGGCCCAGGCTTCAGGTGGGGCCTGAGCTCGAAAGAGGCAGGTGGGAGCTCGCAGAGTTGGTGATTGCATATGGCGGTGGGGCAGCCACGCCCACCAGCCCTGGGGAGGGAGGCACTCAGACCCCTTCGGGGGCCACGGTGGGCCAGCAGCCCAGGGGTCCCCGAAAGCCCATTAAGGGCTGAGGTGAGGGTTTGGGGGCATGCAGCACCCAAGGGGCCAGGTCCGCTCCTGCAGGGAAACGCAGGAATGAGAGAGGGAGGCGGGAGCTGTGAGGCCACCGGAAATAGGGCAACACGGGCAGGCGGAGCCACACCTGGGGCCGCGGCCCGGAAGAGCTCAGGTCGGGTGCCTGTGAGCCGTGGGAGGAGGTGGAAGCGGGGCAGGCAGCGCGGGCAGAGTCCGGCCGGGGCCTGCCCAGACCCGAAGGTAAGAAGCTGCTGTTCGGGCCGGGGAGGAAGAGGATGGGGGAGTGTGGCTCCCAGCCTGGCGCGCTTGACCTTGGCCGACCCCCAGGTCTCGTTCCACGCCTGAAGGCATGTGTGAGGCCCGGCAAGGGCTCAGGCTTCTGCGCTGATGTGGAGGCCCGGGCTGTCGCGGGGTCAGCCCTTGGCGCTCCGAGTGTGGGCCGGCCATGCTCACGTGGTGGTCATGTTGGCGCGCAGCGAAGGGGGCAGGGTGTTCGCTGTGCTCGGATGAGGAGACTGCCGAAGGGAGGGGGCTGAGGGCAGGCTGCAGACCTGGGTGCTGGGACGGGCAGGCGGGAGGCATGCCCCCAGCGCCCACAGCCTGTTTCCACCAGGGGTCCCACGGGAAACCGGTTTGGGAGCTGGTGGCCCAGGTCGTTTGACTTTTGACAGGGAGCAGGAGGGCGGCCTCCCCCGGTGAGAGGGAACAGGGCCCAGGCCTGGGGGTGTACCTGCCCCTCTGGCCAGCACGGGGTCCCTCCGCCTCTCCGCAGCTCCCTCAGCCCGCAGCGCGGCCCTCCCTGCCTTGGCTGCCAGAGGCCGGAGGCGAAAAGCAAGCCGTTCCCCAAATGGCCGCTTGCTGCCCCGGGCCAGGCCTCCGTCAGGCGACTCCTAGGTGGCGGCCCAGGACACACCAGGGTGAGGGCAGCCATCCTGAGGAAAGGGCCGGCCCTGCCGGTGCCCGCTGTGGGAACTTCAGCCAGACCTGCGGTCTCTGGGCTGGTTCCTTATCTACCTGGACGGAGGTGGCGGGAGCAGAGGTCTGAAAACAAAGACGGGAGCGGCAGCCTTCCAGCCCCACCTCCGCCCCACACACCCAGGCTCCTGGCTGCACTCGGCAGCCAGACAGAGATGGGCGACTAGGGGGTGGGGTGGGGGGGGGGCTGGCGCCCGGCCAGCTCTGCCCCTACCCACTTGGCTCCCTGGGGCATTGCGGTAGCAAAATGGGCCCCTCGTGTTCCCTCTGTTGCTTAGGCCTCCGCTGCTAATGAGTGTCTGTCATCCTTGACCCGTTACGCCTCCTAAGCCATCTGCGCCCCAGCACTTATGGTGAGACCCCGGCGGGGGGCTCCCTGGCTGCCGGGCCAGACGCACAGGCGGGAAGCAGTGCTTCTGAAAGGTGCTGGGGGTGTCTCTGGGGGCGAGGCTGGCCTTTCCACAAAGTACACACGACTCTTTATTTCACCGAAAGAGAAGTGATGGCCGCCCCGGTTGCCAGGTGAGGACACCGAGGCACCCTCCTTATGACTCCTAGGTGTGTCTCCTGTGCTGGGCGCCAATGAATGCATGTGTGGGTAGGGAGGGGCGGGAGTGACAGTGGGACACGTGGGGACGTCAGAGTCGAGAGCCTGGACCCTGGGAAGCCTGTGACATTCAAACGAGATGGCACATTGTCACCCCAAGACAAAACAAGACCTGCCATCTTTGCCCACTGCTGTGCCACCTGGTGGGTAGTCGCTCAACCTCTCTGGGCCTCATTTGCCTCCCTTGGCGTGGGCGTGGTGGTGCCTCACCCCTGACCAGAGCCACCTGGCCCAAGTCTTGGGCGTCTGAGCAGCCGCCACGCAAACCTCACGGGCCAGGGCTGGGGTGGGGGGCACTGACAGAAGGGGCACAACCACAGAGACGTCGGTGGCAGCTGGGATGGCCTTTCTGGGTTCTCATGTTCAGGGAGGGAGGCTCCTATGGAGGAGTTAGAAGCCTCTTCTGCTCCTCCCACGGGGGGAATCTGCATTGAAAAGAGAGCCTGGGATGATGACGGTACCTGTTACTACCCGGGGGCCCTGGCTGCAGACAAGCCTGCGCGGCCCCATTTTACACTCTTGGACAACGAGGCTCAGAAGCTCAGAGTGTGAGGGGCAGTTTGGAGGCTCCCAGTCACTGGGTCTCCCGCAGGCAAACCTGCCTCTGAGCAGAGCCCCAGGGGTCCCCTTGGGAAGAGTGGTTCTCCCAGATGTCACACCCCAAGGAAGGGCTGCACTTTTAGCTCCAGTGACCGAGTGGCGAAGCACCACCCAGCCCACGGGCTCCAATCCCCTGGGCTGCAAAGGGGCGCCCGATGTTTACAGATGGTTAGGGTCTCACCTGAGGAACCCGGGCCTCTGGGTACCCGGCTCTGTGCCTGCTTCCTGCAGTAAGGGCGGTCCAGGCCGGTGGCATGGGAGTGGGGCTGTGGAGAGGGCTTGTGGCCTGTCGTTGGTGGGCCTTCCCTTGCCCTGGGATCAGGGGCTTCTGAAGGCTGGGAGGCAGGAGTGTGGCCTGTTCTGGCTGGATTCAACCTTCCTGCCAAGTGTACTTGAGGGCCTGGGCTGAGGTCAGACATTCCGTCATGCCTAGGAAGAGCAGGCGGCCGCTCTATCTACCTTCTATCTTGGGTAGCTGGGCACCCAGCCATGCCCGCCTCCCGGAAAGGTCAGCAGGGGTAGCCCTTGGAGACCCAGCCAACCTGAACTTTGTCTAAGGCCCTGCATAATGTTCTTGGGTAGGAACAGGGTGACCGTGGGGTTTGGGGGATGTCTGTCTGTCTGCCTGCCTGTCTGGGGCAGGTCCAAGGACATTTCTTGTAGGCATGTGGTCAAGATGCCACTGGAACCAGGAAGAGGGTATTGGGGGAGGAAGGAAGCCTTGAAGTCAGATCCTGTGTGACCTTGGGCTGGGCGCCCTCCCTCTCTGAGCCTGTCTCTTCCTTCAGCAAAAGGGGCAAGGCTTTCTGGGCAGGATCATGGGAGAAAATGCAAGTCACTTGTGCGGTACACAGGAAGAGCTCAACAGTGGTGCAAGGGCTCTGAGTCTGAAGCCTTCAGGGGGAAGGGGTGGAGGGAGGTCAGTGCTGGGGACAGGAGCCCAGACCACAAGCCCCAGTACTTTTGAAACCTGATGCAGGTAAATGTGGGTGGGGCACCTGCCGGGGCTCCACCCGCGAGAGAGCCAGTGGGGGTTGAGTCTGTCCTTGGAGCTCCAAATAAGGCCTCAGAAAACCGGCTTGGGCCTGGGCGGTCTCTGCCCTTCTGCTTGCCTGGCCCTTCATTCCATCACCGGGGCTGGCACCAGCCTCCTGCACCCCAAGCCTGGGCTTGGATCTCCATTAGACTTGTCCGGTTGGCTGATGGTGCCTCTAGCTCTCCCTGCGTCTTGGGTATGTCAGGCTCCCTGCTCCTTCTGCAGCTGGGGGATGGGTGGTGGGTAAGGGCGGCAGGCCTGAGGCACTGGGCACACAGTTCCCTTTGTGAGGGCAGCTGAGTCACATGGGCATTGCCATCCCCCCGGGCCCTGGGATGGCTGTGATGGTGTTATCATGGGACTGCGGCTGCCCCCGCGCCTGCGGCCCGGGAGGCTTTCCCACGGGAATGTACCGGGAGGTGGCTGGGAGCATTGGCCACAAAGCACGTAGTCTGGGTCACAAGACAAGGGTTCGAATCCTGGCTCTGCTGCTGATGTGCTGTGAGGCTCTGGGAAAGTTCTCTCTCTGTGCCTCGGTTTCCATCTCTGTTAAGCGGGAACAATCATCCCAGTTTGTAGAGGAGACACTGGCCATGAAAGGGCTTTGCCAATGGTGGAGTGCTGGGCCCTTGGCATTTGTGTTGACTTGATGATAATCATGACATTGGCCAACATTTGTCGAGCACCGACCGTGTGCCAGGCGTGGTGCTCAGTGATTTACAAGGCCACTCAGCTTGCAAGGGAGAAGCCTGAGCTCGAACAGCTCTTGTCCAATGAAAACCCACCTACACACAGGCAGTGGTTGCCCATGACTGTTCCTGCAGGTGGGCACAGCTCTTCACTGGTTGCAAGGCTGCCCAGGCTGGAGAGTTAGAGATAGAAAAAGGTGAGGCCTCCGGGAAGAAGCCCTGCTGTGTCCTCCCCCTTGCCCAAGCCTCTGTCACAGTGGCCACCACGGATGTCCCGTCCTCCCTCCTGTCCTGGGGAACACACGTCCTCCCACCTCCCTGGCAGCCCCATCTCTGTCTCCTTCTCAGGCTGCTCTGAACAGCAAAGCCCTCACGATACATCCGAGCACGCATTTGTGCCAGGGCTAGGCCATGAGCTTTACGTACGTGGCCTCATTTTTACTACTGGTGGTGCTGTTATTATCCCCACTTGACAGTGAGACAGCGGATGGCTAGAGAGATGCTGCCTGAGTCAGCCCGGCTGGCAGAGCCAGGAGCAAAAGCCCGTTAGCCTGAGCCCAGAGTCTGAACCCACCTCCAGGTGGTAGCATCACCCCCTCTCCTCCATCCCTTCAAACGAAGACCTTTCTGCAACTCTCTGCACTCTCCACCCCATCTCTGGCCACCGTCACCAGCCAGTAATGTTTACGACCTTCCCTGGGCTTGGGGGACCCCAGCCCTTCACCCTTCAGTCCTAGCGATGTGTTTCCAGTTGCCTTTTGGAGGGTTCCCCAGTATGTCACAAGGGTACCCCCATTCCACTGTGCCTGTCTCCCAGATCTGTACCCCATCCCATGCCCCCACATACTTGAGGGCAGTTTCTGACATCTTATCCCCTCTCACATGTGAGAAGAGGTCCTAGCCCTGCTTCTGGTTTCTTGGACCAAAGTCTCCCCCTAGCCTCCCACCCACCTCCATCTTCTCCAGTGCCCCCACTGGGCCCTGGCCTCCCCTCCACATCCCATCCCATCATTGCTGGTACAGCCCCTAGAGTAGACCAAAGTTTCTCCTGCTTTAACAAATGCTGGGGGACTTCCCTGGCAGTCCAGTGGTCCATGCTTCCACTGCAGGGGGCACTGGTTCGATCCCTGGTTGGGGAGCTAAGAACCCACCTGCCACGCGATGCGGCAAAAAACAAAAAACAAATGCTGGAACTACCTGGGATCTTGTTCAAATACATATTCTGATTCAACAGGTCTGGGACACACCTGAGATGCTGGATTTCTAACAACTTCTCTGGTCATGCTGTAGGTCTGTGGACCATTTTGAGTGCTTCTCAGCACCTTTGACGAAATACCATCAAAGGCAAACTCCATGCTTTCAGAATCTTCCATCTGCCCTTACCCCCCTAATTAGATCCTACTTCCTTCCAAGGATGTCTCCCATGTCCCAACTCTCCCCCTCTGTTGATGCTGTTCCCTCTACCAGAACGCCCTTCCTGCCGGTCTCTGTTCACAGAAACTGCTTCTTCAAGACCCAGCTGGGGCTCAAGGGCCCACAAGCCTGGTTCACACCCTGGCTCTGACCCTGAAAGGTGAGGGCAAGGTCCTCGCCCTCTCTGTGCCTCCTTCCTCTTCTGTGGAGCAGGATAGCAGCTGTCGTGAGAGGCAGAGGAGACGATGAATGTGCTGAACCTAGCAGGGGCCTGGTACCTGGTAGGTGCTTGGTTAGAGCCCACAGGTCTGGAGGCCCAGCCACAGACCAGCTGTGTCTCTAACATACCAGTGGGACCAGCCTACAGGGTTGGGAGGATACAGTGAGAAGGATCCACAGAGAGCAGAGGTCTTACTTACACAGCGAACCCTATGGACACAGCCCCTGTTATCAGTCCCGTAGATGTATCGATGCTAATAAGAGGTAGTGTTGTAATTAATAATAACTTATTTGGTTTCTCTCCTCTGACTCTCAGAGCCCTCTGGGGCTCTACGGTGCCGATAACTGACTGTCTGGTGTCACCACCACGTGAGCCAGGATTGTCTCCCACCCCCTGGAGCCTAGCACAGTGCCCAGCACACAGCAGGTCTCTGAGCAGCCTGATGGCAAGAGGGCAGGCAGAGCTTGGCAAGCAGCTCCCGCCCCGGCCGGGCCACCTCACAGGCCTTTCCTGGGCGGCTAGAGTGGCAGCTGGCTCCAGGCTTCTCCATCCCTTGCTTGAACATCCAGCCCAGCAAGCCCGTGCCAACCGCAAAGTGGCGCCACTGACCCTCCATCTGCCCCGCAGGCCAGCACCCTCTGTGGCGTGTGTGTGTGGGTGGGTGACTGCTGTCTGGCTGGCCTGGACCCCGGGGAACAGCTGAGGCTGCCCCAGTGAACAGCTGGCCCAGCCCTGAAGGACAGACCTTGGGGAAACTGAACCTTAGAGGTGGTGACTTGCCCAAAGACATGCATGTAAGGGACTTCCCATCCTTTCCTGGATCCTTTCCACCCCATCCTTTTCCTGCTCCCTTGTTTCTTGGTCCCCCTGGGGAGGCTAAATTCATGAGTGGTTAGGACAGCTGGCTGTGGAGCCAGGCCACCTGGGCTCCCATCCCATCTCTGCCACTTCCCAGCTGTGTGATCTTGGACAAGTTAATTCCCTTCTCTGGGCTTCATATCTCTTCCTTCTGCATCACCACATTCACCATGAATATTGACTGAGGGCTCATGAAGTGTCAGGCGCTGGTCTGAGCAACACGTTTTCCCGTGGCACGTGGCGACAGTGCCGGGGAAGGGTCTGGAATGTAGTAAATGGTCAATAAATGTAATCATTATTATTATTACTCTTGTTATTGTTGCTGTCATCACTTGTCCTCGTTAGGTTGTGAAATCCTTCCAGCATCTGTGACTTGGGACTCGTCTGTTCACGTTGGAGGGATGAGGGAAGACGGGGATCTCCACTCCGCGGAGGGTGCGGGGGGCGCCCTGGGCCATCCAGAGCTTCCTGACTCCCAGGGTGGCCATGAACCTTAGCAGTGGGAGGGAAATGCTGACAGAGGCCAGTGACCAGAAAGGGAATGGGGGCGTCGGCGCATTTCCAAATTTCTCTCTTTGAGCTTTTGGAACCACCAGGAATGGTTCCTCACCTGGGCCTCAGTTTCCCCTTTGGCCCAGCAGATGGACTGGGAGGCCATTTCCGGAAGCCCCTGGGGTCTCAGAATCCAGATCTTGAGTCTTGGAATGTTGAAACTGTGCGTGCTTGGGGGAGCATTGAGGTGGATCCCCTTGCTGGGGGGACGAACTGAGGCTCAGGGAGGAGTCGAGGTCAGGTGGCCAGTTGTGTGTGGCCTGGCTGGCCGCATGCCAGGCTGCTTGACACCCCCCTTCCCCAGCGTGCCTTCCGCCCTGCCGGTCACCGCCGGCTCCTGCCTGCTGCCAAGGAGGCTGGACTTTCTTTCAGGAAAGGGCAGTTGTTGCCGGGCCTGGGTGCGGGGTCAGAGGGGGGCGGGCAGCATCGGGGTGGCCTGTTGCCATAGCAACCCTGGCCTCTCGGCAGCGGGAACTCTGGAGAACAGCCCTGGGGAAGTAACAGATGGAAGGCGAGGAGGAAGACTTATCTCCGACCAGCATCCGTCCATGAAGCCTGGCACCTGTCTGCCTGGATCGGGGGCGGGTGAGGCTGAAGTGCCCCCTTGCCCAGAGCTGAGTCATGGGCATCCCCCAGTGTCCCCGCCTCAGCTCTCTCAGCCCTGCCCCCTCCCAACCTCCCTCTGAGAAATCTGTGACTCACGTATGGTCCCGTCATCCCCAGCCGAGCTGGGAGGAGGGAGGAGCCCAGCTGGGGCAGGAGCGGGGTGTCCCCCAACCCAAAACACAAGCCGGCACTTCTCCGGGCTCCACATTGGCTGCCTGCCTTGCCCTGCCTCAGGAGAGGGGCTGGGAGCCTCCACACTCATCAGCTCTCTCCGAAACGGGACCACAGCTGGCAGGTTAAGCCTCGGAGGGGGATCTTGAAAGGCGGTTCAGCTGCCCGGCCCCACGCAGGACCTTCTACCCGTCACCAGGTACCAGATCAAGGGCATGACGGCAGGAGGGAGGAGGGATGGGAGGAGGGATGGGAGTGTGTGCAGCGGAGGGTGGGGTGGCAGTGGACCGGGGCGCTGAAGTCTTGGTATCTGGGTGGGAGCTAGCCCACAAGAGCAGTGCTGTGCGGGGTCTCTAGAGTTGGGGGTGGATGGACAGGGAGATGCCTGGGAAGGGGACGGGCCTGAGAGGATGGAACCTCTCAGAGCCACTAGCCATTTGTTAGCTGGGGAAACTGAGGCTCAAAGTGATAGAGTCACTGGGCCCTGCTAGCTGGGTCTGCTCTGTGAGTGGTGAGGTACTGTGCTCTCCTGCCCCCACTGTACAGATGGGAGAACCAAGGTTGTGAGAGGACAGGGGGCTTACCTAAGGTCACAGAACAAGTCTGGGGATGGAAAGCCAGCCTCCAGCCTCGGGGAGGAAAGGACGCTGCAGAGGGCTGAGCACGGGCACTTGAGAGCAGCCTTGCCTTCAGCTGCCCGGGTGCTGCGTCTGGGGCCCCCCAGTGAAACAGGGACAGTCTGGCTCTTCATGGCCCAGGCCACCTTTAGGAGGAGATGGTCCTGGCAGTGGGGTCTGAACATGGGGGACCTGGGATGAGAGAGAACGTCCAGGAAACCAGCAGCAGTAGATGGGGAAGCAGCGGCTGAGGGCTGGAGCACTCCCTACTTGCTAACCGCCAGACCCCAGGCCCCTGTCTGCTCGGTGCTGATAGGGTTTCCCCACCTGGGAACTTCTGGCTCCTCTCCTCCCCGCCTCCCCAGCCAGCCTCCTTCCTGTGGTAACGAGTTGGGGTCTCTCATGGCCCCATGGGAAGGGGCTGGTGTTCATTTTACTGAGGCAGTGGGGGCGGGGGCGGGAGTTAAGGCAAGACCCTCTCACCTGCCCACCAGCCCCACTCCCATCCTGCCTGGAGCAGCTCTGGCCTGGGCTAGGTGGGGTGGGGAGGAATAGCCTTTGTGGCTCTAGAGGGCCAAAGAAGTTATTTTACAAAAAGAATTTATTTAATTTATTTATTTTCGACTGCATTGGGTCTTCGTTGCTGAGCGCGGGCGTTCTCTAGTTGCGGCGAGCGGGGGCTACTCTTCGTTGCGGTGCGCGGGTTTCTCATTGCGGTGGCCTCTCTTGTTGCGGAGCACGGGCTCTAGGTGTGTGGACTCCAGTAGTTGTGGCTTGTGGGCTTAGTTGCTCCGCGGCATGTGGGATCTTCCCGGACCAGGGATTGAACCCGTGTCCCCTGCATTGGCAGGCAGATTCTTAACCACTGTGCTACCAGGGAAGTCCCAGAAGTTATTCATATAAACAATTATTGAGCACCTAGTGTGTGCCTGGTACTGTTCTAGGGAGGGGGGACACAGCAGCGAATGAGACAAATGGGGTGTGGGTGGTCCAGAGCCAAGTCCCTGCCCCCTTGCTGCAGATACCCTGAGGGCACAGGGTTGATTCCTCTCGATTGGAGGCTGAGTGGGGAGAAGCGTCTCGGGTCAGTAAGAGCCACCAGCTGCTGAGCTGGTTCCCCAGAGCCCAGGCCAGGGGTCCTGTGAGGTCTTCCCTTCCAATATCCAGGGCAGGACTAGCTCTTGGGACCAGATCTGAGCCCCTTTACTGCAGGGACTCTAGGGACCTGAGATGCAGCCCCACCTTGGTCATAGCATCACCGTGGCTGCCTTGCCTTGCCTCTCTCTCTGGGCCTCAGTTTGCCCAGCTGCTAAGTGGGCATGTGGGGTGGGTTAATAGCTGCCCTGCCTGTCGTGGTCCCGGTCTTGGCTCCGAGAGTGTCAGGGTCGTGAAGGACACCTCTCCAAGTGTGGTGTGGGAGGCGGAGGCTGTGCTAGGCAGGCTGCACTGTTGTGCTGGCTTTGGTGCCCTGGGCAGGACCTGGTCAGCCTGGCTGGGACACCCTCATCTTGCCAGGGACACAAACAAACAAGCCAGGATCTGAGGCTGACGAGTGAGATAAGCTTGCTGGTGGAGGAGGAGAGAACTTCCTGACCTGGGAGGACCCGGAGGCTCTGCAGAGGGCACAGAGTCTGGCCTTGGATGCTGGTGGGGAGGGAGAGGAGGGTTTGATGTACACGTATGGGGATTGGAGGGAAGAGGGGGGCGGCATTCCTGGCAGAGGAAACTGCATGGGAAAAGGTTTGGGAATGATGAGAACTGGCGGGAGTGGAGCAGGCGATGGCACTGGAGACCCGGCATGGGTCATTTTGGGGACCTGGAGTGCCAGGCTGGCAGGTCCCAATCTTCTCTCAGGGGAAGGGATGGCAGGAAGACTTGGGTGGTACTGCAGCCAGGCCAGGTGGGTGCCAGGTGGGGTCTGGGTGCCCAGGGTGCCACCCCAGCTGGATAAGGAGGGCAGGGTTGTGATGCAGGGCTGACCTGGTTGCCCCAGGCCCGAGGCTTCTACCTGGAGGGCAGCTTCATGGCTGTGGGGATAGAGAGGCGCGGTGGTCGCCCAGCCCAGGAGAAGGGCAGGTAAAAGAGGCGGCGGGGCTGTGGCCGGGTCTGTGTGTAGTGGGGGTGGCCTTCCCAGCGGGGCCCGGCATGACAGATTTGGGAGGGGCAGGGCAGGGACAGCCATGAAGGGGGCCACATGGACGGTGCTCTAGCTGAGCCGGGCCCCAAGTCACTTCATCCTCCGCAAGAGCCGCGTGTGGGTGATGGGTTGTGGGACTGCGCCCCTTTCAGGGATGCGGTGAAGAGTCAGGGGCAGGGCTGGTGAGGGTGGTGGGAGAAATGTGACAACACAGCCCAAATCTCAGTGCTGCCAGCCCACCCAGAACCAGAGCAGGCTCAGCACCCCCAACCCCGACCCGGGGTGGCCCTGTGGATCTGTCTTCTGACTCATAGCAGATGGGGCATCACGTGAGCAAGCGCAGCAGCTGGGGGGACCAGGACCCCGGGGACCAGGCAGATGGTAAGTGGGGGCAGGGCGGGGCTGGCACAGAGGGACCTCTCAAACGGGGTGGGGTGTGGTCCTGGCTGGGCCCCAGCCTCCCAGGCTTGCCCTCCACCAGTCTGGTCCTCACGCCCCATCAGGAGTTCCTTGAGACCCATGAGGAACCCTGCAGATTTGGGGGTCAGGACAGGGCTGCTGAAGGGGAGAGCTTGGAACATACATTTTCTGATCCCTGCCCGGTGCCTGCGCTGGCACCAGTGGGTTGAGACACCCCCTGCAGGCCCCTCAAGCCCCCAGCTCTCCCTGGTTCCCCGGTGGCTCGGCTGGGCTAGAACAGTCCTGGACCCTCCCTGCCCTCAGACTCTGCCGGGCCCTAGGCTCAGCGCTTTACACACGTTTTTGTTTTTTTGTTTTGTTTTGTTTTGTTTTTTGGCCATGCCATGTGACCTGTGGGACCTTGGTTCCCTGACCAGGGATCGAACCCAGGCCCCCTGCATTGGAAGCACGGAGTCGTAACCACTGGACCGCCAGGGAAGCCCCTGCACGCACATTTATTCCTGCCAGGCACAAGCTCCTGATGTGCCCATTTTAGAGATGAGGACACTGAGGCACAGGAGGCTTACCCAGGAGTGACCTCTTATCTCCAGAGTCTGGGCTCTTTTCACTGTGCTCTCCTGCCCCCCTCAGTGGGAAGGGGGCTCCTCAGCCAGGCCAGAGTTTATGCTGGGGACCCGAGGACATGTGCCCTTGTCTTGAACCCCATCCCTGCCTCTCCTAAGCCCATGCTCTTCTGGGGCGACAGGACCCACAGAGATAGCAAGGCTGCTTTTCTGGGGAGAATTTTGCTCCTCTCGGGTTGTATGAACTTGGGCGTCTGCCTCATTTTCCTCATCTGGAAAAAGTGGATAAAATAGTGTCTACTTCAGGGGGCTGTTTTGAGCATCAAGGTGTTAAGCAGTAAAGCGTTTACAACAGCACATGGCCCATATGTTAGCCTTTACTGTTATGATCTCCCCCTTGGGCAAATGGGTGCACTGAGGCCCAGAGATAACGTGTAATAACTTGGGGGCACTTCTTCCTGCCTCCCCGCCCTAAGAGAGCTGGAGCCACCTGGGCCTCAGCAGGACTCTGCCCACCCCCACCTGCAGCCTGACTTGTGCTTTGATGGGGAGGCCAGGGTGGTGGGAGTTGGGCTGGCGTTGGCTCAGGCTCAGGCGGTTTGTGGTGCACTTGGCAGTTCCAGGCAGGCCGAGATAAAAGCTGAGCCCTGGAGGAGCTGGCAGGGCTTCCAGGCACCAGGGAACAGGCCTCTGCATTAGAGGAAGATGGCCTGGGGGTGGGGGCCTCTCTGTCCGGGAGCCAGTCCCGCTCCAGCGCCCTGAAAGGCCGGTGGTTAGAGCGGAAGGCGTGAGGCAGGAGGGTGTGATGGAGCAGTTAGGAAGGGGGATGCTCACCTCCCAAACTATCAGGGGGCCGATGCTGTCCCTTGCTCTCCCTCATCCAATAGGCCTGCGCCTGGTAGATGTGTGCCTGACCTCGTCGTGGCACTTCCCTCTCCCACACACCTGCATGTGGCATCGCCTGGCGAGAGCTGCGGGCAGTGAGCAGGGCCGGAAGGAATCCTCGTGCGATTTCCTCAAAGCTGTACTTATCCTTTGTCCGTGACCATGCCTGGCGCGCACTCATGGGGCTCTGCACGCACCCCAGACCAGATGGGCAGAGTCTAGTCTCCGGCTCCTCGGCTGGCAGCCAAGAATGTGCAGGTCCCAATACCTGGGCCGGGCCCTGGTGCAGCACACATCTCCATTTGTACTGGAAAGGACAGCCAGTGTCTCCTCAGGGAGACCCTGCACTGGGTGTCAGCACACCCAGGAGTCTGGCCTCTGCTCCCCCAACCTGGGTTTGGGGAACCAGAGTTGGGAGCTCTGTTGTCCAGGTAGGATGGGGATGCTCGCAGACCCCATGAGCCTAGGGATGAGGGTCTGGCTCCTGGGCTGTAATGCCTTGGACCCATGGTGCATCCTCTTGGGCCTCGTGTCATTCCCTAGAGAGGTTGTCAACCTCCTCTCCATGTCCTGCAGATCCCAGCGCTGCAGATGGGGTGCCACGCGGGACAATGGGGGCAGCATAGGCAAAGCAGTACACAGAGCTGGATGTGGGTCCAGTCTTACCTGCTCTGTGACCCCACCCAGGAGAAGCCAGCTGGGAGAGTGGCTTCTCTCTGAGCCTCAGTTTTCCCAGTTGTAAAATGGGCTTAATAATGCCCACCTCTCCCAGAGTGGCTGTGTGCATTGCAGGAGGCCAGGTGCACATCGTATGGTTTGTGCTCCTGTGTGGTTCCCGTCACTGACCCAGCTCCCTCATGAATCTCTGCAGGCTGGTTCTTGGGATACACCTGCCCCCAGGTGCCTAGACCCCAGGATCCTCCCTGGCCACAGGCACGTGCCATTTCCCCTCCTTGCTCCACCTTGGGGAGCCCACGGGGAGTCCAGACAGAAGCTTTGGCATTTGCAGCAGTGGGAATGTGACCCACCTTCATCAGCAAATCCCATGCCTGTGCCCCCTCTAGCCCTGGGCCCCAGGAGCAGGTGGTTGAGGGGCGTGGTGGTGGTTACTTTGCCTTCATGTAGAGAGAAAACTCAAATTTTGATCACAGATTCAGATGGGATCTCAGACCTCAAAATAATCCAGCACCTGCAAAGGTATGTCTGTGGTCCCATTGGTTTAGGAAAGCCTTGTGCGCCCAGGCTTCTGCACTGCAGGACTTCTTAAGAGCCTTTACCAGGTGGCTCTGTATGGGACGTGAAGTTTCGGGTCCTGTCCTGGCTCTTAGGCTGTGCACAGTCTTGGGAGCTCCTCTCCGGCCAAGCACCTGGCAAAGGTGTGTATGCCCCTGATCCGGTCAGAGGCTGGGGAGTGGGGACAGCTCAGTGCTGGAATCTCCCTGCCCTGAGCATCAGGAACTGGCTCCGATTGGGAAGAGGCTTGGAGCCGGCCTGGCCTAGTCAGAGTCCCAGCTCTGTCTCATTCACTCATTCATTTATTAACTAGTTGTCATTGAGCATCTACCATGGACCAGGCACTGTGGTACTAGGTACTGGAGATATGAGTGACGAGCAAGATGGATGAGACAGAGCAAACATGGAGAAATGGATAACAAGCACATTGCAGGGTCATTTCAGACAGTGTGAGTGCTGTAAAGTTTATAAGATAAGGTGACATGGAAGAGAGTGATGAATGGGGATGATAATTTTGGTCGGGTGGACGTGGAAAGCTTCTTAGGAGAGGGGACATTTGAGTTAAGACCGGAGAAGGAACCAATCAGGGAAAGAACCCTGAAAGAATGTTCTATGTTGAAGGGAAAGCATGTGCAAAGGCCCTGAGGTGTGTCTGAGGATAGAAAGAAGGCTCGTGTGCTGGAGTTGGTGAAAGCAAGGAAGACGTGGGGTGGCGTAAGGTGGAGGGAGTGGAGGGGGGTCGCTAGCTTGTTGGCAGTCGTGCTGCTCCCTGAGCGTCAGTTATCTGATTTATGAGGCTTATCATTTTGTCCCCGACCTCCACGCTGGTCAGGAGCGTTGTGGGTGTTAGGTGAGGATAGTCAATCTCTCTGGCAGAGACTTGGTTCTGGGCAGCTCTGCGTTATTGTAGGTTTTAAAAATTATTGTTATTGCGAGTGCTTAGTGACTATGGGTGGAACCGGGGATGCTGTGCCTCTGCGTCTCTGCGTGTCGCTGCAGTTAGTGAGCGCCAAGTGTGTGTACAAGGCCAGGGGTGCCCCATCTGTGCCCTCCCTCTGGCTTCCCTGAACCACAGCCCCCTGCCAGCTCCTTTTAAGTGTAGGATCTTTTGATTCAACAGTGACTGCCTTCTCTGGCCCAGCAGGCCCTGGAATCCTTTCCAGGCAAAGGTTCCACTGAGAACAGAAACTCCTTTCTTTGCTTTCTTTTCCTCTTCCTCTGAGGGCCAAAAATAGTGCCTGAATAGGACACAGCTCTGGGCCGGCAGTGAGACAATAGCCGCCTCCTGGCTCTGGTCCATCGGCGGGGGAGGAGGTGATGTTGGTGCACTGGCACACCATCCCAAGGACCCCAGCCCCTGCTGCTTTTCCCATGGCCTCGGCCAGAAACCATCCCAGAGCCCCTTGGAGAGTGATTGCCAAGGGGATTCCTGCTAATTCTGGGGAAGTGCTCTGAAGACCCTGGGCCCCTGAGCAGCCCCACCCTACCTCCTGATCTGCTGCTGGTCTGGAGCTGAAGGCCTCAGTGGGGGCGCCCACAGCCCTGGTTCTCTTCTGGGCCCTGTGTGGCACACAGGGGCCACCCCATGGCTTTGATGTCCTTTTCCCTTTGACTCGGTGGCTACAAAAGATTTTTTAGAGATCAAAGGGATGCGTCCTCTTCAGAGGAGGTGAGTTCCCTGTCACTGGAGGTGATCAAATAAAGTTTGGATGTGCACTGAATGGGGGGTGGGATTAGTCAAGCATCAGATGGATATTGGGTCTTGATGTCTTCATGTCTCAGAGGATATCATGAGTTGAATTCCATACACCGCTCTTACCAGCTGGGTGGTCTTGAGCAAGTCACATCATGTTCTTGAGCCTCTCTCTCCGCATCTATAGGATGGGTTCAACAGGGCTAACCTCGCAGAGTGGTGGAAATGGATCTCCAAAATGCTCAGTGTAGTGCCTGGCACATAGGCAGGGTTTCAGAAGCTTTGCCTCTGTTCTCCTCCCTCCCCAGACTGGTACTCACTCTGGGGTACAGAAAGGACCCACTCTTGGCCCTCAGGGAGCTCTGGAGGAAAGCCAGGGGGAACCCCCAGCCCCAGGGCTAACTCAGAAAGAAGATTCCTGGTGGATTGTGGCAATCTGGGAAGGCTTCCTGGAGGAGGTACTCCCCTAAGATGCTTCCAGGGAAGTATTGTGCACATTCTGTGCTCATGGCAGCCAGTGGTGGAGATTAGACGGGTGTCTAGTGTGGGTCAAGGCCAAGGCCACAAGCTGGCAGCCTTCAGGGGCAAATGTAGCTGATAATAGGCATTTTTCATCACAGGGGTAGCCCCCACTAGTGTTCTAAAAAGATTTGGTTTTAAAGTCAATATTGACAAACTTAGGCAGGTGTCCCCCAGTGTACTCCCTAATCTGGTGTCCTAAATTCTGCCTTTCTTCCTGCCAGCTCCCTACCTGGCCAGCATCCAAGTAAGGGGACTTGGGCACAGGACAAGTCAGGGCCTGCGCTGTGCTGGGCTGGAGCTGGGCAGTGACGTAGTCCCTGCAGCTGCCAACGGTTGCCAGGGCAACGGTTGCCAGGGGCTGCTGTCACCTGCGCCCCTTTTCCCGGGTTGGCGGCTGGGACTTGCAGCCCGTTTTCCCAGGCTGCCCGCTTTGTTTGAGGCTCCGGTGAGGGGGGCGGGGACCGAGGCTGAGGAGGCTCAGCTTCAAAGTGCCCCTCTGGCCTCTTGAACTGGGGAGAAACTGACCCACCACCCCAGCGGGCTGCATCCTGCAAACAAGGCGAGCCCTTGGCCCACTCATTCACGCTCTTTATGTATTTATAATCCACTTGATGACACGAAGGAGGAATCCAGGTATGATTCTTCCCCTCCTCCCGCCATTGCTCTCATTCCTGTTCCCGCTCCCCTCTCCTCCCCAAATCCCCACTTCTTATCCCCTCTCCCCTTTCCCTTGTTCACCCCCTCCCCCTCCATCTCTCTTCCCCTGTATCATCATCTTCTCCCTCCTCCTCTCCCCTCCATTTCCCCTCCATCCCCCTTCCTCCCCTCCCTTCTTCCCAACACTGAGAACTTATCGGATGGGTAAGGTGGGGTTGGGGCTGGGGTGACACTAGGGACCCTGGGAGAGTCAGAGATGCTACTCTGAGGGGACCTGGTCAGTGAAGCAGCAGATCAGAACGACCAGGAAGTGGTTGGGGGTAAGGGCCTCACACCCCACACCCCTTCCCTCCGCCACACCCCAGCTAAAATTCAATTTCAGTTTCCGGGCTGTACCCCCATCGTCAAAGACAGGCCTCTGAGGATGCTGGGAGGGAGGGGAGGTCCAGGACCTGCAGATGGCTGGGAGTGTAGGAGTGGGGCTGGGGTAGGGTCCTGACAGAGCTCCAGGTCCAGGGTCCTCAGAGGAAAGTGTTCAGCTAATCTCGAGGAAACACATTTTTGGAAGCATCTTTTACTACGAATTTTAAAGAGAGGCCCTTTCTAACAGTCAGGTAATGTCAAGGGGAAACGGGCTGCAAAATCAAGAGCGTGGGTTCTGGAGCCAGGCCCTGAGGCTGCACCTCAAGCTGTGTGATCACCCGCAGGTAACTTGATCTTCTAGGGCCTCTGTTTCCTTATTTGTTAAATGGGCATAATGGTACTCGTCTCATCAGATTTGGGGAAAGATTAAATGTGTTCGTTTGTGTAGAGAGCTTAGAATCAAGTCTTGCATTTTCAGAGAGCTTCATTAATGCTAGCTTTGTGGCTGGAGGTGGTGAGCGCCCTGTCTGTGGGCGTGTGCAAACAGCAGTGGAGGACCTGGTGAGGCAGCGATGTGTGCTCAGAGAGCTGGGATGGGATCCTGGTCTGTGCCTCCGCCGACCTTTCCCGGAGGGAGCTGGAACCTCAGCCTCGCCCAGGCCCACTGCCCTCGTGGGGGAGGACGCCTGGCTGTGTGTCCTGTCCACCCCTCAGCCAGGGATCTGGGACCCAGAAGAGAAGACAAAAAAAGGGAGGGCTGGCGGCTGACCTTGGGAGCGCTAAGGGTCCTATGCTCCAAAGGCGGGCATTCTGCCAGGCCCGGGGGAGTCGAACTGCAGCCCCTCAAAATGAGCAGGAAGGTGACTGGGCTGACCTTGTAAGCCTGGCCTTGGGCGGTTCGGGAATATAGATGCGGAAGGGGAACTGCAGCCATACAGCTGAGATCCGTCTGTGGTTTGAGAGGGAAGACAGGCTGGCCAGGAGAGGAGATGGCCAGCATCTTCTTTTCCCCTTGCTGGCAGCTGGGAGGTAAGCCCTGCCCTTCCCTGGAAGCATCCTGAGGCCCTGGGCTATGGAGAAGAGACAGGGGACAGGGATCATAGTCACCTCCTCGACAGAGGAAGAAGCTGAGGCCCAGGGAGGGGACAGGCTGGTCCAAAGGTCTCAGGGCCAGTTAGCTGCGGAGCTGGTCCTGGACCCTATGCCACCCCTGCTCTGGGAGTCTGCATTCCCTGGGCAGGTGCTGATTGGTGAGTGCCCTGGGGTCCTGGGGTCCAGCCTCAGCTGCTCCTCTTGGGGAGGGCTGTGGGGAGACTTGGCTGTGGGCTGCAGGCTGCCCCAGGGGCGTGGAGATGGGCAGGGCCGGCGCCACTGTCCCGGGACTGCTTGTGAGAAGTCCTGCTGCCTGAGCCCCACTCCAGACTGGGCCAGACCTGGGACCCTGCCTAATCCCTCCTCTTCCCTGAGGTTCTAGGTCTTTTCATCCACACTCAGATTCTGAAAGGCTTTGATTCTCAGCTCCTAGAAGCTCTTGCATCCTCATCACCTCTTTCTCTCTCTCTTTCTTTTCCTCTCTCCCCCTCCCTCCCTCCCTCCCTCCCTTTCAGTCCCAACATTCTAAGCGTCTCAGCTGCTTGCGGTGACTGTGTCTGACTTTAATAGAATAGCCAATCTGGAAACAGGGATGGTAGTGCCCCTTTCCCCAAGAGCTGGTGCTGCCGGCCAAAGGGAGGTGGGATGGGGCCGAATATAACCCAGGCTCCCCCAGGACCTCTCACCTGGAAGTGTCAAAGGTGGTGATGAGTTGCCCTCGGGAACATCACAGCCTAAATGGCTCCTGCAGCCCATCTCATGCTAGTTAATGGCCTCTGGGACAGCTCAGAGGGGAGGGGAGGGGAGGGGAGGCTGGGAGGGGAGATGCTGACAGGCTTCTTTTCTATGTGGTGTCAAGATTTCTGAGAGCTCTTTTTTTCATGTTGGTAACATGTGGCCTGCAAAAGAGGATGCACCATCGCGTTGGGCTGGGAAACTAAGCCTGACCAAGCTCTGTGGATTTTCTTTCTGCAGGACTTATCAGAGCCTTTGATGGGTTAATTCACAAGACCAAGTAGGGCCTGCAGTATTTCTCTAACTTGGGAACTACTAGAGCTTCTTAGGAAGTGCTTAGCAAAGTTACGTCTTGGTAAAATCAGGGAGATAGCCCCAGAGAAAGGAAGGAAGGGACTCCGGAGACCACAGTGGCTAAAAGCACGGGCTTTGAGATTTGGTAGACTGGAGCTTGAATCCTGGCTTGGCTACTTGCTCTGTGATCTTGGATATCACTTAGCCTCTTTGGACTTTCGTTTCCTTGTCTTTAACGTGGGGGCAATAATAGCATTTGTTTCACAGAGGTAAGGCGAGGATTGAACGATCATCTGGGAAAAGTGCTTTGCACAGTGCCGGGTGCAAAGTGAGCACTTGCTGAACGGGAACTGTCATTTCCCTCATTCTTCTTCTTGGAATCCAAGGCCCTTTTCACTGTGCCAGACAGACCTCTGTTTATTCCCACTAGCCATCTGGTGTTCTGCCAGGCACTGCGTGGCTGGAGTGTGGGGGGCAGTCGGGTGAGGATGTGGAGGCCTGAGGCCCAGGGTATGGGGACCTTTACAGACATGTCACAAGGCTGGCATCCCAGGGAGGAGGACTGGTGTGTGCAGAGCTTTGGAGGTGGGATCACTCAAGCCCAGGCTCATCTCTGGTGACTGTCGGTTGGCCTCTCTGAGGCCTCTTAAGCAAACACTCCAGCTCCAGATAAAGCAGGCCACCAGGTGGGTGGCTCTGGATAGCTGGCTTTCCGGGAGAACCCAGCGTCCTTTCACCTGGGCAGGTGCCCCGCTCCTCCCCTTCCCCGGTCTCCCCGCGGGGCCAGGGCCCGTCTGGGCACACAGAGGGAGCCGTGGTCCAGGGACTTGGCTGGACCAGAAGCCGTGGGGTGGTGGGCCCTGCGCGGCGGGGCAGCCCTCCAGCGGGTCTGGTGCAAGAATGTGGGACCCATCCCGGCAGTGAGCAGGCAAGGCCTTGGCATCCGCCAGCCCCTGCGGGCAGGCAGCTAGCTTAATTTTTATTCTCTTTTATTGTAGAAAAATTCCTGAAACCTGAGGTCACTCTGTTTTCCCCAGCCAGGCCGGAACACCCTTCCTGTGGGGAGTCCTGTGTGGTCACCTAGCTGGGGCCTCAGTCACCCGGCTTGCGGAGCAGGAAGAGAGGGAGGAGAGATGGGCTCCACGTGTGTCAGCCGTGCTCCCAGGAGCCACGGGCACTGCTGAGAGGCTGGCGGCTGGGCTGGGAGTGAGGCGTGGTCCGGGGTCCCACCGGGTCTGATGGGGGCGCCTCCTTTGTCTGTTGGGTACGTGGTGTTTCTAAGTTAGATCGACGTTTACAAAAGAGTTTGGAAACGGCTGGTGGAGGGTCCTCTGCACCCCCGACACCACTCCTGTGGAGGAAACACCTGCTGTACAGCCTCCGCTCTCTTCTAACGTTCCTCCTCGCTCTTCCACACGTGTGGTGCGCACACGTGCACACACACCTACATCCACACTCCCGTGCGTGCTTCTACCCTCAAGGACTTCACGCTCGCCAACCCCTCTCTTGGCCAAATCCTTCTTTCCTAAGGCCCTGTGCCCAGGGCTCGGGGGAGGGGCATAGCCGGCAGCTCCGTTTTGCCCCCTCTTCCCCTCCCCCCACTGGAGAGCAGTTGAGGATGGGGGCTGGAGCTGGAAAGCTGAGCTGGGTCCTCTCTCTACTGTCCCTCCCCCCGAGGAAGGCAAGACCAGGCTCACACCTGAAGACCCACTCAGGCGGGGGCTCCTTCCCCCACCCACGCCCTCCTGCTCCCAGCTGTGCTTTGGGAGGCTTCTTCCAGGCTCCTGGCACCCTGCTAAATGCTGGGTGAACCAGCCCGGGTGGTGATTCACCCTCACCACCAGTGAGGTTGAGAAGAGGCACGCGGGGAGGCAAGCTGCCCTGGACCCCGTCCGGGGCCAACCTTTTACCATCTGAGTGATCTGGGGCTGGGCCCTACCCGCCTCTGACTCTGTTAAACAGGGCTACTGGTGTTATCCCAGCCTTGTAAGCCAGTGGCTCTAAGCCCACGGAGTGTCGATCAACAGGACACCTGTTAAAGCCAGACTCCCGAGCCCCACCCCAGACCTGCAGCGTCTGCCCTTCAGTGTGCAGGGGCCTGTGAATCTGCATTTTAGTGAACTTCCTCGGGTGGTTCTGACCCGTGGGTGGGTTTGGGCACCTCTGATGTTAACTCCTCATGGCAAAGGGGGGCACATAGGGTTGAATGTAGGTCATGGTCGGCCCCCTTCCCTGCGTCCCACCAAGAACACGGAAGTTAATTCTGATGGCAGATGGGCACTTAGGCAAAGCTTCATGGGGAGGGCGTGTCTTCACTGAGTTTCGAAAGATGAGGGGGGTCATGGAGTTAGGGAAGGCATTCCAGGCAAAGAGACAGGCTGGCCGGGGGGTGGATAAGTTTGTGGTCCACAGTGTATGTTACGGGCAGGAGAAGGAAAGGTATGGGGGCCCAGGTCCAGGTCATCTTCCTGGGGAGGTGCCTGCCCAGGAAGGGTTAACCCCAGAGCTGCCCAGGTCCTGTCCACTCAACTTCCACCTCCATCCTCCGAGGAAATGGGTTTTCCAGGAGCCTGGATTGGGCCAGCGGTGACTCGTGGCTCTACACGGATGGCAGAGGAAGTGACTCAGGCCCTGGCGGGAGAAAGTGAGCCATGGGTCCCCTGCCCGTTTCCCTCTCCCCTACCACGAGGATGGGCAGGGCTGGGCCTGCACAGCCGGGGCCCTTCCTCCTGGACCCAGCCAGCCCTGGGGATGGGCAGCCGGGGAGTCTTGGCTTAAAGGGGCCCTGGCCCCCTCCGCTCTGCCTGGATCCTTGGGGACTCTGATGGTGGCCCCCATTGTGTCAAGCTGGGCCAGACTGTTTTGTTCTCTGTGTTTACGGAAGGCCTGAGGTCAAGGGCAGCTGCTCCAGAAGGGGAGCTGGGGAATGAGGACATCCCTAGGGGGCTCGGCCCCCCAAATCCTCTCTCCCAGGCTGGAGTTGTCTGCACTGCCTGTGGTCTTGGCTGACCCCCGCCCCACCATTTTTCTCTCCTTTTCTTTGGGGGGTGTCTCCCAAAGCCAGGGGGGCATGCATCTCTATAAACTGACAGTGCCAGCTCTGCAAGGAGTTCTCTAGGGTGAGACTGAGGTCTGTGTCTTGGCTTCACTGGCGGAGATCTCGGAACAGATGGCCCTTCCCTAGTCTCAGTTTCCTGATCTGTAAAATGGCAAAACAGTAGGACCAGCCTTACAGGGTGGCTCTGAGGATTTCATGATAACGTAGATGGTGCCCCAGTTCAGCTCTCCTGTCCTTTAGAGGCTTCTGGGGACAGGCTCAGTTCCCGGCTGTGAGGAGGGAAGTTTTCTGGGTGGGGTTTCAGTCTTCCCGGAAAGGAAATTTCATGCTCTAAGAATTTCCCATCAAGGTGCTTTGGAAGTTGAGCTGGCTGTGGGGGCCCCGAGGGGGTTACATGGAGGGTAGGAGGGAAGGTGTAGGAGTAGGAACCTGTGACAGGCCCAGGGGTTGAGTGAGGGGCAGGCATGAGCTGGTCAGGAAGGATACAGAGATATCTAGATGACACCTATGGTGCCTGCCGTGTGCATGGCCCTGCTCTAAGTCCTCTACAGGTATCAATTCATTTAATTCTCACAATGACCCTTGCAGTAGTCTCAATTTTTATTCCTATCTACAGATGATGAGAGTGAGGCCCAGAGAGGGTGAGTAACTAGCCCAAGGACACACAGCTATTGAGTAGGAGGACTGGGATTTGAACCCAGACAGTCTGCCTCCAGAGTCTACTAAGGGTGGGTTAAAGGAAGCCAGGCAGTCCCTCCCCTCAAATCCCAAGAATGTCCATAGGACTAGAGTTGTTCACCTTGGAGTGGCTATTCGAGTCGCCAAGGTAGAGTGGGGATGAGCCAGGAATGTCAGGTCATGCC
Organism: Physeter macrocephalus; assembly: GCF_002837175.3. Lineage (NCBI taxonomy): Eukaryota > Metazoa > Chordata > Mammalia > Artiodactyla > Physeteridae > Physeter > Physeter macrocephalus. The sequence goes on from NC_041230.1 coordinate 28,997,126, forward strand.
ATTGATCCCTGTCTGTTGGAATCATGGTAGTTCACAGTGGTGCAGCCTCACTTGTATCCCTTCAGTGATGGGGAGCTCACTCCCTGTTTCCACCTTTTTCCTCTCAAAGGAATCAGTCCAGGAGGACTGATGAAAGCAGATGATTCTGCCCTGTCCTGGGCCCTGTATACCGAGGGTGGTAGCTCACTTTGAAGGTCAGTGGGCCGGAGAGATACATGGATTCTGGCCAGCTCCATCCTTGTTTTCTGTATGATGTCAGGAAATCACTGGCCCTCTCTGGGCCTTGAATCCAAATGCCATAAGATGGAGAATTGGGGCCAAATTTGCAAAGTGATTGTGAGCTCTGAGTTCAGAAGTATAAAGCAGGGGTCAAAGCAGGGGTGGGTGGGTGGCTTCTTGGAGGAGGTGTCATTTGGATTGGGGATCAAATATAGACAGAGACAGCAACCGGCAGAAAAAAGAAGGAAAGAGAAAGGGTCCAGGAGAGACATGTTTCTGTCCCTGGATGCTGGATTTCCTTTCACTGGTCTGGAGTGTTAGTTTCAAAAGGAGCCAAAATGCTCAGAGAGGACACAGAGTGAAACCTTAAATATCACAATGTAGGAAACAGCGGCCATTCCCCCAAACACTTTCACATCCTTCCTCTCAGGGGTCTTGTGATGTCACCAGGGCAGGATGATGAACCCAACTGACCAATGATTAGACTGACCAGGCCCTACAAATTGGGGTTCCATTACACATGGTGGGACACTGGAGACGGGCTCTAGCTTGAGGGGGCCAGCTTTGTTCAAGGAAGGCCCAGCCCAGGAAGGAGACAGTGAACTCCTGCGTGGACCACCCCTGCATTTAATGCTGCCCTTAAATATTCCATCCAAAAGCCACTTCTTCCCAGAAGCCCTCCTTGGTTTCCTCCCAAAGTCAAACTCCTCTCATGCCCCATGGTTGCCAGGCTTCCTTTTGTCTGGCTTGTGGCAGATGATTGCATCTGTCACCACAGCCATATGTAGTTCCTCACAGGATGAGGATGGCTGTTCGTGACTGCCAGCACCCAGCTCAGTCATAAGGCCAGCTGGCAGTGGGGAGGGCCAAGCCACCCAGCATCTCTCTGTAAGTACCAGGCACGCAGGTTCCCTGCCAGGCACTACAGTCCTGACCAAGCAGGGAAAGCCCTTGGCATCTGGAACAATCTTGGGCAAGTCATTTAATTCCTTGGATCTCAGGTTCCCTGTCTGTGAAATGGGCCAGTGGTAGGGCTGACTTCACAGGGTTGGAACGAAGATTAATACAGGTATAGGGGTGAGGGGGGTGGGTCAGCACAGGCTGGCAGGTAGTAGGTACTCAGCTAATAGAGGCTGGGGGTGGGGTTATTCTACAAGAGGATGGGGCTGAGGGGAACTGGATCTCCCCCGACTTGGGCCACACTATGTCTCCCGGCCAGGCTGGGACGTCCCCCTGCCTATCCAGCTGCCCTGGGAACTGGCTCCCCCTGGTGGCCATAACAGGAAGTGCCTGTCTCCTCTATCCCCTGGCTGTAGAGGGCGCTGTGGCTGCACTGATCCTTCACTCCATTTCCCTCACTGTCCGCCTGCCCAGCGACCTCCATGCACACTAGGCCCTGTGCACAGAGATGGATCAGCAGCTCCCTGGCTGGCACCAGGAGGAGGGATGTACCATCCTGCACCTCCCAGAGTTGGCTAATGGGACCCTATGAAACCGAAACACACGCACAGACATAGAGAACCAAAGGAGGCCAGGACTGACTGTAGAGGGAGTTGAGGAAGGCTTCCTGAAGGAGGTGACCTCTGAGCTGGGTCTTAGAGATGATTATGGTGAGGTTCCAGGAGGAGAGCCCTGCAAGCCCCCTTTTTCCTGTGTCTTCTTCAGGCCTGGAGGGGGCAGGGTGGTTGGGGTGCTTCCTGGTGGTGCTGGGAGCCTCCTCCCCCGCAATTCTGACCTGATTACCCCATCACTGCTGGATCCGGAGGGAGGTACTATTATTCGTCCTGTTTTCCATGACCCTTTTACAGGGTCGTGCAGCGAGCAAGAGGTGGAGCTGGAACTTGAACTCAGCCACTGCCTCTTTTTAATTTTTATATTTTAATTTTATCTTATTGAAGAATAGTTGATTTACAATGTATTGATTTCTGCTGTACAGCAAAGTGATTCAGTTATACAGTTATACATATATATTCTTTTTCATATTCGTTTCCATTATGGTTTATCACAGGTTACTGAATATAGTTCCCTGTGCTATAAAGTAGGATCTTATTGTTTATCCATCCTATATGTAATAGTTTGTATGTACTAATCCCAAACTCCCAATCTATCCCTTCCCCACCCCCCCACCGGCAACCACAAGTCTGTTCTCTATGTCTGTGTGTCTGTTTCTGTTTCATAGATATGGTCATTTGTGTCATATTTTAGATTTCACATATAAGTGATATCATATGGTATTTGTCTTTCTCTGTCTGACTGACTTCACTCAGTATGATAATCTCTAGGTCCATCCGTGTTGCCGCAAATGGCATTATTTCGTTCTTTTTTATGGCTGAGTAGTATTCCATTGTATATACGTACCACATCGTCTTTATCCATTCTTCTGTCGATGGACATGTAGGTGGTTTTCACGTCTTGGCTGTTGTGAATAGCGCTGCTATGAACATAGGGGTGCGTGTATCTTTTTGAATTATAGTTTTGTCTGGGTATATGCCCAGGAGTGGGATTGCTGGATCATCTGGCAACTCTATTTTTAGTTTTCTGAGGAACCTCCATACTGTTCTCCATAGTGGCTGCACCAGTTTACATTCCCACCCACAGTGTAGGAGGGTTCCCTCTTCTCCACACCCTCTCCAGCATTTGTTATTTGTAGACTTTTTAATGATGGCCATTCTACCTGTGTGTGTTGATACCTCACTGTAGCTTTGATCTGCATTTCTCTAATAATTCGCGCTGGGGTGCATCTTTTCGTGTGCCTGTTGGCCATTTGTATGTCTTCTTTTAGACACTACCTCTCGATGCTCAGCTCCTGGCAGCTCTGGGGAGGTCCATGGACTGTTTCCACACTTGCCTCCCCACCTCATATCCCACATCCACGCTACCCTGGCTTCTCCCTCTTCAGGGCTGGCACAGCCACCCTGTGGGTCAGGCCCTCAAGCCAACACTCCTGGCCTCTTTCAGGCGGTGACTTCTCAGGGTGACTTTGGGGAGGAAGATGGCTGCCCAAGTGCTGCTGCAGACAGTGCCGTTCCTGCTGGGTCTGCTCCTGGTTCCAGGTAGGCTTTCCTGTAGGTACCCTAGGACTTGACGTTAAAATGCCATCCTTATGTTAAGGATGTCTAGGTCAGCTGCCAGCACATCCACTAATCCCTTTGGGCAGGCACAGGCCTGAGGACACAGCTTAGCAAGTGGATGGTGGTACCTTGGAGGAAAGATAAAGGCACCCCTTCCTTCTGGCAGATGCAGCCCCACAGTGCACAGATGGGAGTGAGGAGCATGGACTGGGTTTTGGCCCTGCTCACCTCTGCAGCCAGTGCATCCTTGTGCAGTACACAGCCTGCACAACTGTTTGTGGCAGGCATGGCCTCATTAAATATTTTATTGCTATTTAAAATATTATTTTGTCTTTGAAATTATTATTGATTTTGAGTTTGTTCTTTTCATGTTTTGAAGCCAATAATCTTTGAATAGGGTAGACTCACATTTTTGGAGACCCTTTGAGGTATAGGTCCTTGGAATGTGTGCGGGTCCTAGGCACTGGGCTCCTGTGTTCTGGGCCCAGAGCCTGCCCCCAGGCCCAGAGTCCCATCTGCAGTCTCTGCTTCCTCAGGTGCCCGTGGCGGGGGCCCCCGGGAAGACTTCCGCTTCTGTGGCCAGCGGAACCAGACGCAGAACAGCGGCCTCCATTATAAGCGGGCATCTGAGCTGCACATCTCCATCAGGAACACTGAGGAGGCCCTCACAGTCCATGCGCCCTTCCCTGGAGCCCATCCGGCTCCTAGATCATTCCCTCATCCCAGGGGCCTCTACCACTTCTGCCTCTACTGGAACCGCCACGCTGGGAAATTGCATCTTCGTTACGGCAAGAGCGACTTCGTGCTGAGTAACCAAGCCTCTGACCTGCTGTGCTTCCGGCGTCAGGAGGAGAGCCTGGCCGAGGGGGCCCCCCTGTTCGCCACATCTGTCAGCTCCTGGTGGAGCCCCCAGAACACCAGTCTGCCCAGTGCAGCCGGCTTCATCTTCTCCTTCCACAGTAAGGCGACCTCCAGGCAGAAGGAGCAGCTTGGCCCAAGGCCTGGAGGCGGGGAAGGCAAAATGCACGGCGGGGTTAAAGCAGACTGGGCCGAATGTCAGGTCACGGGGCAGGCGCTCTGTTCGCAGGCAGCGGGGAGCCAGGGACGGTGTCTGAGGAGTGGAAGAGTGTGATCCAAGGTGGGCTTCAGGGAGGTTTGTGGGAAGGTAGGGGTGAGGGCGGAGGGGCGAAGTGCCATCCAGCGGCTGCGGGGAAGGTCCAGGTAAAGGAAGATGGGGGGTGAACAGGGTGGGAGCAGAGAGAATGGAGAGACGGGACTGGAGGTCAGGAGCCGGAGGAAAAATTCTGCTTCATCAGCATCACCTAGATTGTTTATCCCCATTTCACGGAGGAGAAACTGAGGCACAAAGTTGCACAGCTGGTGAGTGAGGGAGCCAGGATCTGAACCCAGCAGCTGACTGGCATGAGGGGACGGGGGCAGGGGTGTGGGGGAGAGCAAGAGGTCAGAGGTCAGGAAGCAGCGAGGCTGGAGACTGACACTGAGGTGTGCAGACTGTGTGTCTGGCTGGGGTGTGACAGGTGTGGTGTGGCCGCTGCCTTCTATTCAGTGCTGAGTGGGGGCATGGAGGAGGGGGTGGCCCGAAGGAGGTGGAGGCTCTACTCAAGGTCTAGGATTTCCCTGATTCTGGGGCCTTTCAAGCAGCTCCAGTTTGGGGCGGGGCTGCCAGGGGCAGGGGCAAAGGGCATTGAATATGTTAGCAGCTCTGGGCCCTTGGAAATGCTGGGGGGTGGCAGCAGTGGGTCCAGGTGCTGCCCAGGGCAGCAGACAGGGGCCGGGGTGGTAGATGGGGCTCCCCGCCCCCAGGCTGGGATTCTGCCCCAACCTGGGAGGGTTTAGGGCAAAGTCAGGCATAGCTGCAAATTGACTTCCTGAAGAACAGATCTGGCCTGGTCTTATTTGGTCTGTAGAGAGTTTTTTGAAAACATGAGCCAGGGTTTTCAAATGACCTAAAAATCAGGCTTTCTGCCTTATAAATTCAGATGTGACCACAGGGCCTGCCTTCCTTGCTGGCATAGGGCATGCCCCCTCCCCGCATGTCCTTCCTCATCTGCCTACCTCATCTGAGTCCTGTCTGAGCCCTGGAGTGCAGCCCTGAGTCTGCAGCCCTCGGGTGCACGGTACCCGGGTGGAGGGCCTGGAGCCACCACACAAGCCCCCTACCCGCCAGCTCCTCCTGGAGGGGGCCTGGCTGGCCCTGGGGAACTGGCCCTCCCAGCTCCCTGTGTGTAGTCAGAAGCATGCCTGGCTAGGTGTGTCCCAGCCCACCCTGCTGGGGCTGGAGTTGCTGGGGGCTCCACAGGACAGAGCCCCGTCTGGCTGCCTGCAGCTCTGAGTGACTTGGGGGAGGCCACTGCACCTCTCGGAGCCTCAGTTTCCTGCTCCATAAAATGGGGATGGAAGCTTTCAGAATCACAGGAGGATTAACTGAGAGTGTATTGAGTGTGGCCGGGCACCTCATTCAACAGCCTTTGGTGGGTCTGTCCGTCCCTCTCCCCCAGCTCCTCCTCTGAAGACCTCCCACAGCGCCTCGGTGGACACATGTGAGCTGAAAAGGGACCTCCAGCGGCTCAGCCAGTTTCTGAAGCATCCCCGGAAGAGCTCAAGGAGACCCCCGTTCACCCCCGCGGGCCAGTAAGTTAAGTGTGGGTCCCGGTGTGTGAGGGGGAAGGAGGAGGCATCCCCCAGACCCGGGCAGGGCAAGGCAGGGACCTGGAGTGGGCGGCTGTATGGAAACCTCCTCTGGGGCTGGAATGTTCTCATCTTTCCATCTTCTCCCGGAGGAATTGAGATACAGCCCTGGAGGCCAAGCCCCTCCCCTGCCTGAGTTATTAAAAACGAATGTCACACCCACCAGCCTAGGTCAGCCGCACCCAAGCCCTCCTCTCCACCAATAAAGTGAAAAGGATTGACCCATTTTACAGCTCAGCAGACTGAGGCCCAGAGATGGGTAGGGCTGCTCTGTTGCACAAAGTGGGTCGGTCCAGGCAGAACTGGGCCCACAACCTGGTGGCCGAGTCCGAGGATAGGTCCCCACCCCGCTCCTTTCCTGTTTGCTCTGACGCTCTGGCTTCCTCCCTGCAGGTGACCCCTGCAGGTCATTCCGTCTGCCCCACACTCTTTCCTGTGTATCTGCCTGAGTCTCTCCTCTCCCTCTGTCTCCCCTGCCTGCTTGCCCGCCTGGATCCGCCCCTCACACCCAGCAGTCACCCACCCTCTCTCCCCACTGCCAGGCAGCTGCAGAGCCTGGAGTCGAAGCTGACCTCTGTGAACTTCACAGGGGACACGGTGTCCTTTGAGGAAGACCTGGTCAACGCCACGGTGTGGAAGCTCCAGCCCGCAGCCAGCCTCCAGGACCTGCACATCCACTCCCAGCGGGAGGTCAGGGGTCAGGATGGTGGCCAGGGCAGGAAGCAGATGTGGAGGCCCTGAGAACTCCCCTTCTCTGGGCCTCCGGGAGCCAGATGTGTGCTGATGAGGAAGGCCTCAGGCCCAAAGACTACCTCAGTCAGTGGCTACCCGGTGGAACTGAGGACCCTTCCTGATACAGTGGTGGGGACAGAGGTGGGGAGGGACCTGGTCCCTGCACAGGGGGCTCCTGTGGCACATCCCCGTGGACAGACAACCAACACCAAAATGCCTGTGCCCGCAGCCCTCTTGTGAGCCTGCCCTTGGTGGGCCTAGCTGGGGGCAGAGGGCTATACACCCTGCCTTTCTTATCCCCCAGCACACCAGGGAGCCATAGGCAGGGTCAGTGTCTGAAGCCCAGACACCAGAATACCACGTGATTCTCCCAGGCCCATTTGCCCCTGGGGCCCTGGGCTCTAACGACGAGGCACCCCACCGGCGCTGGTGCCAGGGAAAGGAGGGGTGAGAAGGGCTGTCGTGAGTCAGGCCTGGCTTCCTGAAGGAGGTGGGCTTAGAGATGGCAGCGTCCAGGAAGGCATGTGCTGGGGGGATGTGGAGGGGATCTGGAGGTCCACCTCTGGCTGAGCCCCAGTGGGACTCTGGTCTGCAGGGGGAGCAGAGCGAGATCCTGGAGTACTCGGTGCTGCTGCCCCGCGAGCTCTTCCAGAAGACCAAGGGCCAGAGGCAGGAGGCTGAGAAGAGACTCCTCCTGGTGGACTTCAGCAGCCAAGCCCTGTTCCAGGTATGGGGCTGTCACCCTCGGGCCCTCCCCGGGGGGAAAGCAGCTTCAGTCTGACGGAGAGATGGAAGGGTAGGCATGGAACCCAGCCCCTTCCTCCAAGAGTCCTTGTAAAGTCAGAAATCGGACAGCAACGTGCAAATCTCCCTGGGAGATTTAGACCTGGGAGAGTGTTATTCTCACTATGGTGTAAATGACTACCCTTGCAAGAATTTTTTCCAGAGGGAGACTCAAAATCTGGGAGCAATGTGCAGGGCAGAGACAGGAGTCTAGAAGGTCTGGGGAACTTCTGGGCTTTGCTTCTCAGTCCTGAGCCCCCTCCCTCCCCTCTTCCCCCACCCCATATACCTAGGACAAGAATTCCAGCCAGGTGTTGGGGGAGAAGGTCTTGGGTATCATCGTGCAGAACACCAAAGCAGCCAACCTCTCGGAGCCCATGGTGCTCACCTTCCAGCACCAGCCACAGCCGGTGAGTATGAGCAAAGCAAACAAGGACACAAGGGTCCCCGTTGTCCATGTCCTCCTGTCGCCCTCCCTTCTGAATCACTTGTCTTTAACAAAATGATTGACTGGCTCAAGGCATCGGCCAGTCAGGTACAAAAGGGGTGGGGCCCTGGCACTGACTCCCTCAGCCTGGCTGGAAAGGAGTAGACTGTCGTGAGACCCACTCCCCTTCTTTCTTGTCCCTACAGAAGAATGTGACTCTACAGTGTGTATTCTGGGTTGAAGACCTGACATGTGAGTGTGGAGGGGCCTCTGAGTTGGGCAGGTACCTGGAGGCAGGTACCAGGGGGTCCTGGAAGGTGGGGGAGATGGAGTTAATCAAGGGGGGCTTCCTGGAGGAAGGTGGGCTTTGAAGAGGGAGTGATGGCAGGCTAGGGATCTGCTGAGGGGAGCAAAGGCTCAGAAGAGTGATGCAGTCGTGCATTTGTGGGGTATAGTGGGGTGCTGGGGTGCTGGGCTTGATCTCAGAGCCCCATGCTGGCCCCTCCTCAGTGAGCAGCCCGGGGAGCTGGAGCGATGTGGGCTGTGAGACCATCAGGAGAGAGACACAGACGTCCTGCCTCTGCAACCACCTGACCTACTTTGCAGTGCTGATGGTGCGTGGCCCCCTCCTTCCCTGCTCCCATACACAGGCCGGGTTCTTGCTGTGTGGCCGCCACTTCTCGCATATATGTCATCCATCCATTCCTCACAACAAGCCCCGAAGTGACTCCTGTTGTTGTCCCATTTTATAGATAAGGAAACTGAGGCTCAGAGAGGTTAGGCAATTTACTCAAGTTCACACAGCTAGTAGTAAGTAAAAGAGCTGGTCTCTAAAGCCCTTGTTCTTTATTCCCAAATTTTGGTGCATGATAAAAATGCAGGTTCCTGGTCCTAACCTAGGATTCTGATTCCACAGGGCTGGGGTGGGGCCAGGAGTATGTTTCTAAAGAGCCCTCAAGGGGATGCTGAGGCCCAGTGCAAGGCCCTTGTGATGGACTTCAGTGCCCCCAAGATCTCAGAAGCTTTGTGTCCTAGGCTCATTCTCCCCAAATCTTAGGACCCCAGCATCCGAGGGACCGGAGTGGTCTTCCAGCTGTCTCTGGGCGTGGCGAGCTCACTGGCTCACAGGAAACCTATTTCTGTTTTGAATGCTACAGAAAAATAATTAGTGCCGGGACAGAAAAGGGATTCTCTGGTGGAGGGTTCTTGACCTTGGTGGGACAGGGATCCATTTGAGAAGGTGGTGAAAAATGCACTCATGGGCTCACACTCTGCTCAGTTTGGGGGGCAGGTGTGGTTCACAGACGCCCAAGGCCGTCCAGGGACCACGGGTTAGACCTCCATCTGGGCAAACCCTCAGTGTCGAGTTGGGGGCACTGAGGCCAGCCCTGACCTGCCTCGTGGACCCAGGTTGCCTCTGTGGAGGTGGATGCCATACACAAGCACTACCTGACCCTCCTCTCCTACGTGGGCTGTGTCATCTCCGCCGTGGCCTGCGTCCTCACCATCGCCGCCTACCTCTGCTCTAGGTAGGACCTGGGAGCAAGAGGGAAGGGGGCAGGGAGAACCTCCATTCCAGGCCCCCGGGCTGGGACCCCACAATGAGGGAGACCCACCCTGGAGATTGGCCTGACTGACCCCGAAACGTGTGTATAGTTGTGGAAGCCCTGGGAGGTGCAGCCAGCTGACCCCCAGGCCTGACCTTTCCTGCTCAGATCTGTGGTGTTTGGGTAGCATAGCATTTCCAGTTTACATTAACTGCCAACATTTAAAATTGGGAGAGTTGACATAAGAATCTAGATTCCTGTCTTTGAATAACCAGATGTGATACCTCTGGGGGCACGTGATAATATGACGGTGATGGTAATGATAATGGTGAACGCTTACATCAAGCGGCCCGCATGCCACACACTGTTCTAAGTGCTTTACGCGCGTGAACTTGGTTCATCCTCACAAGGGCCCTGTGGAAGAGTGCTCAGAGAGAGCAAGTGACTTGACTGAGGTCACACAGCGGGGAAGTGGTAGAAGCAGGCTTGAACCCAAGCAGGCTGGCTCCAGGCCCACAAGGCCCGGGTTGGCGGAGCTGCCTGGCAGTGGCCGCTGTGGACGGGTAGAGCCTCCAGATTTTTCTCCAGCCCCTGTTCCCTAGTGCCTGTTTTGAGGCCCGACCCCCTGGCTCCATGGAGGCGTGTGTCACCCCAGTCGTTTGGGTGCCTGCTGAGAGAAGGGGCCGCCTTCGGTGGAGTGAAGAACGCCTCCGTCCACCCTCCGGCCGGCTGTGTGTGGGGTCTGGATTGTCAGTGCTGGGCTTGGCCTAAACTGAGCTCCACCTGCAGTTGGGCCCTGGACCCGTCTGGGTGGAAGGGGAGACATCCTTAGTTCTACTGTAGAATGAAGACTCTTGGAGCCTGCTCACTGTCCTTGCGGGGACCGGGGAGGGTAGAGCCGTGTGAAGGCGTGGCCACAGCTGCACACGTGGTGGGGCTGGAGCAGGCGATGAGGGGGGACGGCTGGCAGGCTGAGTGGAGAGCTGGGGGTGAGGGCACAAGCCCCTCCCAGCACCTGCCCATTGATCACAAAAGTGCCCCAGGACAAAGGGACAGGAACCCTTAGGGACTGAGCATCTTATCTGTGCCAGATGCTTTGTATCAGTGTAACCCTCACCCCAACCCTTCGAGGGGGGCCGTTCTCCCACTTCACAGGTGAGTAAACGGAGGGTGAGGGGGATGGGGCCAGCCTAAGGTGGTGCCTCAGGTTAGGGGTAGGGTGGGCCTGGGGATCCAGGACGGCAGGTGTTCTTCTGCAGCCTCTGGAGCAGGCAGTGGATGGCGCCAGGCGGACAGAAAGGCTGGGGACAGGAGGGCTGACAGTGCCCTGCACCACACAGTATCTTGGGATGGGAGCAGGACGTGCACACACAGACTTGCAAACTCAAGGACACAGGCCACACAGCGTGTGCTCGCAGATGCACAGTAGCGCAGACAGACAGGCAGACACAGAACATGGGTGGCATGGATTCTCCAAAACAGCAAAAAATCCAGTCTTTCCCTTCTGACTTTGGGAGCATCTGGTTGATTGTAGTGGCTGATTTGTCTTCCTCGCTGTGCTTGGTTAAATCTGCCGTTCAATGCACACGCGGTGCCTGAGCCTGTGGGTGTTGGACCCATGGAAGGTGCACGGGGACAGAGCCTAGCTGTAGCCACAGGAGACCGTGTGTGCGCGCGCGTGTGTGTGCGACCGTGTGTGTGTGCGCGACCGTGTAGCCTGGGAAGGCTGCCTGGAGGAGGAGGGGTGGGCGGGCACACCTCCCACCTCCCTGCCTTCCCACGCTGGCCACCAGAGTGACCCTGCCTGCCCTACCTCCACCCTCACCTGTGCAGGAGGAAGTCTAGGGATTACACCATCAAGGTGCACATGAACCTGCTGCTGGCCGTCTTCCTGCTGGATGTGAGCTTCCTGCTCAGCGAGCCGGTGGCCCTGGCAGGCTCCGAGGCTGCCTGCCGCGCCAGTGCCATCTTTCTGCACTTCTCCCTGCTCGCCTGCCTCTCCTGGATGGGCCTTGAGGGCTACAACCTCTACCGACTCGTGGTCGAGGTCTTCGGCACCTATGTGCCAGGCTACCTGCTCAAGCTGGGCATCGTGGGCTGGGGTAAGTTGGTGGAGGGGGTTGGTGGGCCCCCAGCCCTGCCTTTTCCTCTTGGTTTCTGGCAAAACATGGGCACTTGGTTCCACTTCTCCACCTACCCCTCTGACTATTCCCTCACTGCCTGCTTCCTTCACTCACGCATCCTCAGGGTTTGTTTACCTTGGCTAGGTCAAGGTCCTCTTTAGAAAGATGAGGTGATGAGCCCTGTCCCCAAGAAACGCTTACATATTCTCTACATCTCTCACTCTTTTACAAGTGGGGTTTGCAGACGGAGCCACCATGTATGGATGTGCAGGTTGTGCACTGCTCAAAGGCACCCAGTTGTGGATGAGTGGGGCCGTAATTCAGTCCTCACCTAATTCACCCAGGCTCGTGGTGGCCCTGCCTGTGGATCCCCATGAACCTCAGGTAACAGATTCCCCGTGGCTCTGGTATTGGTTCTTGGCCAACAGCAACCCAATTCACCTGTGGCCCAGACCTCTCTTTTGTCAGACCTGGAGGCCCGGGGGCACACACCACAAGTCCTTGAACATTGCACAGGCCCACCAACCTCCACATGTCCCCGACCCCAACTTGCTGCTCCTCCCGTGTTTCTCATTCGGCCCTTTCTTGGTTCACTTCATTGATTTACGTGAAATTCCTTCAGAGTTGGTTCTTTGTCAAAATCCAGGTGTTTGGTGGTGGGCAACCCTTCTAGGGAGCTCTCAATCTCCACCTCATGGACAAGGTCAAGGCCCAGGGCAGACATCCCCTCGGGGTATAACTCTAGATGTCCCCTGTTGAACTGTCCTCCACCCCACCAATGTCCTGTCTGCTCCTCCTCTCTCTCCTTGTGACAGCCAGCCCCTCAGCAGGGAACTGCAGGCCCTTTCCCCTAGGGGGCCCCAGGATGCTGAGGGTGCAGGGGTAAGGTCAGGGGAGATGGGCTCCCTTTATGAGAAACCAGAACTGGAAAGGAGAAGGATGGGTCCGAGCTCGGAGGACCTGCCCCAGATGGGGCTGGGTAAGCTCTGGGACCACAGGTCTGCGAGGAGGTCTCACCAGAGGGAAGGGGAGGGCAGGCTTCAGAGGGTGGGAGATGGAGCTCCATGCTTTGCTGCCCGCAGGCTTCCCCATCTTCCTGGTGACGTTGGTGGCACTGGTGGATGTGAACAACTATGGCCCCATCATCCTAGCTGTGCACAGGACCCCAGAGAGTGTCATCTACCCTTCCATGTGAGTGGCTTGTGCAGTGGGGGCAGGAAGGTGGGCCTCATGGTGCAGAGGTCAGAGAGTAGCCTGGGCCCAGGTCACGCTGACCAGGAGACTCCTGGGTGCCAAGCTGCTGGGGGTATTGGGGTGACCCTTTTCTCAGGGAGGGTGAGAACGGGCCTGGATCTGCCAGTCACTTGCCAGATGACCTTGCACAGGTCCTAGCCCCTCTCTGGGCCTCAGTTTCCCCACTTGCGAGTGGGAGTATGGGTTGGAGCAGCTGAGCCTCCAGCATGTTCCTTTGCTGCACCCTTCTGTCTTCTTCCCCAGGGAAAAATGGAAAGGCTGAGGCCCAGACAAGGCAGGAATCCACACCACACTGCTCAAAGGCACCCAGCTGGGGGATGAGTGGGGCTGAAATCCAGTCCTCCTCCACTCACCTAATTCACCCAGGCTGGTGGTGGCCTGGCCCGTGTGTCCCCCTGAACCAGACTAGAATCCAGGGCTCCTGAGCCCTAGGCTAGGAAGAAACCCTTTCCATTCCTTCAATGTTTTGAAAATTTCAGTTTTTTTACATCATGACCTGGTGATTTTTGCCTCACTTTGTGCCATCTGTATTATTATTTGTTTAATTTTTTCTTTAAATCATCTGGCTTGTTAAATGTATTTTTTTTAAAAAGTCATATCAACTATAAATGGGAAATAAGCATTACTTGTCATAAACAGTGAGTAGTCATGAAAGCAAACACAGGAACAAGGAAACCCTGGTACTAAATTCTTGATGAAAGCAGTGAGCCTAAGTCTGGCTTTTTTTGAAAAGGGAGACTAGCAAGTGTTAGAAGTGTTAAAAATGTTTTAGCACCAAATTAAGTCTTTCTCTTGACTACAGAGAAGGAATAAAGGAGAATTGAAAGGAGAGTGACTCTTTGGCCCTTGAGTCAGTGGTGTTTAAAGCAGCTGCCCTGCACTCGGGCTCACTGTGGTGCTTGCCCATGGGCCAGGAAGCACCGTGCCAGCCCAGCCTTGCAATGAGCCATCGTGCCCTTGCCCATAGGTGCTGGATCCGGGACTCCTTGGTCAGCTACGTCACCAACCTGGGCCTCTTCAGCCTGGTGTTTCTGTTCAACATGGCCATGCTGGGCACGATGGTGGTGCAGATCCTGCGGCTGCGCCCACACGCCCAGAAGTGGCCCCACGTGCTGACCCTGCTGGGTCTCAGTCTGGTCCTCGGCCTGCCCTGGGCCTTGGTCTTCTTCTCCTTTGCTTCTGGCACCTTCCAGCTTGTGGTCCTCTACTTTTTCAGCATCATCACCTCCTTCCAAGGTAGGCATGGAGAAAACCCCACCCCCTGGCCCAGGCAGGGTGCCCAAACATAGAGAACAGACCAGGGAAGGGATGACCCAGGTGACCTGAAGGGCCTTCTTTGGACCTCAGCCTTCCCATTCGTAAAATGGGGGCATCCAGGCCATAGTTGACAAGTCTTTATTGAGTACTTATAATGTACAGGCCCTATGTTAAGCCCTAGTGCTGTAGTTGTGAACTGGTTGGGCAAGGGCCTTGCTTCCACAGAGCTCATCTCTACTGGGAAGACCAAGTGTGATGAGCAAGGTCACAGACACAGAGGGCATCTAGGAGAGGAGGGAAGTAATAGTGGGCAATGTGATGGACAGGCTGAGCTTGGGTGGGGGACACTTGGGGGAGGGAAGCCTCTCTGTATAGGAGACATTTGAAGACAACAGAAGGATCCAGCCATGGAGAGATCAAGGGCCCGTTACTCCAAGTGTGTTTCTCAGACCAGCAGCATCGGCATTGGCAGGAGCTTGTTACCAACACAGACTCTGGCCCACCCCAGACCTGCCGAGTCAGAATCCTCCTTGTAACAGATGCCCAGGGGATGCAGTGCACGTTACAGGCTGAGGAGACCTGGTCCAGGGGTGGAGTGCTCCAGGCAGAGGGAGAAGCATGAGCAAAGGTCCTGAGGCTAGAACTAGGTTATGTGTTGGAAGAATAGTGGGAGGAGCAGGGCTAAGGAGTAGTGAGGGGGGGAGGGGGGGAGGAGGTGAGGGGAGAGGAGCAGAGGGGCTGGGTCATGAGGGCCTGGCTCGATGCCATCAGGGTCCCTTCCTGCTCTACCTGCACCCCTCTACCCCCGCCCCCCAACATCTCACACATACGCACACACACATATACACACACACACCTACCTTTGTTCTTGGCCATGCTGGGTAGGGAGGAGGACTTGGGCAGGAAAACAGGGAAGGCAAGGCCTCCATGCGGTCCCCATGCAATGGGAGTGGTGTGTGAGGGAGGTGAGTCTTTGTTTTCTCATCTGTGAAGTGAAGGGGGCTCTGTAGGGATTATAAATGATGCCCATAAATTCACACATTTACTGAGCTATTAATAAATCACAGTATTATGATTTGGGGAGGAGCGTATCACATGGTACTTAAGCAGGTGGGCTCTGGAGCCTGACCACTGCTGCTTGACTCCTGGCTCAGCCAAGCACCCTATCTTTATGGGCCTCAGTCTCCTCATTTGTAAAATAGAATAGTAATGACGAGGTCTGATCTCAAGGAACCTGGAGAGAATAAAGTGAGATGATGTACAGGCCATTGCCCAGTGCCTGGCGCATGGTAGGGTGCTCCTGGGATCACATTGGTGTGGGGAACCTGTGTAGGGAGGAGGGCAGGTGCAGATCTGGGTCAGAGGAAGGGAGTGGGGTTGGGCTGGGGCTGCCCCCAGCCTCTGAGCCCTGTGCCCCCCACAGGCTTCCTCATCTTCCTCTGGTACTGGTCCATGCGCCTGCAGGCCCGGGGTGGGCCCTCCCCTCTGAAGAGCAGCTCGGACAGTACCAGGCTCCCTATCAGCTCGGGCAGCACCTCGTCCAGCCGCATCTAGGCCGCCAGCCCCCCGCCGATGTGAGGAAGCAGAGTCGCGGTCTCTCTTCACTGCTGCTTGCGGCCCCTGCAGCCAGGCCAAGCCAGCCGGAGACCTGAGAAGGCCCAAGGACCTCAGAAGGATGGGGCTGTTGCCATGGCAGCCAGACTCCCCAGCTGGGCCTTCTGAATTGGCCGGGGGAGCTACTTGCCTCTTGGGTCCAGCTCAGGGGGCTCAGGAATGGGACTGAAGGCTGGTCTTAACACACCACCACTGGACTGGCCCTCCTGGCTGGAATCTGCAGGCCTTGGACCTTGGAGGCTGGTGGCGTCCTTGGCCCTGTGGCCCAGCCCAGGACGGGAATGTGCCATAGCTGTTCTGTCTCTGGTGATCACCATGAGGGCACTCTGTAGCCCCTGTCATTTTAATCTAAGGATGGCCCACAGGGAAAATGAGTTGGGGCAGAGCTTTGAGCCAGACCCCTGGAGGAGGAGCACTCCATCCCTGGAGCATAATGACAGCCCAGGGAGGGAGCTGGGCTGTCCTTATGCTGGCCCTCTGAGTCTAGGGCCATCACCCTTTGTCAGCCTCCCCAGCCCTCCCTCTCCCCTTCCTGGTCCTCCCTCTCCTCGGACCTCCTTTGTCCTCCACTCACAGCCCGGAGTCCCCAATGCCAATGCTGGATTTTGGGTAGTGGTTCCCAAGAGCTACCTGGTGCCTGCTGTAAACCTTTATCTACTGCATGGGCGTTTGCCTGCCCCTGACTTGGCTTAGTATAAACGTTCTGGGCTGGGCTAGGTCCATCTTCCCACCTGGGCATCTCCACGGCTGCATCACCCTAGCTCACCACTGCCAAGCCCACACCTCACAGGGGCCCGCAGCCTCTCCCGAAGCCCTCTTGTGGCAAGAACTGTGGAACGTAGCAGTCCAAATTTGTTTCTACCCCAGCATTCCAAAGACTGAGACACGCCTCCCCTGGTGATGCTTGTAGAGCCTGACATGCTCCGTAGAACCCCTGCAGACGATCTTGAGCACACCTCGCAGCCCGTCACGGTTAATTCTGTTGGACACAGGTGGCCAGACCTGGTCGCTTCCCCTCCGAGCTCTCAGTCTAATGTGGGAGGCATGCATGAGACAAGAACTCTTAGAGGTACAGGCACAGAGTTGGGGGAGCCCTCATTCCTGGCTGGGACTCCAGGAAGGCTTCCTGTAGGAGGCAGCATTTGATCTGGCTCTCAGCCTTAAAGATGGGGAGGATTTTCTTTGTAATTACCAGTTCATTTGTCTTTTCATATTAAAAAGAAGTACATGTTCATCGTAGAGAATTTGGAAGCTGTAGAAGAGTACGTAGAAGAGTACATAGAAAAAATAAAAATCAGCTGTTATCGCCTAACCAACCGTGGCAAGAATTTCCTTCTGAGCTTTTTTCTGGGCTTCTCTTAAGAATCAATGATAAAAACACCTGGGGGCCAATCAGGAAACAAGAACAAGAGAAGAGGGCCATAAGTGAAAGACATCTACTGGAAACGTTGTCAGGGCAGAGGTTGGGGGAGGAATGGCAACTGGGTGTCAGTGCTGGGGGAGCTGCGCGTGGTCTGTGGTGAACTGAAGGTTACGAGCCCCACGCAGAGAATGCAGCTGCTGCTTCGCTCCAGCCGGTTGCCCCCTCGGAGGGATGAAGGCCCGTGTAGCCAGACTGCCTGCCTTTTATGACAAATAAGAAATCCAGATCGTGCTGGTGTAAAATCCCGATTTAAAAAACTTGGCTAATCCAAAATATTCTCTGGTCAAAGAAATCACGTCTGAGGGCTGCATTCAGCCCTTGGCTGGTCACGAGACCTGTGTAACCAGTTTATTGACCCGTGTGAAGTGGATGGGCTGCAAGAATGAAATGACTGGACTTTTTTGCCATCTCTGCCTTCAAACTTGTCCCGGCAAATTTCCCCTCTCCATCCTGTGACACAGGTGAGGCAGGTCAAATAAGTTGCTGTCCCCCTTCAGTTATGGGAGCGGTCTTGTTCGATCACGGCTTTCTGTGTCCAGGTCTAAAGGTCCAGCACAGGTCCAGCCCAGGCCCACATCTGAGCCTTCCGCCCCTGCAGTCTCCTCCCTCCTCTCCTGGCTGCTCTGGGGGGAGCGCGGGCTAGGGAAAGAGGCAACTCTCTGGAGTTGGACGGGAGGGGTGTGAAGTGCCTTGGCTAGGAGTGGACTGGCAGTGGTGTGATGAGCGTGAACGTGGGATCTTTGGGGACCTGCAGGGACCTTGGCACATGGGAACCCCCTGCCCCCTGCCTCTCTCCCAACCCCTCCTCCTGCTGCTTCCATTGGCCTCTGCCTCCACCTTCTCCACGTGGTGGGCTCCTCTTGTGCCCTGAGGACAGAGGACAAACCTTCCCCACAGTGTCCCGGTTGAGCAGCTGGGTGGGATCAGAGCCAGCTCCGCTCTCAGAGACCTCTCTCGGGTCTCTTGGACCCCCATCACTTGGCTAGACCTGAGGGGATACCTCCCCCATCCTCAGAGAGGGAAGGAAGGGACCCAGCCCCCTCCCCCGGGCAGGTGGGACTCCCCTCAAATTCTCCCACTTCAAAGAACTCTCTTGACACCTAGTTTCTGTTTCCGAGGGAAGCTCAGGTAGTGGGGCTGGGGTGCTGGGTCGGGTCCCATCCTCTTGTGACCCACCCTGCACGGGCCACCTGACAGCTCCGTGGTGGTCCTTGACTCTGATGGTTCTTATCATGCGCTTCTCTGGGCTGTGGGACTTTGGGCAATAGGACCACTCTTCCCACCAGGACGTGGCCAGGTTTGTTTCCCCTTTGGAGTGGGAAATGGATTGGAGTGGCCAGGGTGTGAGTGCTGGCCAGGCCTGGCCAGAGTACCGGAGGCCTCGCACCTGGAGGCAGGTGCCCACCTGGAGCCGTATGGACAAGCTGGGGGTGGGAGGTGGCAGAAGGGGAAGGTTTCCCCTGGAATTTAGCGGTCCCAGGGCTCCAAGTGGCCCCAGGCCAATCCCCAGCCCCCGTGGGGCCCGGGAGAGGTGGCCCTCCCTCTGTCTCTGCCGGACCCTCCCTTGCCACTTTGCCAGTCCCCGGTCCTGTCTTCCCAGGTGTGCTGCACACGATCTGGGTCCTGGTCTGCAGGTCTCCAGGCTCTTCTTTACAAACAGGCATCCATGAGCCCCTCTGGAGGGCCCAGGGGCCGGGTGGGTCTCCAGTGGTGGGCCTAGCAGGTCACAGTTCACAAAGCCGTCCACCCTCTCCCCTTGCCGGGACATGCGGCTGGGTGGGAGGAGGGGCATTCACCCTCCCAGCCTTCCCTGCAGAGGAAGTGCCTGGGGCCCACGCCCCAGGAGTGGCCCTGACCCTCCCCAGGCCCAGAGGGCCTAGCAGGAGACTGAGTCCTGTCCGGACACTGTGTGGGAGGAAGGGGAAATAGAGGCCAGTCAGGGCTGGGCGGGTCCCCATTAGACCCCAGGGTGGAGCAGGGCCAGCTCTGGCCGTGTGGGCCCGAGAGCGGATGCTGGTGATGATGTACTTCCTTGGCGGAGTGCCCTTCACCTTCTGATCTCGAAGTAGCCAGCCAAGGGTGCTGGCCTCATCCACATGGCTTCCTTGGGGCCACCACAGTGGGGGCCTCGGTGGTCAGCCCTTCCCCTGCCTACATACTGCACCCCATATGTGTTTGCTGCCCCAGTTCCCGTCTGGGCCACCGTGACCCGCTGGTGATGGTGATGATAATTTCACAGTACTGATAATCATGATAGTGGTAATAATGGCCACGCCCACTGACTGAGCAATTCCACAGGCATCATCTCATGAGTTCTCCCCACGCCTCGTGAGAAACTTTCCTCCTTAGCAGAGGTCAGCTCATGCAAACTCGGGCCGCCAGGAAGTGGCCAGGACAGATGTCAGCCCAGGCCTGACCAACCCCAGGGCCCATGCTCCTGCCCCTCACCCACCCCCGTCCTGCCCCTCCTGTTATTGTCTGCTGGGGGGGCGGGGCCTCCAGGCCTGGCTCCTCCTCTCCTTCCAGGACCCCAGCAGGCGTGGGCTTGAGCCTGGTCTTGTTCAAATCACAGGCATGAATGAGGGAGTGCGGACACTCTCATCCCTATAGCCAGGCCGTGCGCCCGGCATACTACCGGTCTCCTGGAACCCCAACACAGCCCTAGGGGGCAGCCGCATTGCTATATGCGCTTTACAGAGGAGGAAACAGAGGCTCAGAGAGGCCCCCAGCTTGTGAAAGGAGGATCTGAGGTAAGGGTTCCTGACCCCACAGCCTGGGCTCACCGTCACTCCCCAGGGGCCTGCTCGGGTGCAGAGGCCTCTGTGGCCGCTGAACCCCAGCCCCGCAGCACCCACCCAGACGAGGCCCTGGGAGCAGCACCCCTGGGGGGGTTCAGCAGCTCCTGCCAAGTGGGGCCCGCTCTGCAGGTGGTCATGGGGCGGGGTGAGACTAGGAAAACTGCCCGGTTGCCCACACTCACCTTTCACAACCCAACCGATGGTGCCATGGAGCAGGAAGGGCGTGGGCGGGGCCACAGGAAGCGGCAACGCTGCGGCCGTGGCGGGGGGGGGGTGGGGAGGCCGGCTCGGCCTGGGCGCAGCGGGACGCACGGCTGCAGGGCTCCGGCCGGCGTGGACCAGGCTGGCCAGGGATGGTGACCCGCGGGGCCCTGGGAGTCCTGCTCCTCCTGCTCCTGGCCTCAGGTGAGCAGCCGGCTCCTTACGCCTTCCGGCCAAGCCTGGGAGACCCAGGGTCGGGGACAGGGAGGGCGTGTCTGGAGCAGGTCCTCCGAGGAGCCCACCTGACGGCCGCAGCACCTCCTCTGTCGTCGGGGTCAGTCCTGCTCTCCCGATAAACTTTGGTCAGCACTGGTCTCAGATCCCCTTTGCTTCCCCACAGCGCCCTGGGGATGGGAGAGCACGGGGCGGGGGGGGGGGTGCGCCCACACTTCGTCCCTCAGGCTGCGGCTCCCCGACAGGCCTGGCTCTGGGACACGGGTGGGCCCAGGACAAGTTCTTCTCCAGCTGGCCTCTGAGCTCCAGGGGAAGGCGGCTGGGACCCTTGAGGCTGAGGCCAGGCTGGGCCTGCACGGCCCTCCCCCGACCCCGTCCACCCCCTTCCCGGTCATGCCGGCTCCCCTCCATGTCCCCTCAGCGGTCCCCCGGTCCTCAGTCTCCCAAGCCGAGAACAAGGCTCTTCCTGGCCCTTGCCGTCCCCGCTCCCAAGAAAGCCGGCCCCACCCCTGGCCCACCTGGCCAGCTCTCCCTGGCGCTCTGTGCCGTCTGCAGGGCACAGAGGAAGCTGTGCCCTCTCCATGCACCCGTCTCCGAGCCTTGCCTGCTCCTGCTGTTTCGCCCTTGGTTCAGTGAGTGGCCCGCGTGCCTGTCCCCCACCCCTGTGTGTGTCCAGCATGCGGTCACACGGCTTTGCGCATATGGACCGACCTCTTTTGGGGGCTTTAAAAAACCCTCTTCTCTTCAAATGTTGGGAGATTCAGGGAAACGCAAAGTTTAGTCTGTGGCTCCAAAGAGTGTGAAAACTGGCCGGGCCGTCCTGGCGGGATGGCGGCAACAGCTGATGGATTAATTAACTTCATAACCACTAGTGGCTCTTGCTCGGTCTCATTAAGGACCCTGTGCCCCTCACGAAAGTTGTAATTTTCTGGTTGGGCCTTGAAGGCTCCCCCGAGTGATAGAGTTTACCCTATGGTGACGGGTGCTCTGGTTCAGCTGTTTAAACAGTGTGAGGAGCCCTGAGACGTTTATGTCTAGAGGGAAGGCTCCTTTTTTTAAAAAAAAATTAATTAATTAATTAATTTTTGGCTGCGTTGGGTCTTTGTTGCTGAGGGTGGGCTTTTCTCTAGTTGTGGCGAGCGGGTGCTACTCTTCGTTGCGGTGGCTTCTCTTGTTGCGGAGCACGGGCTCTAGGCATATGGGCTCAGTAGTTGTGGCGTGCGGGCTCTAGAGCGCAGGCTCAGTAGCTGTGGCTCACGGGCCTAGTTGCTCCGCGGCATGTGGGACCTTCCCAGACCAGGGCTCGAACCCGTATCCCCTGCATTGGCAGGCGGATCCTTAACCACTGCGCCACTAGGGAAGCCCGAGGCTCCTTCTTCTGTGAACATTTTGGGGCAGTTGCCATGCGTTAATTTGCTCTTTCATTCATTCATTCCAGAAGCGTTGATGGAGCCCTCTACTCAGTGTCAGGCCCTGTGCTCATATGCCATGTGGTCCCTGCCCTCAAGGGACTCACAGTCTAGCAGAGTGATGGGGTGCTTCAAAAGAGTCCAGGGCATGATGGGGGCCCAGAGGGAAGCAGACACACTCTTTAATAAAGGGGTACTTTACCAAGGGCATGTCAGGGCTGGCACGAGGGACAAGAAGCTGTGGCTGTTGGCAGAGGGAAACAGGCCACTGGTAGAGAGCCTTAGGGAGGGGTGAGTACTGCCCTGACCTCTGACCTCCTCGCCCCCGCCATATGAACCCAGATTGAGGTGGTCCTTGGAGGCCAACCTCTGGGCAGAGCGGGATGGAGAAGAGTAGGGTGGGTCTGGAGGGCCTCCCACACACAGGCCTGGTTCAGGCTCTCCCTGTCTGGGCTAAATGCTTCTTCTAACGTCTTCCAAAAATAATTGCAAAAACGATGTTTCATAATCTTCTCTGCACCAGGTACTTGGCAAGAGCTTCATAAGCCCAACGGCCCTGAAATTTCATGGCAGGCCAGGAAGGAGGCTCTGTTAACACCCACCGAGTTGCCCCCTGCACCCAGCACCCATGTGTAACCCCTCAGGCATACAGAGGGCTGGGATTACAAAGAGAATGGTACCTTCCCTGGAGCTGACAATTTCCTCCCCCTCTCTGCTCTTCTTCTCTCTTTCTCTTTTTCTCTTTCTCCTTCCTTCCCTCTTCTTTCTCTCTTCCTCCTTTGTTTAAAAAGCAAACATGGATGTTATTATACACATGCTCATCCATCGTGTGATTTTTCCCGTTAAACAACGTGTTATGAATATCTTTACAGTCTAACAGAAAACTGAAGTTCCTTTACAAGCTACTTAAAACATTGTCACATAGAGGGCTAATTATTATAAAATCCACTTGAAAATGTTATTTTTTTACCTATGTTTACCCTAACTTTGGTCTGCCATTATCTTTACCATGTATTTTATTTTTGTCTTAATATTTAACTAGTTTCATTTAATGTGAAGTAATATTGTGCATAATTTTTTAAAAAAAATCAGACACTGGAGAAGGGTGTGAAAAAATGAAAAGTAAATGTCTCCCTTCCCATTTCACCCACAGTTCCTGGTGGGCCAGTCAGAAACGTAAAGGTGCAGATTGTCAAGATCCAGCCCCACTGCCCCCATAAAGGATACGATAAAGCAGTTCATGGAAAAAGACATACAAATAGATGCTCAAACCCCTTCTTAAATTAAAATGAAGTTCAATTTTACCCCCCAAACTGGCAAAGATTTGAAAGTTTGGTAAAGTCTAGGCCTGTGAACAGGTGGGTAAATAGTCACTCTTGCCTACTTTTGGTGCGAGTGTAAATAGGTGTAACCCTTTTAAGAAGGAAATTCGGGGCTTCCCTGGTGGCGCAGTGGTTGCGCGTCCGCCTGCCGATGCAGGGGAACCGGGTTCGCGCCCCGGTCCGGGAGGATCCCACGTGCCGCGGAGCGGCTGGGCCCGTGAGCC
>NC_041230.1:29020515-29022981 GCF_002837175.3 Physeter macrocephalus
GGAGGCCCGCATACCACAAAAAAAAAAAAAAAAAAAAAAAAAAAAGAAGGAAATTCGATAATACTTAGCAATTTTTAAAAGTTCATACATTTTGATACAGAAATTCCAAGGATAGGAATGTTTTCTATGAATTCTTAACATAAGCTGGCAAAGATGTAAGTAGCATTATTCAAAATAGTAAACGAAGCAAAACAAAAACACCCTAAATGTTCACCAACAGGGGACCAATTGAAAAAGCATAGCAACACCCATATACTGAAATAGTATGCAAGTATATAAAGAATTGGATGGGTATGAGTCCAGCTCAAGTTCACACGGTTAGCGTGGATGGATGGAGCTGGGCTTCTAGTCCACACCACCAGACTCTGGAGCCTGAGCTCCCCTACCCGCTGCCCGTGGGGCCCCTCCCCATGCAGCCCATTCACACTTTGCATCCCTCTCTTAGGTCAGAAGAGATCCGCCATACCGGAGGAGTCAAGACAACCCTGCAAAGGACTCATCAATGCAAACCGATTTGACGACTTCGGCCTTAAGGACACTGCTAAGTGCTTCTCAGAGTGTGCACAGTCAGGGAGTGAATCCTGCAATCTGGGAAACTTGCAGAGGTAAAGGGCCCTCTGAGATGGAGCAGGAATCTGGGGGCTCTGGCAGGGGTGGAGTAGGGAGGCTGTTAAGAAGGGATGGAGCTATCAGCCCTTTTGGACCCAGAAAATGCTGCTCTCATCTCACCCTTCTACCTTGTTCGACACCCACATTCCCCCTGACCACCAAGACCGACCCTATGATCTAGGGGATGCAGAGGTGAAATTAGCCTCTGTCCCTGTCATTGGGAGTTGTGGAGGGAGAGACACGGCCCCAAATGATGGTGATTCTAGAGTGCGATCATACAGAGGGTAGACAAGGCACCAGGTTAGCTCAAAGGAGGGAAATCTGCTAAGGCTTCACAGATGAGGCCACCCATGAACGGGTTTTGAAGACTGCATAGGAGATTTCCCATTGGACTCAAGCAGTGTTAGGGGATACAGGGAGAACTACAGTGCTTTGAACTGTGAAAAGAGTAAAGTGCTGGGGATGGAGGCAACAATGAGGAGGCTGGGTGGGGGGGTTGGACTGGAAATCTAAGCAGAGACCAAAGTGTGAAGGGTTGTGTAAGCTATACCACTGCGGGAGGGGGCAGGGCAATGATATATTTTAAATACAGGAAGAGCATAGTCAACTTCGCACTTTAGAAAGATGGCTCAGGCTTCAGGGAAGGATATGAGGGTGGTGATGTGACAAGAGACGTGAGCAGGTAGGATGCAACTGTGGTGGTCTGGGTAAGAGTGAGGGCTGAACCACCACCAGCACCACCACCAGTTGGCACTGTGTACCTGGATAGGAGGGATGGGTCAGAGACATTGAATGATGTAGAATCAGTGAGATCAAGAGAATGATAAGACCAAGAGACCAAGAGATACTGGATTGAGGGAGAGGAAGGGATTTGGAATACAGCATCTCCAAGAGTCACCTTCAGAAAGATCTTTGCGTTTCTCCCCTCCTCTCCCTTCCAATCGGAGTTACCCATCCTCTTCTGGGATACTCAGGACAGGCTTATATGCACTCAGTATATATTTGTTGGAGAAAATGAGTGAAAAGTTTATGTTCTCAGACTTGGTGTTAGCACAACAATCTGATTGAGTGCCATCACTTCAGTGGCCTGAAAAGGCTCCCATGCGTACCTGCAGCTGCTCCGGGAGCTTCGGATCTCCAAGCAGCTGTTCAGGAGGCTCCTCTTTGTGCTGCCTTATGGAGGGCTTAAACACCTTGGGAAAAGTAGGAGCTCTGACCTCAGAAGATGTGGACTCAGTTCCCAACTCTATCACTTAACCAAGTTATCTCCTTTACCTTTACAACCCTATGAGGTAGGTCCTGTTATCAACCCTTTTTTCAGATAAGAAAACTAAGGCTCCCATAGGTTAAATAACTTGCCCACGTTACACAACAGGTAGGTAGCAAAATCAAACATGAACCTAGGTCTGGAGGGCAGTAGGGGAGGTGTACAGTAATACAGACTAGGGTCAGACCGGCAGTGCTCAAAAGTGGAATTGGACTTTGGACAGGTTAACTTTCAGTTTCCTCATCTGTAAAATGGGGCTCAAATAACACCTGACTTGTAGAATTACTGCAAAGATTAAATACATAATTCAGACACGTTAGCTGTTATCATTATCTTACCAGCATTGTCATTTCATTACGGTTCCAAAGCCTTTATTCTTGATCTCTCTCCTATACCTTCCTCCTGGGGTGGTTGTTGAGATTAAAGGAGACTATGCATGGAAAAGTTATTAGCAAATAATAGGAACTCAATAAATTTGAGTATTTTTTATTTATTTATTTTTTTGCGGTATGTATGCAGGCATCTCACTGTTGTGGCCTCTCCCGTTGCGGAGCACAGGCTCCGGATGCGCAGGCTCAGCGGCCATGGCT
>NC_041230.1:29023157-29025549 GCF_002837175.3 Physeter macrocephalus
GTTGGGTCTTTGTTGCTGCGTGCGGGCTTTCTCTAGTTGCAGTGAGTAGGGGCTACTCTTCGTTGTGGTGTGCGGGCTTCTCATTGCAGTGGCTTCTCTTGTTGTGGAGCACAGGTTCTAGGTGTGTGGGCTTCAGTAGTTGTGGCACGAGGGCTCAGCAGTTGTGGCTCGCAGGCTCTAGAGCGCAGGCTCAGTAGTTGTGGTGCACGGGCTTAGCTGCTCTGCGGCATGTGGGATCTTCCCGGACCAGGGCTCCAACCCGTGTCCCCTGCATTGGCAGGCGGCTTCTTAACCACCGCACCGCCAGGGAAGTCCAGTAATTTTATTCTTCATAAAATATTTAGAAAGTAGCTATAAGAAGGAAAGTGGAAAATTCCCCTTCTTACTATCCAGAGATAATCATTATTTTCATTTTGGTGTATTTCTTTAGATAGATAGATAGATAGATAGATAGATAGATAGATAGATAGATATGGATGGATATAGATAGCTATAGATATATCACATACCTCATTTATCCATTCTACTATGTTGATGGATAGTAACATTTGGGTGGTCTCCAGTTTCTGGCTTATACAAAGAGTGTTGCTGTAAATATTTTTGTTCGTGTATTTTGGTGAACGTATGTATTTCTGTAAGGTATATTCCTAGGAGTGAAATTGGTGGGTCATAGGGCAGGCATGTGATTAGCTTTAATAGAAACTGCCTAACAGTTTTCCAAAGTTCTTGAACCAAATTTCACTCCCACAATCAGTGTATGATAGTTCTAGTTGCTTCACATCCTTGTCAACACTTGGTATTGTTTGCTTTTTCATTTTAGCCATTCTGGCAAGTTTGTACTGTATCATATGGTGATTTTAATTATATTTGCCTGATTAAGTTTAACTTAATCTTTCATACATTTATTAGACATTTTGATATCCTCTTTGTGAAATGGCCTTTTAAGTCTTTGGCTTGTTTTATGGGGTTGTTTGAATTTTTCAGAGTGATCTTTAGGGGTTCTTTATATATTCTGGTTACATGTCTTTGCAAATAGATACACATGAATATGTTCTCCTTCATTGTGGATTGCCTCTTCATTCTCTTAGCATTGTCTTTTGACTACAGACAGACATTCTTAATTTTAATGTAGTGTAATATACCAGATTTTTACTTTATAGTTAATGCTTTGGGGTCTTATTTAGGAAATGTTTGCATCCCCAGGATCATGAAGATACTCTTCGATGTTTTCTTCTCAAAGATTTATTGCTTTATCTTTCACGTTTGTTTCTATGATCCACTGAAAGAAAGTGAAATACTGTGGAAAACTCTTGCTTTTCAGCATTTTCGGCTTAGCCAGTGCGTCTCAGACTAAAGAGTCTCACAATTCTGAAAAATGTCTGGAGGAGAAATCAGCTGTACATTTGAGACCCTTCGAGTGCCCAGGTTTATTTCTTCACCCTCCGCACCACCCCAACACCACCACCAAGACCACCAAATGCCCCGTTTATACTTGACAAAGTGCTCTTGTGCCTGTTTGCAATCCAAACCCAGCCACAGTCAACCACTGATCTGTCTGGGAATTTTATGTAAGGAAACCATGCAACATGTTGTCTTTTGCATCTGGCTTTCTTCACTTAGCACGTTTTTGAGGTTCATTCGTATTGTGACAGCAGGGCATTTTTTATGACCACCAGTGACCTCTATTCAGATGAAGCTCAAATTCCCAGCCTTTCGTCCATGCTTAGACAAAGGACATGCTTAGACTGAGCACATGTCCCCGGGGAAAAAAAGCAACAGCAGATTTTCAGTTCATTTCTCTATGATGCTCCCTCTGCAGAATTTTAGCCCCTCTCTGCTTTAGCAGCTCTCTGATGCCTTTAAACAAATTATTTCTGTATTATATCTAGCTTTTCTATTTGTTCTCAGTGAGAGCATTGATCCATCACAGATAACTCCACCCTACTCAGAAGCAGAAGTCCAAAGGCTGAATTTTTTCCAAGAAAATCTGTTTTGAGGTATAATATATATATATATATATATATATACACACACACACATATGACAGCAAAATGCATGCATGTTAACTGTACAGATCAATAAAATTTTACATATTTATATACACATCCTTTAATTACCACCCACATTAAGCTATAAAACTCTTCGAGCCTCACAGAGGGGTCCCTCATGCTCCTTCCCAGTCAATAGCACCACATCATGGTAACCATTATTTTAACTTCTATAACCAAGTATTGATTTTTCCTGTTCTCAAACTTCCTATAAGTAGAATCACATAGTGCATACTCTTTTTTTTTTTTTTTTTTTTTTTTTTGTGGTATGCGGGCCTCCCTCTGCTGTGGCCTCTCCCGTTGCGGAGCACAGGCTCCGGACGCGCAGGCCCAGCGGCCACGGC
>NC_041230.1:29029109-29029344 GCF_002837175.3 Physeter macrocephalus
CCGGACCGGGGCACGAACCCGTGTCCCCTGCATCGGCAGGCGGACTCTCAACCACTGCGCCACCAGGGAAGCCCCGAGTGTTCTTTATTTTAATGACTCTTTCTGATTATAAAAGTAATTTTATTTTTAAATTTTATTTATTTTTAAAATAAATTTATTTTATTTATTTATTTTTGGCTGCGTTGGGTCTTTGTTGCTGCGTGCGGGCTTTCTCTAGTTGCAGTGAGTAGGGGCT
>NC_041230.1:29029592-29077085 GCF_002837175.3 Physeter macrocephalus
GATAGATAGATAGATAGATAGATAGATAGATAGATATGGATGGATATAGATAGCTATAGATATATCACATACCTCATTTATCCATTCTACTATGTTGATGGATAGTAACATTTGGGTGGTCTCCAGTTTCTGGCTTATACAAAGAGTGTTGCTGTAAATATTTTTGTTCGTGTATTTTGGTGAACGTATGTATTTCTGTAAGGTATATTCCTAGGAGTGAAATTGGTGGGTCATAGGGCAGGCATGTGATTAGCTTTAATAGAAACTGCCTAACAGTTTTCCAAAGTTCTTGAACCAAATTTCACTCCCACAATCAGTGTATGATAGTTCTAGTTGCTTCACATCCTTGTCAACACTTGGTATTGTTTGCTTTTTCATTTTAGCCATTCTGGCAAGTTTGTACTGTATCATATGGTGATTTTAATTATATTTGCCTGATTAAGTTTAACTTAATCTTTCATACATTTATTAGACATTTTGATATCCTCTTTGTGAAATGGCCTTTTAAGTCTTTGGCTTGTTTTATGGGGTTGTTTGAATTTTTCAGAGTGATCTTTAGGGGTTCTTTATATATTCTGGTTACATGTCTTTGCAAATAGATACACATGAATATGTTCTCCTTCATTGTGGATTGCCTCTTCATTCTCTTAGCATTGTCTTTTGACTACAGACAGACATTCTTAATTTTAATGTAGTGTAATATACCAGATTTTTACTTTATAGTTAATGCTTTGGGGTCTTATTTAGGAAATGTTTGCATCCCCAGGATCATGAAGATACTCTTCGATGTTTTCTTCTCAAAGATTTATTGCTTTATCTTTCACGTTTGTTTCTATGATCCACTGAAAGAAAGTGAAATACTGTGGAAAACTCTTGCTTTTCAGCATTTTCGGCTTAGCCAGTGCGTCTCAGACTAAAGAGTCTCACAATTCTGAAAAATGTCTGGAGGAGAAATCAGCTGTACATTTGAGACCCTTCGAGTGCCCAGGTTTATTTCTTCACCCTCCGCACCACCCCAACACCACCACCAAGACCACCAAATGCCCCGTTTATACTTGACAAAGTGCTCTTGTGCCTGTTTGCAATCCAAACCCAGCCACAGTCAACCACTGATCTGTCTGGGAATTTTATGTAAGGAAACCATGCAACATGTTGTCTTTTGCATCTGGCTTTCTTCACTTAGCACGTTTTTGAGGTTCATTCGTATTGTGACAGCAGGGCATTTTTTATGACCACCAGTGACCTCTATTCAGATGAAGCTCAAATTCCCAGCCTTTCGTCCATGCTTAGACAAAGGACATGCTTAGACTGAGCACATGTCCCCGGGGAAAAAAAGCAACAGCAGATTTTCAGTTCATTTCTCTATGATGCTCCCTCTGCAGAATTTTAGCCCCTCTCTGCTTTAGCAGCTCTCTGATGCCTTTAAACAAATTATTTCTGTATTATATCTAGCTTTTCTATTTGTTCTCAGTGAGAGCATTGATCCATCACAGATAACTCCACCCTACTCAGAAGCAGAAGTCCAAAGGCTGAATTTTTTCCAAGAAAATCTGTTTTGAGGTATAATATATATATATATATATATATACACACACACACATATGACAGCAAAATGCATGCATGTTAACTGTACAGATCAATAAAATTTTACATATTTATATACACATCCTTTAATTACCACCCACATTAAGCTATAAAACTCTTCGAGCCTCACAGAGGGGTCCCTCATGCTCCTTCCCAGTCAATAGCACCACATCATGGTAACCATTATTTTAACTTCTATAACCAAGTATTGATTTTTCCTGTTCTCAAACTTCCTATAAGTAGAATCACATAGTGCATACTCTTTTTTTTTTTTTTTTTTTTTTTTTTTGTGGTATGCGGGCCTCCCTCTGCTGTGGCCTCTCCCGTTGCGGAGCACAGGCTCCGGACGCGCAGGCCCAGCGGCCACGGCTCACGGGCCCAGCCGCTCCGCGGCACGCGGGATCCTCCCAAACCGGGGCGCGAACCCGGCTCCCCTGCATCGGCAGGCGGACGCGCAACCACTGCGCCACCAGGGAAGCCCCATGCATACTCTTTCGTGTCTGGCTTCTTTCCCTCATCTGTATGCCTGAGTTTCATCTTTTTTTTTTTATTTGTTTTTGTTTGGTTGGTTTTTTTAGTCTATCAATAGTTTGCCCTCATTGCTGCCATATAGTGTTCTGCAGTATTAATACACCACTATTTATGGTCTCTTCTACTGTTGAGACACATTTCCATTGTTTCTGATTTGGGGCTGTCCTAGTTCAGGCTGCTGTAACAAAGTACCATAGCCTGGGTCGTTTAAAAACAGAAATTTATTTCTCACTGTTCTTTAGACTGGAAGTCTAAAATTGGGGTTGGGTTCTGGTGAGAACCCTCTTCTGGGCTGCAGAGTGCAGACTTCGTGCATCTTCACGTGGCAGAAAGAAGGATGAGAGAGCTCTCCGGGGTCTCTTTTATGAGGGTACTATCCCATTTATGAGGGTTCTACTCTAGTGAATTACCTCCCGACATCCCCACTTCCTAATACTGTCGCGTTGGGGGTTAGGATTGCAACATATGAATTCGGTGGGGCAGGGACACAAACATTCAGTCCATAACAGGGGCTATTATGAATAAAGCTGCCATGAACATTTTTGTACATGATGAATTTTGGTAAGCACTGACGTGGTGACGGTATCCATTTGCACTCCCACCAGCAATGTGTGAGAGTTTGAGTTATCCCCCCTCCTTGTGATACTTGAGTCTTTTTAATTTTAGCCATTCTGGAAAGTATGTAGTGATATCTTATCTGTTTTTATTAATTTTGATAGCTTTATTAAGGTACAACTTATATACCTGTACATACATTGTGGTATATTTATGCAGTGTGTGGAACCGTCACTACAATCATTTTAGAACACTTCCATCACCCCCAAACGTACCCTTGTGTCTTTTTGCAGTCCATTCCTGCTCCCATACATAGCCACAGTTAACCACTGATCTGCTCTCTACTCTATAGATTTGCCTTTTCTGGGCCTTTTACATATGAGAACCATACAATAAAATATGTTGTCTTTGGAGACTGGCTTCCTTCACCTGTCATGTTTTGGGGATACATTCATATTTTAGCATGTATCAATAATTTGTGATTTTTTATCATTGAGTAATATTCTATTGTATGGTCGTACTTCATGTCTATTCATTCACCAATTGATGAACATTTGGATTGTTTCCAATTTGGGGTTATTACAAATAATGCTGCCATGAACGTTTGAATTCAAGTCTTTGTAGACATATGTTTTCATTTCTTTGGGGTAAATACCTAGGAATGGAATTGCTGGTGTATATAGTAAGTACATGTTTAGCTTTATAAAAAACTGCCAGACTGATTCTCAAAGTGGCTATATCATTTGCTTTCCCATCAGCAGTATAAAAGGGCTATAGTTTCAATACATTTTTGCAATATTGTCAGTATTTTTGGTTATAGCCATTCCACTGAGTGTGGGTAGTATTTCACTTTAATTTGCATTTGACAAATGACCAATGACGTTGAGCACCTTTTCATGTGCTTATTATCCATTGGTGTATTTTCTTTGCTGAAATGATTATGCAAATCTTCCCCTCTTTTTAAAAATTGGGTTGTTTGTCTTCTTATTATTGAGCTTCAAGAATTCTGTACGTAATCTGGATACAAGTCCTTTATCAGACGTATGATTTGCAAATACGTATTTTCTCCCAGTATGTGTTGTGTCTTTTCATCTTCCTAATAATGTCTTTTGAAGCTCAAAAGCATTTAATTTTGATAAAATCCAACTTAAGTTTAAAACATATCAAAGAAATGTTCATCTAGCCCACGGTTAGAAAATTTGTCCTCTAAGTTTTCTTCTCTAAGTGCATGGTTTTAGCTCTTATAATTAGGTTCATTTTGCATTTGGAGTTCATTTTCTGTGCACAGCGTGAGGTAAATGTCTAACTTTATATTATTACTCTCATTTTGCATTTGGATATCTAATGGTTTCGGCACTATTTATTAAAAAGACTATGCTTTGTTCGTTGAATTGCATTTGGGAGGGCATTTCATTGAACAGCCAAATTACAAGTTCCTGGAATGTCTTCTTCCCATTGAGATAGTAAACCAGAAACAAACGACATTGCCGGGGGGAAATGTAGAGATTAATGCTGCCATGAAAGGCTTTAGCAAAGCAGGAGTGATGGTGATACCTATTAACTCCATTTAACTCACCAGAAGTCAGGTGGACCTTGGAGAATGACTACGGACTGTCATTAACTTAATCAGGTGGTGAGTCTAATTGCAGCTACTGTCCCAGATGAGTATGTTTACACAAAGAAATCAACACAGCCCCTCACAATTGGCATACAGCTATAACGTGGCTAATGTTTTTTTCTCCATACCATTTTTCAAGGACTGCCAGAAGTAGTTTGCTTTTACTTGGCAGAGCCAAGAGTATAGAGCCACAGCGTGCCCTCAGGGTTACGTCACGTCTCATCGCTGTCATAAGATAGTTCACAGAGAACTCATTTATCTTGACATTCTACAAAGTCCACTGTATTGACAACATTATGCTGATTAGATCTGATGAGCAGAAAGTGGCAAGTTGTGAAGATGCCTTAGGAAGACATATGTGAACTAGAGGGTAAGAGACAAACTCCACAAGAATTCAGGGTCCCATCTCCTCAGTGAATCGCCTGGACATTCAGAGGACTAGAGAATATCAATATATCCCCTCCAAGGTAAAAGACAAGCTGTTGAACCTCACACCACTTACAATGAAAAAATGTATCATGCAAACATGAACCAAAAGATATCTGAATAGCTAAATCAATATCAGGCAAAGAAGATGATCCTTAAATTGGTGTCAACTTTATAATTAAAAATGCAACTGTACATCCATGGTTTAGACTTTTTGAATATATGTTACTTTTCACAACTAAAACAGTTTTTTTTAAGTGCTCTGAGAACCAGATTAGGAAATCTTCCCTCAAGAAGGTAAATTCATGGGCTGTTTTGTAAGGCCAAGGAATTCTTTAAGTGCATGAGGTGAACTATATGTATTGTGAAATACAATTCTCTATTTTCTTTGGTAACAATAAAAATCACAATACTTCTTCATTTGGATTTTTAAAAGCTAAATAAAAAACTAGTATCAGTTGGTGTAGCTCAATCAATGGATTTGGACAATCTCATCCCACTGTTTCTGGCTGAATGTTCTAATTGCCTGAACCATCCAAGCTCATTTGCACATATTTGCATGGTTTACTCTTTATATTTTACAATATTTTTTTTTGCTGTGGTTTCCTTGGAGTTTTATTCCTTGGTAACTGTGTTCAAAAAAATGATGTCGAAATAAAAGCTTCCCTTTTGCCTCCCTGGTAAGCCCTCCATAGCTACTCCTGTCCAATAGCCTCGATCTGGCTCTATCTGCTCTTGTTCCCCTTCTATACCATTGCTACCTCAGCCTTCACCTGTTTAAAATTGCTTTATAAAGGTGGGCAGCATGTCTTAGGACCCCAGGCTTGGGAAAAGGGACTCTGGCCAAAGAGAAGTTTCAGCACCACGGAGAGCACCAGGATAGAGCCGTGGGTGGAAGGGGGAACTTTCCTCACCCTAACTTTCTAGCCCATGGCAAGGGGACTGCGGTAAAATAAATGGCAATTAAATTTGTGTTCTATGGGTTTCCAAGACCAGCTCAGTTCCCGTAAGTCAGTTCCCATACAGCTACGTCTTCAACGGCTGAATTCCCAGTATTCATCTAGCACTCAATAAATGTGAGTTAGCCCTCACACCACACAGTGATCATTCCACAGTTTCCAATACTCAGAAGAATTTCTCTAAAGAAGATTTACAGAGACCAATAAGCACATGAAGAGGTGCTTAACATCATTAGTCACTAGAGAAATGCAAAGTAAAACTGCAATGAGATACCACTTCACACACGCTAGGATGGCTATAATTGCAAATGAAACAAAACAAAGTGAAAAATATCAAGTGTTGGCAAGAATCTGGAGAAACTGAAACCCTCATACATCGGTGGTGGGAATATAAAATGGTGCAGCTGCTATGGAAAACAGTTTAACACTTCCTCAAGAAGTTAAACACAGAATTACACAGCAATTCTACTCCTAGGTATCCACCCAAAAGAATTAAAAACAAGTCTTCAAACAAAAGCTTTTACGTGACTACAAGCAGCTCTATTCACAATAGCCAAAAAGTGGAAACAATCCAAATGCCCATCAATGGATAAATGTATAAACAAAATACGGTATAGGCACACAAAGAAATATTATTCATCCATATAAAGGAATGACATACGTATACATGCTACAACATAGATAAACCTTGAACACAGGCTAAGTGAAAGAAGCCAGACACAAAAGACCAGATGTCATATAATTCCATTTATGTGAAATATCCAGAATAGGCAAATTCAGAGATTAGTGGTTGCCAGAGGCTCGGGGAAGAGTAACTGCTTCATGGGTTCAGGGTTTCCTTTTGAGGTGATGGACACGTTCTGGAACTAGATAGCAAAGACGGTTTCACACACTGTGAATGTATTTAATGCCACTGAATTGCACACTTTAAAATGGTTAAAATGACCAACTTGACATTGTAATGTATTTTGTTACAAAAAAGAGAAATACATAAAATACTCAGAGGGGCCACTGGCCGGAATCCCTCAGAACCAGCATGAATCGCTCCCGTGCCACCCCTCTTCTCCTGCAGCATCCCAGGGCCTTCCCTTTGATATTCTGGGTCACCCCTCCTACACCAGGAGCCTGATGATCGCTGCGCATGGTATCCCTCCTCCCGTCATCCAGGTGAGCGGACCAGGTGAGTGGGTACCTCAGCCTGCAAGACCCTATCTTCCCTTGTAGATACTGGCTGAACTATGAGATCCATCTGGTGGAGAAGAGTCTGACAGAGACGGTGAACATGGGTTTTTTGACGGCTCTTGTCAAGAACATCCGCACCAACGTCTCAGAAGACCTGCACTTCTCTCTGACCCCCTCTCAGGTGAGGGCTTCTCCCCATCCCCACTGGCCGGTCCTGGTCCTACTTTCCTCAGGCATATTTTTCTGAGAGAGTCATGGTCTGTGCTTGGCGCCCATCAACAGTTATCCTTCCCATGTCCCGTTTGGTAGTTCTCTGCCACCTGGCTAATGGGTGCTGGTGAGTTAATTGGTTGAGTGGATCCTGGTAATATATTACCCAGGGTGCTAGGATGAGACCTTCAGAAGATCACCGAATCGAGAGTCAGGGTTCTAGCCCTGGGCTTCCCACCAGCTGATTGGCTGTCCTCCAGGAAATCCCCTCCCCTCTCTGGGCCCCTGAGTCCTCATCTGTAAAATGAGCTCGAAGGCTCCTCCAAAGCCTGAGCTTCCCATGAACTCTTCCACCAGGGCACACATTAGAAACCAGGTAAAGGCACTTGTAGAGGTGCTGCAGAGGGTTAACGGGCAGACTCTGGCTTTACATAGGTCTGGATTCAAATCCCAGTCCCGCCCCTTACCAGCTATTGTGATCTTGGGCAAATTACCTAACTTCTCTGAGCCTCGGTTTTCCCATCTGTAAAATGGGGATGGTATTGCCCACTTTCAGGGTTGTCAGAGGGAACAAATGTGATAACTCACAGGGAATGCTTGGTGCAGCGAGGGCACAGCCTCCCTTAAGGCATAAAACTGAGGGTGGAAGTCTGGGCAGCAGGGAAGTGGTCTATCATGGAGGGATTTTAGGTCTGCCTGGAGAAGGGGAAATGGAAGACGGATGGGGCCTTTCTCCACCCTTTATCACGTCACCCCAGCAGCTGAGTCCTCTGCGTGGGGTAGGCACCGGCCTGTGAGATCAACCACGTGTCCTTTTGACAAGGTTCTGGATTGGCAAGCAGAAAGTTGAGGCTCTCGGCTACAGCACTTAGCGCCCCCTGTTCCAATGCCCATGGGATGCTTTTGAGGCAGGACCAGGTGGGACCAGGCTGCAGTCCCGGGGGGAGCAATGAGGTCAGAGAATGAACAAAACACGCTTGGCAACTACCAGTAAAATTTATTTTAATATTTTGACCATTCTTAGCTTTTACAAAATGTGTTGTTGTTGCGTGGGGGTGGGTATCACATTCAGTGTGAATTCTTGTGTCCTCCCTCTAGGCCCTTGCTGTCTCCCTTCCTGATGGCCTCATGCTTTCCATTTATCCCCAAGCGGGAAAATAGACACTGTCACCATAGCCGTATGTCAGCACAGCGGGGGTCAGGACCCTGGTCAAAAGCACCACAACTGACCCTCCCTCACACTTGCAAACTGACCTGTCCAGGTGTCGCCCCTTCACAGCCCACTTTCAGCCTGATGGGTGGCCACGCGGGCATCTTGCTGGCTCCATTCTGCATATTGGGAAAACCGAGGCTCCACAAGGGCTGTGATTTGGCCAGGGGCTCACAGCCTGGACAGAGCAGAGCTTGGACCGTGCCCCCAGGTGTCCTGCCTCTCAGAGCTGCCCCACCACCCAGCATGCCTGTTTCTCCTTCCATCTGGTGGGGGAGGGGCAGGACCTGTGTTGGGGGCTGGGCTCCTCAGGGAAAGACAGAGCGGCTGGGTCTGTGGTTGCAGATTCCGAAGCAGGTGACAGAGGACAGGCACCAGCACCCTGACAGAGTCCGGCTGCCCAGGAGCCTTTTTGAATCCTTGCAGGGCAGCAGGCCAGTGGTTCGGTTGGCCATAACCATCCTGGACATTGGTTCGGGGAGTGTCTTCAAGGTGAGGAGAGGCTCAGGGTGGCTGAGGTTCAATGCTTGGTTAACCAGGACATGCTTGCCCTCTCTGGAGTCTTTGCTGAGGGGCCCGATGGGGGAGGAGGTGAGGAACCTCTGGAGTGTTCCTAAAGCAGCCGAGGCCACCCCAGACCCCTCTCTCTAGGGTCTGTGGGCCGCAGGCTCACGCTGGTTATTCACACTCCGCTGTTTGGACTGCACACACCTGTGCCCCTGGACTCCTGTATGTGTATCCCAAGTGTGTTCATGTCCCCCCGTGTCCTTGTGCATGCACAAACATGTATCTCCTTCCTTATTCCTGGTGCACACGTAATCCTGTGTGCTGGCGTGACCATGTTCACATGAGCAAGTGTACCCAGGCCCTTGCAGATTTGTACCAGGTATGTCCCCAGAGGTGTGTCTCCACTCCCATGGGGACACGTGTATCCCTGAGTGCTGGTGTGGGCAGGTGCTCCCCACCTGTAGGCACCACTGCCCTCCGTTTCCCGGCTGATCTTCCTTCTAACCCTGCACTCCAGTTAAGAGGGCGGAGGAGGCCTGGAGACCAGCAACAGAGAGCCATCAGGTGCACGGCTTTGCGGCCGTCTGGCCTGGAGTGTAGGGCCCGCCCCGGCCCAGCTGGAGCAGACTACGGAGAGTAGCAGAAAGAAGGTCGTCCATGACTCCCTGCCCCCTGGTCCCCCGGCCCCAGCCTCTGCCCTCCAGGCAAGGGCCACAAGCCCTAGAGGCTCCCGGGAGCCCTCACCAGGGTTGGGTTGGGGTAACCCCTTGTGCAGCCTGGCCTCACCCATGTCCCTCCGCAGGGCCCCCGGCTCAGCCTAGAGGATGGCAGCAGCGTGTTGAACAATCACGTGGTGGGCCTGAGTTTGGGTCATATAAATGTCACTGGCCTGGCTGAGCCTTTGGAGATCACCTTCTCCCACAAGCACCAGCCTCCTGTGAGTCCCCCAGCCTGGCCTGGCAGCTCCCGAGGGGCAGACACGTGGGTGGGCACCCCTGGGCATATGGGCAGACACACACGGACTCTGCACACGCCACGCTCCCACATCCACCTGGGAGAAGCCATTAGGACCAGATACACAATTGTGCCCATGGACACATGCCCACCCTGTGCACGCATGTATCCACATGCCTCCCAGACACCCTCCGCTCCTGTGCTCACAGAGATGCCCAGGGGACCTGGCAAACACACGTGCACGCGCACCGCTGCCCACACACACGCTCCCCTAAAGGCATGTGCCTGCAGACATGCGCCCCTGCCAGCCACAGCCCCACGCCTCTCCACACCCCCGACACGCTGACCCCGGATACGTCACACGCTTCGCGTTCCTCTGTGACCACAGGCTGAGACTTGCTTCTACCTAACGCGTGCATGTGCTGAGACCCAGAGCACACTGTCTTCTCCCCGTCCCCGTCCTACCCTCCTCTCCCCTCTCCCAACTTCCCCTGCCTCGCCCCTGACTCCCAATCTCCGTTTTCAGAACATGACCCTCAGCTGTGTATTCTGGGACGTGACTAAAGGTAGGGCCTGGAGGATCTTTCCTGGGTAAGATGGGCGGAGGGTAAGGGCTCCTTAGGGGACAGGACTCCAACCGCAGGGCCCCTCCCCTCTTTCTTTCCTCTCTGGACCCCTCTCTTCCCTTTCCCTGCCTTCCCCTCCCCTCTGCTTCCCTATATTCCCATCCCCTCCCCTAGGCTCCCTGTCCTCCTCCCCAGGGTCATCAGGAGACTGGTCTTCCAAGGGCTGCTCCACAGACTTTGGAGTCAATAGGACTATCTGCCGCTGTGACCACCTGACCTTCTTCGCCCTGCTGCTGGTAATGGCGCACCACCCCGCCCCCCGCCCTCCTAGCAATTCTGGAAGTGCCAAGGCTCCCGGCCCAGGGAGGAGGCTGCCTGGCAGGGGCCAGGCCTTTGGGGTGTGTGGACCTGGTCTCCAACTGATAGGATTCTTACTTGGGGGGATCACCCACAGAGGCCGATCTTGGACCAAGTCACCGTAAAGGCCCTCACGCGCATTTCCCAGGCTGGCTGCGGAACCTCCATGATCTTCCTGGCCTTCACCATTGTCCTCTACGCTGTCCTGAGGTGGGTCACCCCATCCCCACCCCACATCTCCCTCCTGCCCTCAAGGGCGGCAGCAGGGCAGGGTAGAAACCAGCAGAGTGGTGTTAGCTGTGCAGCACTATACTGATATTTTCTCCGTTTCCTCATCTATAAAATGGGATTGGAGGTTGAAATGTGTCTGGCTATTTCAGTTACAAGTGGCAGAAACTCAACTCAAATGGGCTTAAACATAATAGGTAAAGTGTGGTTCACAGAATTGAAAAGGCCAAGGTGAGCACACTTCAGGTGATGTTGGATCCAGGGGCTCGAAATATGTCCCCAGGACTTGGTGTCCCTCTGATTCTCAAAACTTTGCTTTCTCCTTTGTCAGTCATGTCAGGCAACTCCTCCATACTCAGGGGCCTTGGGGAGCCCCAGGCTTGCATCATAGCTTCTTAGCTGCCTGGACAGCTAATATTCTAAACTAAGGCCCAGAACTGAAGTTTCTTAAAAATCTTTATTGGACTTCTCTGATGGCACAGTGGTTAGGAATCCGCCTGCCAACGCAGGGGACACGGGTTCGAGCCCTGGTCCGGGAGGATCCCACATGCCGCGGAGCAACTAAGCCCGTGCGCCGCAACTACTGAGCCTGCGCTCTAGAGCCCAAGAGCCACAAGTACTGAGCCCTCACGCCACAACTACTGAGGCCCGCGCACCTAGAGCCCACGCTCCATAACAAGAGAAGCCACTGCGATGAGAAGCCCGCGCACCACAACGCAGAGCAGCCCCCGCTCTCTGCAACTAGAGAGAGCCCACGCGCAGCAACAAAGACCCGATGCAGCCAAAAATTAAAATACATAAATAAATAAATTTTCAAAATTTTATTTTGAAATAATCATAGACTAACAGGAACTTGCAAAAATAGTACCTAGAGTCCCATGGTTCCTTCATGCAGCTTTCCTCAGTGATGACATTTTCTATAACTGTAGTACAGTATAAAACCAGGAAATTGACATTGGTACAGCACTGCTAACAAGACTACAGAGCTCATTCAGTTTTCACCATTTTCCACACGCAATCAATTGTGTGTGTGTGCGCGTGTTCACACGCCCACGCAGGACTGGCTATATCATTTGTAGGGCCCAGTCCAAAATGAAAATACGTAGCCCCTTGCTCAAAAATTATTAAGAATTTCAAGATGGTGACAGCAGAGCATTAAAACAAGCATAGGGCCCTTCTGAGTGCAGGGCCCTGCAGAGGGCATACACCAAGGAAGCTGACCCTGTGCGTGTCCTGTGTGTGTGTGTGTGTGTACGTCTATGCAGTTTTATCCCATGTATAGCAGAGTTGAGTTATACTGGTCTAACTTAGACCATGTGCCCGTGACTGAACACGCCACTGTGGTGAAAGGATGAATTACACTGATTGGTCAGGCCACCCAAGTGCCTGCTCTTGGGTTTGAGAGTGCATGGCTGAGAGTGGGGAAGGGTGCTCCCAAGGGAAACCTGGGGCTGTTTCTGGAAGAAGGAGGGGCAGAAACATCAGAGGCTACTGCAGCCTGTGCCCAGGCCCCGGCCATGGCTGAGGGACCCCCAGGAACTGCCAGCCTAAAGGAGCCTTTGGGAGAAGCCCCACGGCTGGCCTCCCGACCCATGACGGGCCGGGAGCAGCCCTTGGTCTCCTGACTCCCAGTCTGGGGCCCTCCCACTGCCTTCCTGCACATGCTGGCGCTGTTTGGCCCTGGGCTGAGGCCCCCACCAGCCCCACCCACTCCATCTCGGACCGAACTGTGAGTGTAAGTGGTGCCACCCCTGCCCCCATCCCCCAAGCCCTGGCCTAATAAGCTGAGCATGACGTGCCAGCTGGCTGCACTGCTGGACCCTGTGAGACGGGCTTGGAGCACCAGGAGGAGCTGTCAACATCTCCCAAGGGTGGGGCCTGGCGTCTCAGGTGAGGTGGACATTATCCCTCATGCCCACTCCAGGCAGCCCTGAGCTCCCATCCCTCCAGTGAGAGTCCTTTGGGAGCTGATTTGCTAGGAATTCGCAGTGGGAACTCCACAGAGGGGGAAGTGAGCCCTGGGAAGAAGCCCTGGACTGGGAGTCTGGAGCCCCTGCCCTGCGCTGCGACTCTGAGTCCCTGTTCCTCTCTGAGCCTCACCCTCCCTACTAAGTTCTAGGCTTCATGCATCCATGCCCTGTCTGTCCACTCACTCAACCAATGCAGGGCTTCCTCCTGCTTATTGTGTTAGGCCGCAGGTCAAAGCCTGGGGAGAGATGGAAATAAGGGGTGGGTGGAGAGTTACACTGCGCTCACTGCTGGGAAACTTCCAAATAAGCCTGGGATAAGTGACATTCAGAGACAGCCTTCCCAGAAAGAAACACCCAAGGGGGATTTTGAAGGTGAAGCAGGGAAAGGCATTGAGAGCAGAGAGAAGAGTGTGGGCAAAGTCCGGGAGGCGTAGAGAAGCAGAATGCATTTAGGGAATTGCAAATTAGGTAGTTTGGCTCAAGCATGGGGTCAAGGGATGAAGCCAACAGGATCCACTATCCATAGGGCCCTACGGGTCATGAGAGGGCTCGTGGACTTGAACTGGAATGTTCTCACGCGCTGGCTGCTGGCAGGGGTGGAACAGAGGTGATCGGATGGAGAGGCCTGGGTGCCCCCTTGCAGCCTCTCACTGGCCCTTCTTGCCCCAGGTTTTCCCGGCAGAGGTTCAAGTCCGAAGACATCCCCAAGATCCACGTGGCCTTGAGCGTCAGCTTATTTCTCCTGAATCTGGCCTTCTTCATCAATGTGGGGCATGGCCTGAAGGGGTCCGATGCCGCCTGTTGGGCCCGGGGGGCCGTCTTCCACTACTTCCTGCTCTGTGCCTTCACCTGGATGGGCCTGGAAGCCTTCCACCTCTACCTGCTGGTCATCAAGGTCTTTAACACCTACTTCGGGCACTACTTCCTGAAGCTGAGCCTCGTGGGCTGGGGTAGGTGCCGCTTGGCCAGGCAGAAGGGATGGCTGACTCTGGAAGAGGCAGGAAGGGGACCAGCCTGGGGTGGGGGAGGGGCAGCTCCCTCTCTGATTGGCTCAGAGCTGGAGGGATGGACAGCTGGAGGGGGATTTGGAGGAGGACGTGCCAAGGGAGCCCCAGCAATGCCATACCTCCTCCTCCCCTCGCCCCCAGGCCTGCCTGCCCTAATAGTCATCGGCACTGGGAGTGCCAACAGCTACGGCCCCTATGCCATCCGCGACAAGAAGAACACCACCACGCTGGAGCTGTGAGTGCTGGCTGTGGAAGCTGGGGGGACCTCAGGGTCCTGGGGGCCAGAAGGGGGTGGAGGTGGGGAGAGGAGGGAATCCTGGGAAGAGGAACGAGTAAGTCAAGGCAAAGGATCCTCAGATCCAGCTAGCTCACGGCCTTCAGGGGTAAACTGAGGCCCGGAGAGAGGAAGTACAATGAGAGGGGGGTGAGAAGGAGAGAGAACCGGACCAGGAGGCAGGATGCCTTGCTCTAGCCTGGGTCACCACAGCCTATATAGCGCCTTTGGGCAAATTTTTAAAGGTACCCCCCCCCCATCCCTCTGACCTGCCATGCCAGGTGCTCAGCCTGGTGAGTGGAGGGTGAGTTGGATTTCAGCCCCCACCTGCCCCCCAGCCAGGTGCCCTTGGGCAGGGCACAACCTGCCCAATATTT
The DNA here is from genome assembly GCF_002837175.3 of Physeter macrocephalus. Taxonomy (NCBI): domain Eukaryota; kingdom Metazoa; phylum Chordata; class Mammalia; order Artiodactyla; family Physeteridae; genus Physeter; species Physeter macrocephalus. The sequence continues at coordinate 29,044,108 of NC_041230.1, forward strand.
GCAGCAGCCGTGATTCTATCCAGACTCTGTCTCTGAGTAGCTGTGTGACCTTGGGCAAGCCTGTCCCCTTCCAGAGCCTCGGTCTCCTCATCTGTACAATGGGGGACTGATCCACATGCTCTTTTGGGCTTTCACTCCTGCAGTCCAGGGAACAGGGGAGCTGAGCTGAGCCTCTCCCAGGGTACCTGCCTGAGGACTATGGTTCTGTGCTAAGAAGAGCTGGTGGGGCCTTGGTCCTGTCCCCAGGGCCTCAAATGCAGGGCCCCAGGGCCCAGGCAGGGAACATAAGTACATGCAGCGGCCTGGGTGGGCACAGCGACAGACTGGCAATCACATGCCAGTCTAATGGGCAGCTGACTAGTGTCCCTCAGGAGGGCATCCACAGAGCTGCCAGCTTTATGGTTTTATAAGAGAAGCAGAAATCTGGATGTTTAAGCAATTCCCTGGTGGTCCGGTGGTTAGGACTTGGCGCTTTCACTGCCAGGGCCTGGGTTCAATCCCTGTTCAGGGAATTAAGATCCCATATGCTGTGTGGCGTGGCCAAAAAAAAAAAAAAATTTGGATGTTTATGGCAAACATTTCACTTTTAAAAGGTGGTCATTAATTCAATTTCTTTTTTTCTTACAACATAATGTGGGGTGAACGAAACATGTCTTTGGGACAGAACTGGCCTTTTACACTCACTGGTCTAAAGAGACAGCAGCCTGGAGCCTTGTGACAGCCCCTCCCCCGGGAGAGTGGGGAATGGATGGGTGGAGATGGGAGAAGGCACCGTTTTGGTCAGAGAAGATCAGGCAGGGAGACAGCCCAGGGCTTGCTCTCAGGAGACTTCCTCTGGTCCTAACGGCCATCCGCCTCCTCCAGGTGCTGGTTCTGTGAGAAAACTGCCATCTCTGCGCTCTACGTCACTGTCCACGGCTATTTCCTCATCACCTTCCTCTTCAGCGCCGTGATCCTGGGCCTGGTGGCCTTGAAGATCTTCACTGTGTCGAGTGCCACAGCGGGCAAGGAGAAGGGGCAGCACTGGAAGGGGGTCCTCACCCTGCTGGGCCTCTCGAGCCTGGTGGGCGTGACCTGGGGGCTGGCCATCCTCACACCCCTAGGCCTGTCCACCATCTATGTCTTTGCAGTGTTCACCTCTCTGCAAGGTGAGGCTCCTGGGCCAGGGAGGTGACGAGCTGCCTCGCCTGCACCAGGGGGTGTTGGGGGGCTTTGGGGGGAGGCGGTAGATGGCAAGAAACAGGATTCTACTCAGGCTCGCTCAAATCAAGGGTACTGATTTTAAATATCCAAGGCTCTCCCAAGGACCCCAGGGCAGGAAGGCTGGCTGACCTCATGGGAGCTGGTAGCAGGGTCAGGAAAAGCCACCAAAACCAAAGCAGATACTTTCCCTGTCTTTTTCTCTGGAGTCACATGTAGTCTCTCACCTTCTCTCTGTGGAAACTTCTTCATTCTTCTCTCCACTGGCCCATTCCTACCCATGGCCCCCGACTGGCTGCCCAATATGGCTCCCTCATCCCTATGTGACCTTCCAAGTCTAGTGACCATGGTCTGCTTCAGTCTTTTCCATGTTAGGAGAGTCAAGGATCTGACTGGGCCATCTTGGGTCGGGTGTCCATCTCTGGTCCAATCATCTGTGACCAGGAGGGCGAGATCATGTGATGTGAAGGCCACATGACACGAACAGAGCCTCTAAGGGGCTGTGAAGGCAGGAAGCAAATGGTTAGTGGAGGAAATCCTTGCTACGTCTGCTCCCTGCCCCCGCGGGGTTCTTTCTCTGATACCCAGCAAAGGGGCAGGCGCCCAGGGTGCATGTGGGACACGGTTTCCCTGCCCGCACCTGTCCTCTTTGTTCCTCATACCCCTGTTTCATACACGCAACTTAAAGAAGCATCACAGCCTGACTGTGAGGGAAACGGCCAAGGGTGGAATGACAAGTGTGTGCTTTGACTCACAGCCTCATCCCATCCAGAGGAGTCACTAGGCACCGAGGGGTCCTAGATCCAGCAGGTGCAAAAGCCCACAAGAACAGGGCTGGCTCCCAGTGCCTCACAAGACTACGTGGCCCCATGGTTGGCAGCACTGGGGACAAGCAGACTGGGGTTCAAAGTCCACCTCCACTCACCTCCCCAGCAAGTCACTCAGCTCCTCTGATCCAGTCACCTGTACAGCTGGGATAATTCCAGTACTTTTCTCACCAGATTTCATGATGAATAACTGAGATAATGTGTGTGTGTAATACAGGAGGCCTTCAATATGTGGGAACTATGTTAACAACAACAGAAGTCATTATTATTAGGCCACCAGAGACTGTCCGCAGATGAAGAATTATGAGTCCACATCTGAAAATTCCCAGGGGTTACGGCTTGGAGAGGGATGCACCTTGAAACTGTGGATTACGTCATTATTCTTTCTGAGGTTACCCATCATGGTTAAGTCTGAACACTTCACCGCACTGAGATTTTTCGACTGAGTGTAACTCAGTATTTCTCTCTTCTTCCCAAACAGAGCCCTCAGCCCACTTTAACTGCCCTTGAACTCTTCTCAATATTTTTTATTGTTGTGTAGGGTTTTAGTTCTAAATTTCTTTTAAAGAAACACAAAGATCTTTACTTTTCTATCAATTTCTGTACTTACTACAATATTCATACCTCACATCTTCCCTCTTCTTCTTGCTGAAGCACATCCTGTAATAATCCTCTGTAAGAGGGGCAGTGGTAGTTGTTTTGCATGTCTGAAAATTCCTTCATTTCGGTCTTTCTTTTATGAGATAGCCGTGTGTATAGATTTTATTTCAAGGACTCTGGTTTTCATTCTCAAGTTATCTATTTGGTTCTTTTTCAGGAGTAGGTTTATTTTTTGTCTGATTTTTCTATACATTCTTGAACTTTTACAGTGGAGCGATTTCTCCTCTGGGTGGCCGCCAGCCCAGGCCCCGCCCCAGGCTCACTGAGGCCCTCTCCTCCCTGACAGGTGTCTTCATCTTCTGCTGGTTTTTTGTTCTCTACTTCCCAAGCCAGAGCACCATGACCTCGTCTTCCGGCACTGCCCGGGCTGACCAGGCCCTCACCGTGTCTCATGAATAGCGGGCTGCCTTGTGGCCAGGCCGGGGCTGGCCTGCACTCTGGACTCAGCTCTGATTTGCTGTGTGACCTTGGTGGGAGGGAAGAGGTTCTCCCTGCTTCCTTCTGGGCCTCAGCGCCCTTCCCTGTGCAATGGGACTGGGGAGCAAGGAGATGGGAACCAGGTTGGACCATGTGGCCTCAAAGGTCTTATCCAGATACACCTATGGGTCTGAGAGTTCACAGATCCAGGATGGCAGGAGTCTCAAGTCTCTGTAATCCTGAGACCCCTGCCGGCACGCCCACCCCCTGCCTTCAGAGCAAAGCGGCCTTCTTGTCTCAGGAAGGGCCTGAGCCCAAATAAGGAAGTCTGTCATTGGCCGGCCTCTTGAAGGAGCCCCCAGCCGCTCCCCTCCCTTCCTTCCCCTTGTCACTGCCCTCCCACAACTCCACCCTCTGGCCGGGCACCTGGGGGGCCCTCAGGGCCACCATCCCCTCAGGCACTGGGGCAGTTGTGGACTGGAGGTTTGTTGCCCGGTCGGGGGGTGGGGTTTGGTCCTCCCACCCTGGCTGCCCCTGGTCTCAACCATTCTCACCAGGGCCCATCCTCATGGAAGACCCCCTACCGTTCAGGGGGCTGCCAGCCCTCCAAGTGTTGGGGACACCAAATATCAAAGGATGCCACTTAGTAGGTGGGATACCTCAAGCAAGGCCCTGTTCCCCACTCTGGCCTGCCCCGCGGTGACCTGACTTCTGATCTGCTGTCTGGGGGGGTGGGGGGGTGGATGGGAGGGCGGGGCGGGGGACGGGGTTGGAGGGCATATAGTCCCAGGGCTCTGCGCATCTGAGGCCTGAGGAGCCAGGGCCGGGGGCGGGGGGTGTGGGCTGAGCAGAGAGAGGGTGGGCATTTCTTCTGAAGTCTGAGCTGCGGGGGGGGGGGGGGGGGGGGAGGGGAGGGCGGGGCGGGGGACGGGGTTGGAGGGCATATAGTCCCAGGGCTCTGCGCATCTGAGGCCTGAGGAGCCAGGGCCGGGGGCGGGGGGTGTGGGCTGAGCAGAGAGAGGGTGGGCATTTCTTCTGAAGTCTGAGCTCCTATAGAGCAGGCGGGCACTTGGACAGCTTTGCTCGCTCACCGGTTCAGCCCAGCCCGAGCCTGGCACGTTTGGCAGGCCCTGAATAAATATTAGTTGGCCCTCGATGGAGGTGTTGAGTTTGACACCAGCCTGACCCGGCCCTGAGCCAGGGGAGTGCCTCAGGCCAGACCCAGCTGGGTTTGTCACTTCCAGCAGCTGGGCTTGGTTTCGTAACCACTGGTTTCCACAGTAGGAAGCAAAAAAGAGGCAGAGACAGTAGAGATAGAAGTAGAGATACAGAGATAGAGAGATGGAGAGAGATAGAAAGAATTAACAGATGAACTGCCACAAAGAAAGAAAACAAAAGGAGAGAGACGGACAGATGCAGAGACACACTGGCCCCCTGGCCTGGCCCAACCAGGAGGGAAAGGCACTGGTATCTGTCCCCCTCCCCATACAGCCACTGTGCACTTCAGCCCTAACTTACTACTGGGACAGCTCACCCTCCCTCCCCAAACCCCACCCTTCCCAGTGTGCTTTGCATACTGTCAAGCACCTTCTACAGGTGAGAAGCCTGCCTCTTCCCCCCAGACGCCCTGGACTGGATTCCCCTTCTCCCTCCTCCCACCCAGCAAACAGATGAAAGAAAGGAGGCCCGGGACCCTTGGTTTATGCAAGTCGCTGTGTTCCCGGAAGGGAAATCTTAGAGTGTGGACTTTGCAACAGTTGAGCCACGTTATCGGTTTTTGTGGGCAAACTTGGTGGGTTTCGGGGCTTACCTTCACAAACAGCCGTTTCTCACACTGAAGGTCTCAGCAACCTTACCCCAAAGTCTCAGGGTTACTAACCTGTCCTCAGAAAGAACAGTGCTCCAGTGTCTGACAGGCCTGGGTTCAAATCCTAGCTCTGCTGCTTAGGGCCTGTGTGACCCCGGGCCTGTCACCACACCTCTCTGAACCTCAGTTTCACCCTATGTAAGATGGGGCTCATTGAGTCCTTGCCTTGTCCTGAGAGCATTAAGTGAGGTGACAAAAGTAAAGTGTCCAGCACTAAGTCAGCAGGCGTTAGTTTGCTCCCTGAGAACCCCCCTTGGCTTAAAGAAGACCTGGGTGTAAAGCAGATTGTGAGCTTCTGCAACTTGTTTGTAAAGCGGGAGGGTGTGACGTTTAAAGCTCCCTTCCAGATTCCTTGTACAGCTCTGCCAAGTGGACCAGCCCTGGGTGGGGAGGACGAAATGGAGGCCGAGAGAGGCCCAGGGACCCACCCAAGACCACCCTGCAAGCTGGGCCAACACTAGAGCTGGGGTCTCCATGGGTTTGAGAATTATCACCTCATCCCTGACCCCCAAGTCTCAAGGGAAATCCTGGGTGATGGCTTCTTCTTGCTTCTTCCTTGCTTTCTCATTAAGACGTGCTCAGTGGCATGTGCGACCGACAGAACAACAAGCGCCGGACGGGCTGCGTTTCCAGGTGCAGATGCGGAGGGCAGACGGGGAGCGTAGCTAATAGTAGGATGTCCTTTTCTCTACCTGGCTCTCCACCCCAGGGCCAGGCAGGGGCAGAGGGGCTGGGGTCCCTCATTGCCTGAAGTCACTGCAAAAGTGGCTTCAAGTGCCAAGTGGAGCACGTGCTAAGGCCAGGGAGGGCTGTGGCAAAAATAAACCCCAGGGTCCAGCGTGGGTAGACAGGGTTCCTCTGTCACTGAAGCATCACGAGAGCAGCCTGGGAGGTGGATAGCACCATGGTTAAGAGCATGGACTCTGAGGTCAGCCTGCCTGGTCCAGATTCTTTGCCTTGGACCAATTCCCCACTTACTGAATCTGTAAAGCAGGGATGGCAGTAGCTGCCCGACAGGGCTGATGATTAAATGAGATACTGGCTAAGACGGCTGCCCACCTGGCCCAGCGTGAATGTGACTAAGCCAGAGCTTGGCCTTGGCTGACACTTTATCAGGCTCTGGGTTGCAGTGGTCATCTGTGTGCTGCAGGAAGAGTGTCCCCTCACTGTGGTTCCCTGCCTGGTTCTCTCTGTTCTGCCTCAATTTCTTCATTCCTAGTATTTTTTCCATTACTATCTAACAAATAGACAGGAAATAAGACCTACTTGCTCTGTGCTTTCAGAGAGGTAACTTAATATCAAAAGATAGGAGTTCTTCACAGATTGATCTATGAATACAATGTGATTCCAGTAAACATTCTAAATGATATTTTTAGACTTTCTAAATCTTATTCTAAAATTTATATTCAGGCATATAGTCCTCAAATAGCTAAGTCATCCTTAATGAAAGAGGACATAGAAAGAAGAACTGACCTGCAGATATAAAGATTTTACAAGGCCATAGTGGTAAATTCACCATGGAGTCTGTGTAGGGATAGGCATGAAGACCAGTGGAACAGAACAGAGGGCTCAGTGGCAGACTCAACATAGGAAAATATTTTTGTGACTTAAGTGCAAGGAAGGATTTCTCAAACAAAACTTCATAAGCACAAAACATCAAACCGAAACCCGATAAATTTAATTACATCAAAATTAAGGTTTTCTGTTTAATGAAGGTCACCATGGGCGATGTTAGAAGACATGTGACAGAATGGGGGGAGGTATTTGCAGCATCTGAAACCAGGGGTTCACATCTGGAAGTCCCACAATCCAAACAAGATACTTCCCCAATAAAGAAAAATGGGCTGAGGTTTTAAAAGACAATTTCAGAGGAGGAAACGCCTAAAACTAACACATTACCACATGAAGACACATTTAAAATCATTAGTAATCAGAGAGAGGCATGTTAAATGACAGCGAGATCTCATTGTACCTCTATGAAACTGGCAAACATCAGGAAGGGAGAGAATATCAGCTGCTGGTGGGGGCAAGGGTACCAGCCTCCCTCATGCATTGTGGGAGGTGGGGAGAGTGTAGGTTTCGCTGCCTGGAGAAAAGTGAGGTGCCGCTGCTGAGCCAACCATCCCGCTCCTGGTTATTTACCCCAAAGAAACATTTGCTGGTCTAGAAAGGACTCCACCGATGACATGTGTGGCATTATCTGTGGATAATGGGAGTTGGTGGCAAAGCAGGGTGTCCACTGCTGGGAGAGTAGAGAGGTAATTATTGTGGGTCCGTGGACACACAGCAACTTGGGTGGATCTTAAACACACAGTTCTTAGTGAAAATGTAAGAAACAGAGATATTTATACAATATCATTAACACAAATTTAAAACACCAGGAGTATGCCAAAGAATGCTCATGGCGGGGGGCGGAGTGCATCAGAATGATGTCTATGTGGGCAGGGAATGGGAGTGGGTAAAGGGGAATAAATCATTTTACAAAGGAAATTAGGTGTTGCATGGGAAAAAAGGGGCAATGAGGCCTATGCTCCATTCCACCAGCCTAACATATCACATTTGCCTTTTCCTCTTCCCTTCCTGGCCTCATCCCAGGTGAATTCCCCACAGAGGTAATCCCAAGGCGAACTCCAGGACTGATGTCCACATGCCTTCTCTGGGGATTTCCCTTGGTCTAATTTATCCTTCACACTTTATTTTTCATGACTATGTAATGTTCCAGCCAGAAGAAAAACTTATTCTTTATTATTGAGAATGAGGTGATTCCTACATTTTCACCAATAACAGCAACTGTATAACCTTGTCAGGACATCTGCAGTATTTCTCTGGACCCTGCTGCCCGCTACAAGGCAGCATTACAAGTTTTGTGGGCCCTTTCCTTTAAAAACAAAACATAAAAAATTATATTTTGTGACTGCATTGGTACAAAGACAAATATAATCCTGGGTGGATTCATAATTATATATTCATTATCAGTCTATTCATTTTTTCTTCAGAATTTAAAATAAATTCAGCATTTTCATGGGCCACTAACCTAATGGACAAGTTTTCTCTGTCCCATGAGTTATATACTAAACCAGCGGTCCAGCCTGGACTAGAACCATGTCTCAGGGAGCCTGGCTCTCTCCACTACGACAGGCAGCCATGCCAGGACCCACACTGGTTTCCATCTGTTTTGACGAAGGCCACATTGACCATGCATGGAGCAGAAGCCGTGGTGTCCTGATAAATGTTTAACAGCTACCTGATGAGAGAAAAAGCCCTAGGCTGTAGCATTTGCCAATTTCTGTGGTGTAAATAATCTCATGGCCGATTTTAAGCTATCAATATGACATCACTGAAGTTGGAAAAAGATTCAGAGTAGCTCACACTTACATAATATTTTCGTTGTAAAGATACAAGAGGCATAAATGACCTCAAGAGCTTAGATAGTAATAAAATGCAGTAAAATAATTAGGAAGTGATGAGTTTTGAGTATTTATTACCTTTGTTTTTAATATAATCTATTTACTTATACGTTCTTATAATTTAAATTTTAATAATGGCTGTGTTTGTCAATGGGCTCACAAACATTCCTGAAGTTTTAAAAATCAGCTCTTGCAAGCTGGCACAAGCTGGCTCCAGCCCACCACTGGCTGAGGGACATGCCACAGTGGGTCTTCTGGATCTAGACCTGGGTAGTGACAAAAGACTACATTTCCCAGAAGCCTCCTCTCCCAGGACCTGCCGTCTTCCTTGAAAGATGTTACCACGGAGACGGGCTAACAGATTGTACAGGCTGTCCACAGAGGGGTGAGATGGGAGCAGGGGTCTGGGGTGGCTGGACCCTGCCTGGCAGCCTGTCAGGGGGAGGGCGTGGGTGCTGGTGGTAAGGGGGCTTCTTCCGTCTGGGGGGCTTTCAGCCGCAAACTTTCTGGGGAAGTTTTCAGCGTGTGTGGGGGTGGCGGGAGGAGGAGGTTCCGGCTGGGGAGGGGGATGCTGGGAAGGACTTGTGGGTGGGGAGAGCCTCTGGGCCGAGTTGGGGAAACTGTAAAGCAGCACTGCCTTCCCCAAACTACGCTGTAGCTGATGAGGCTACAGATGCGTCTGGTGTTCTTATCACTTCGGAAATTACAAGGGGACTGGATCTGTGGTCCACCATAGTGAGGCTGGGCTCTGAAAAGGGCTTCCCTGGGACATACAAGCACATATGGTATTTCAGTGTGTCCCGCCACACAAAGGTCCTCCACCCTGAGAGCTGACACAGGGCTTGGCCAGGAGAGTGCAGGCTGTGTCACTCCCAACTGCCCCTTATCCAGGTGCCTTAGTGGCAGCCCCATTCTTGCCTTCTCTGTGTTCCAAGTTTGGTGATGTTACCTCTTTTTTTTTTTTCTTCCTTACTATTATGAATAATTTTCTTTAAATTTAAACTTACTGGACTTCATAAATATATTTAATAGGAAACTTCATAATACTACAGTTATCCATACAGCATTAACATCACCTGCCAGAAAGAGAAGGTCACTGGCAGAATAAATATACAAAAAACAAAGCAAGCTTAGTAAGCCTGAGCTACCTGCTCCTGCCCTGACAATAGTTCTCAGCCTGTGACCTGCGTTGTTGGATTTAAAGGGAAATTTGCAAATGTCAGAAAGGTGTTACAGGTGTGCTAGCACCACGTGGAGACTTTCTCCTTGATGGAAAGGAAGTTTAGGAGGGACTCGCCTCCTCCCTTCGTGATCTAAACCACCTAAAACCTCCGCCCAGGGACACAGGTGGTGTTGGTGGCTCCTTCCTGGTCTGAAGTCGGCCACTCAGAGTGCATTTATTCCTCCTACAGAGACCTCATCTCTAGACAGTCGGAGACACGCCAGAATGGAGGTCCTGAAGGAGAAAGTGGAGGAGGAGGAGGAGGCCGAGCGGGCTGAGAGGGGCGAGAAAATGATGAGGCCGATGGAGGTGCGGAAGGAGGAAACCATCATGACGCAGGAGATGCTCAGAGACCTGGAGACGAAGCTGTTGGAGATTGAGGTCCCCATCCCGGAGAAGCCCTCGTGAGTGCGGGGGCTGGGGAAGGTGGGGGCTTTGGCCCAGCAGCCCCAGTGAGAGTCAGACCAGGGCTGGCCAGCGGGAGAGCCGGGCAGAATGGTGGTACCTGGGCTGGGAGGCAGGACCAGGACATAGAAGGAGGTGGTTAGGAGTGAGGGCTGTGCTTTCAGGCTGCCTGGTCCAGGTCCCCACTCCGCCCCTCCCTAGCTGTGTGACCCTGGGCGAGTCACTCAAACTCTCTGTGCCTCATTTCCCTCATCTGTTTAAAAGGGCAGCTGATAAGAATGATACTTCCCTCCTAGGTAGTTGTGAGGATTAAATGAGGACGGGATAGAGCCGATGGCACCTAAGGTGGATGGAGGGCTCCCTGTGGGCCAGGCCTAGCCTCACGCACACTAATGCCACCCCACTTACGGACACAGGACTTTTACCAAGGACGCTATTGACATCTCCAAGCTGCCCCTTTCCTACCAAAGCAACACGCCCAAGGAGGAACACCTGCTGCAGGTGGCAGACAACTTCTCCCGCCAGTACAGCCACCTGTGCCCGGACCGCGTGCCCCTCTTCCTGCACCCAGTGAACGAGTGCAAAGTGCCTGTAAGACTGCGCAGGGCCGGGGGCTGGAGAGCAGAGGGTGGAGGGAGGTGGGCCAGGCACAGACCTCTCGTGGGTCAAAGCTTATGTTTCAGGGGCAGCATATAAACTCAAATGTCCACAGGCCCCAGCAGGCCCGCTGTGAGTCACCCCTGGGGGCCTGTGGTGGCTTGGAGCCTGCACACCCCGCCTAAGGGGAAGCCAGACACACAGTGTGGTCTCCGGCCCCCGAGGCCAGCCCTGTGCAGGGAAAAGCTGAGAAATAAGACAAAATGGGCCAGGACCCAAGCGCTGGCCTCCTTCCTTCCCACCCTGTGACCCAGGGCACATCCCTGAGTCTCTCTGGGCCTCAGTTTCACCACCTGTAGATGGCACGGCAGGGGATGAATCCAAGGGTTGCAAAGCAGCAGCCCATAGGCTGACAGGGACTCACAGACTGTTTTATCTGGCCCACCTGGTGATTTTTCACCCTGGTATTAGCTGCCAGCATTTGAAACTCAGCCATTCCCGTCCAGATCCTTAGTCCCCTCTTCTCTGGATCTGGTAACCCCAGGCCTGCATCTGCCCTGCTGCCATCAGTGGGGTCTGCACCGGGGCTGCCCCTTAGGTGGGGCCTTCCTCAAATTCACAGGGAGACCCCAGAGGCCTGGCCCCCAGCCCCAGGGTGGCCAAGACAGACCCAGCTCTGCTACTGACTGTGAACCTGAGCAAGTCAGCTCACCTCGCAGAGCCTCGGCTTCCTCATCTGTCAGCGGGAAGCTGCCTCATAGGGCTGTTGGGGGATCGGGGAGGTGGTGCAGGTCTGGCGGCACCGAGTGGGGCGGTGGTGACCACATCACTGCACCCCGGACAGCGCAGGCTTATTCTAGATCTGGGGAGAAGGGCCTTGAGGGATCCCTTCCTCTAACTCCCAAGGCACCAAGGAGGAGCCTGAGGCCAGAGAGCCGCCCCCCACCCCCACCCCGAGGCCCCCGGCCTCCTGGGAGCACCATGGTCTCCTCCCGGGTGGAGTGCTCCCCCCAGGGCCTGTGGTCTCTCCCTTCGCAGAAGTTCGTGAGCACAGCCATCCGGCCCACACTGATGCCCTACCCTGAGCTCTACAACTGGGACACCTGTGCCCAGTTTGTCTCAGACTTCCTGTCTGCGGTGCCCTTGCCCGACCCCCTCAAGCCGGTAAGCACCACCTGGGGCTGCCATGAGGCCTGAGATGGGAAGCCAGGCAGGTTGGGAGAAGGAGGCTTGGCTAGCCTCAGGACACAGCCCATGAGTCTGTCTGGGCAGAGAGAGCCACTTGCCTGAGGTCACACAGCAAGCCTGGGCTCCGGGCTCCCACCTCTTTGGCTCCTTTGCCCCTTTCTGCCTTCAGAGTCTTCCTTTCAGGACTTCGGGAGGTGGGAAAGGAGAGAGAGGGGAGGGCCTGCTGCCCATGGTCCAAGGTCACATCTCTGGGCTTCTGACCAGCTCAATCTCATTAAGAATGGAGGGAGGAAGATGGGGAAGTGTACACAGTGGAGAACTGAGAAACAGAGAGAAGAGAAGGATGGAGGCAAAAGGTGAGGGTAACTCTGGAATAAAACCATAAAATGACCAATCAGAGAGCAACAGACCATAAGCTTCTACCTCCCAGACGGTCTTTCCCATCAGGAAGTCCATGGCCCCTTGCAAAAATAGGCGAACCTGGATTGCACTTTACGGACACGGGATCTGTGGTTTTCACCCGATTCTTAGCAGGCTCCCTAACCCGACAAAGGGGAGGAGCCCTGTTGGGGCCCAGTCGGCCACCTGGCCCCGGCGCCCAGCCCTTGCTGAGCAGGGAGGGCGGGTGGGGGCAACCCGGTGGCTATGCTGACCAGCTCGCTGTGCCCAGCCCCCCTACCTGTACTCCTCGACCATGGTGCTCCAGTACCAGGAGGGGAACTGCTTTGACTTCAGCACGCTGCTCTGCTCCATGCTCATCGGCGCCGGCTACGATGCCTACTGCGTCTACGGCTACGGCTCGCGGGACCTGTGCCACATGGACCTGACTCGGGAGGTGTGCCCACTCACCATGAAGCCCAAGGAGGTACGGCCGGGCTTGTGCTGCCCTCAGCATCGCGCAAGACACGCCACCCTTAAAGCCACCTGTCCCTGCCGCTTCTGCCCCTGCCCCGGCTCCATCGCCAGGCAGCCCTTCAGGAGTTCATATTTCAAACCACTGATGATTTCTCCATCTTTGGCATCTTAATACACACAGCCCATTTCTTCAGACTGGCTGCTCCTCTCCCCTTGTTGTAACTCAGTCTCAGCTACTGTGTTCCCCACATTTGTGAATGCCATATGGCTGATATCTTAAGCCAGATTCTTCCAGATTTATCCTATGCATTTGATAAAAATCCATCCAGCCATTTTCATATAAGGAAAATGCAGACAAACAGACAGACGTTTACTTCCTTTTTATTTCCCCTCCCAGGTAAAAAGGACCTCTTTTTTTTTTTTAACATCTTTATTGGAGTATAATTGCTTTACAATGGTGTGTTAGTTTCTGCTTTACAACAAAGTGAATCAGTTATACATATACATGTGTTCCCATATCTCTTCCCTCTTGCGTCTCCCTCCCTCCCACCCTCCCTATCCCACCCCTCCAGGTGGTCACAAAGCACAGAGGTGATCTCCCTGTGCTATGCGGCAGCTTTCCACTAGCTATCTAATCTACACCTGGTAGTGTATATATGTCCATGCCACTCTCCCTCCCCGTCACAGCTTACCCTTCCCCCTCCCCATATCCTCAAGTCCATGCTTTAGTAGGTCTGTGTTTTATTCCTGTCCTACCCCTAGTCTCTTCGTGACATTTTTTTTTCTTAGATTCCATATATATGTGTTAGCATACGGTATTTGTTTTTCTCCCTCTGACTTACTTCACTCTGTATGACAGACTCCAGGTCTATCCACCTCATTACAAATAACTCAGTTTCATTTCTTTTTATGGATGAGTAATATTCCATTGTATAACAGTACAAAATTCACCAGCCCTCCAGCAGGTGGTGGTTGTGTTTTTATATCAGTTGACTGAGAGCTCCATAATGACCCGAAGCTGCCGTGAACACAACACTCTTAAGTGAATTTAACTGTGGGAATCATAAAAGCATCTCTTTGCATTTGGAAAATAGCCATACGACTGGCAGAAAATGCTTTTCATGAACTGGATTGATTCCAGGACTCCGTGATCAGGGTCAAGACCCCTTGGGTGTCTGCAGCTCAGGGCAGAGGATCCAGGGGCCTGGGGCATCCGGCATGATGCACACGCACCTGTGTTACACCTGCGTGAGCACCTGGGGCCCCCGGGGCTGCAGTCTGGTGGAGAAGGAGGGGGAGGTACCAGGTGAGAGCCCTGCCTGCTCTCTCAGGGCCACCACCCCAAGAAAGATGGAACAAAAAAGCTCCATCACTGCTTTTGGCTCCAAAGGCCTGAGAACTCACATACGGGCCTCTTAGCCAAAATTTTAATTATGAAAATGATATCAATAGCTAATGGATGCTGAGAGCGTTCCAGTCTATAACGAACTTACATGTCCATTGACTTGGTTGCTCCTCTCAATAGCGCTGCATGGTAGGAATTATCACTTCTCTTTTGCAGATGAGTGTGTCGAGATGAAACAATTTTTGTGACCAAAGTCACATAGCTGGTAAATGGGGACCTGGGAGCTAAGGCCCAGTCCTTCTGACTATAAACCATGGAGATTCACTATTTCTTCCTCATAATAGGCCCCCTTATGCAGCCTCTGTGGTGTCCTTTGCTGGACATTTTTCTTGCCACCTAGCACACATTTGTTTACACATGCGCGCTCGTGCGCGCACACACACAAACGCACACACACAAAGGCTTTGTTCTCTTTCCTAGCCCGGTAAACTCTCACTTCAAGTCAACATATGAAATCCTGCAGTGACAAAATCTGGAAAATCTGACTCCGGGCAATTTGCCCCACTTTCTAGATCAGATCCAGATCGTAGCTAGTCTAGGCCGTGGGGAATGAAGAGGGGACATCGCATTTCCTGAGCTCTTACCCGGATGGGCAGCTCAGACGGGCATTTTCCTGTCTTTCCTTGTCAGAATAACCCTGGGGAAAATGTTCTCATTATTCTCAGTGACTTTTACAGAAGAGCCTGTGGTTAGGGAAGTGGGAGGACTGGCCCATGGTCACAGGTCTGGAGCTGAGGCTCTTTCCACGTTCGGGGTCAGGAAGCCAGCAGGCTCCGCGAGCAGCTGTGCAGGCGGGCCACTAAGGGCTGCTGATCCTTTTTCTCTTGTTGGGTGACAGATGGTCAAGGAGGAGGAAAAGGCACCACCTAAGAAGTACGCCGCTGCCGAGCCGCCCAGGGGCCTGACAAGCAGGTTTGAGCAGGCGCAGGAGATTAAAAGGCAGGAGGCGACCAAGGCCAAGGAGGACAAGCGGCTGAAGCAGGGGGAGGGGCGCCCCGTGGTGAGTCCACCATCCCCAGCCCGCAACCCCGGAGCTCAGCTCCAGAGGGGGGGTTGCTGGGAAGGGGGAAACAGACACGGGTCACGAAGGGATGTGTTTATGGGCCCCCAGGTCCGAATCCCGCCCTCCGGCCTTCAGGCAGCCCCCACCTCTGCCGGCCTTGTGGGGCTCCCCGGTGTAGTCAGCCAGCTTCTGGTGATAGAGTTCTAACATCAGAGCTCTGCTGCCTGAAGCAACTCACTGTGTGCTGTGCGGTTCTGGTGTCCTTGTTCAGACTCTCACTGAACATTTACCTACATACACTCTGCATCCATTCTCCCATCCTTCCTTCCATCCATCCATCCTCCAGTCTCTCCTTCTCTCCACCCACACTCTCATCATCCCTCTCACCTATTTTTCCTCCCTCCCTTCTTTCCTTTCCTTCCATATGGTATTTATTGAGGGTCTACTCTGGTCCGGGCCCTGGGGATGCAATAATGAACATGGCACAGTGACCCTTTGCCCAGGGGGATGCAGACAATGAAGCCACATGGTGTCCCTCTATCTTTTTTCTTTTTTTTTTTGCGGTACGCGGGCCTCTCACTGTCGCGGCCTCTCCCGTTGCGGAGCACAGGCTCCGGTCGCGCAGGCTCAGCGGCCACGGCTCACGGGCCCAGCCGCTCCGCGGCACGTGGGAGCCTCCCAGACCGGGGCGCGAACCCACATCCCCCGCATCGGCAGGCGGACTCTCAACCACTGCGCCGCCAGGGAAGCCCCCCTCTCTCTTGTTTGATGAAATCTCACCCAGAATCACAACATGGAAAGCCAGTAAATCCCAGATACCCTAGAGCTCTAAAAGGTCAAGTTTGTAAACCACAGATGGAGTCAGATCCTCCCATTTTATTGATAAGACAACGGGTTCAGAGGTGGGGTGATGTCCTCAAGGTCACAAAGCCAGCCAACAGTGCGGTGTGGATCAGCATTCAGTTCTCTTGCCAGTTCCCCAGCCCCAGGGAGATGTTTGGGTCCCTGATGGCCCCCTTCCCATCCCTCTGGCTCATGGTCACCCACCTTTCCCGTGCAGGAGCAGGAGAGTGCAAAGACCGACCCCCTGCACGGCCTGCGGGTACACTCCTGGGTCCTGGTGTTGTCGGGGAAACGCGAGGTGCCCGAGAGCTTTTTCATTGACCCGTTCACTGCACGCAGCTACGGCACCCAAGACGACCACTTCCTGGGAATAGAGAGCCTCTGGAACCACAAGAACTACTGGGTCAACATGCAGGACTGTTGGAACTGCTGCAAGGTGCTGGGCGGGGCCTGGGCGGGTATGGCGGGCACGGTGGTGAAGGCAGGTGTGACCTGTGGCGAGATCTGGCCACCAGGCCAGGAGGGCTGTGGACTTGCCCTGTAGCTGAGTGCCCAGGGCCCACTCCTTTGCCCATACGTAATCGTTTCAATATGATTATTGTCGCTCTTTTGGTTTGTATATTCTTATAAAATGTGGATTGTTAGTTCATCTGATTTTTTAAAAATGTCGTATTGAAGTGCAGTACGCATGCAGGAAAGTGCACTCACCCTACACGTCCAGCTCAATGAATTTCCATACATACATATATGTATAAGAAACTCAGTGCCATTTACAGAAGTTGAAAATACGTGCACACAGTTGGAGGGAGGTTGTAACTGGATACCAGGGGACTTTCTGGGGTTCTGGACAACGTTCTATTTCTTGATCCGGGGGCAGGGAACCTGGGTGCACCCAATTTATGGAAATTCATTGAGCTGTATGCAAATCAAAAGAGAGACAGGCTCCAGGCACCAAGTCCTGTGCTCTTTTGTTATTTCCAAGGTCCTCCATTTACAACCAGGCCAGTTTCCCAAAGGTAGATCCTGGGCCCCTCGCCCCCTATACCGAAGTGAACACCTCCAAGGGACTGTTGTCGCCCCCGTGTGGGAGGCGGGCAGATTTGATACACGCTCAGATGCATCTACCTTCAGCAAAGGAGACACACACAGCCAGCCCCCAGCCTCCCTGAGCCCCTGAGTCCAGGGTTACTCGGTCCTCAACGACCTCACAGGGTTGTGGAAAATAACATTCGGTAGGTGCTTAGAATAATCCCATGCTGTTCAGTAAAGGTTAGCTAGCGTTACCACACAGGTGGGGCAGAGCCCAGACTACCTCGCCCAGAGCCCAAGCTCATAGCTGCCACGGTGGTCAGAGCCCTCTGAGGGATAACGGCCCTTCGCAGGCTGCTGCAGCCCTCCTTTGGCCCTCTTCTGGGTGGAAGTTCCTTCAGCCTCCCCCCAGCACACCCTGTACCAGTGCCAAGTGGAGGACATTTATATCAGGGATAATAGAAGTTATGAGATGAAGATGGAAGGGTGGCCTGGTGGGAAAGTGAGGCCAGGGGGCAGTACTGCATCACCAAGTGAGGGCACGAAGAAAGAGACCGTGACACTGGCTCTCACTTTTACTGCCCCATGAACACAGGAGCGGTTGCTTTGTTCCTTCAAAGAACCTTGATTTTTTTTCTTCCTAATTTATTTTTTGGCCACGCCACGTGGCATGTGGGATCTTAGTTCCCTGACCACGGATTGAAACCGCGCCCCTGTCATTGGAAGCGCGGAGTCTTAATCACTGGACCGCCAGGGAAGTCCCCTTCAAAGAACCCTGAAATGGCCTTGGAATGAGGCACCACTCAGAGACTGGGATGCCGTAGTTGTCCATTCGTTTATGCTTTTTCTACAGAGATAGAACTTTAAGATAAAGCAGCAAAACATCTAACTACTGCTTACTACTTACAAAAGTGACAGAATGGGGAATTCCCTGGCTGTCCAGTGGGTGGGACTCCAAGCTTTCATTACTGAGGGCCCGGGTTCGATCCCTGTTTGGGGAACTAAGATCCCACAAGCCCCACGGTGCAGCCAAAAAAAAAAAGTGACAGAATGGAGGACATGATTTTAAGCAATTCAAACATCTGTGTAATTTGATTCCTCTCCACGAAGCCTGGACTATCGGCTGTTAAATCTACAAGCAGTTCTTTCCCTCACTCCCTCTCCCCCAGCTGTTAAATCTACAAGCAGTTCTTTCCCTCACTCCCTCTCCCCCATCGTGTACCCCTCCCACCTCCCAGCTGAGCCCTCCAGGACTCAGACAGGACAGTGAGGTCTAGGATTAGGACTGGCGTCAGGGGAGCTTCACATTGAAACCACTGTGGGCAGCTTCCATCTTGGAGCTGGGAGCGGGGGCGTACCACCCCGGGGAGGTAGACGGGGATATGGTGCTCCCCACCTGCTGGGAGTTATTTGGCAGGTGAGCCCAGGCTCAGGTGGGCTGGACTGAAAAGAGGTGAAGGACCCACACCAGGGAGGAGAAATTCGCACTTCCCTCTTCCGCGTGCCTGTCTAGTTCCCTTCCTGCTGGCACAGGGTAAGAACGATAAGGAGGCTTTTTTTCCAAACCTGCCATTTCCCCTGCCTGTACAATCTCTCTGGCTTGTGTTTGCTCTAAACACTGCCCGGATGCCCCTCTCCCCCGACAATGTAGACTGACCTCCACATCCAGGCCATCCCAGGCCAGAGAGTTTCCAAGTCTCTCACTGAGACCAACACAGGAAGGGAGTCCCAGCCGCTCTGGGGCCTCGGTCTCCCTGTGGGGATGAGGAGGGCAGGTGTGGACTCTCAGAGGCGGCCTGGAGCCACATTCTGCCCCCCTGAGACCCAGCCTGGTGCCTTCTCCCCCTGGCCGTGGCTGTTCCCTGCCCCCCATGGAGCCGGAGGGGGCGTGGCGACTGTGGGGGGCTCTCAGCGATCCCCTCCTCCACCAGGACCTGGTCTTTGACCTGGGAGACCCTGTGAGGTGGGAGTGCCTGCTCTTGGGAACCGACAAGCCTCTCCTGTCCCTGACTGAGGAGGAGGACGACGGGACGAACCATGACGATGATGTGGAAAATCTGGTGAGCCTCTGAGGGGTGGAGGCCGGGGAGTGGAGGGGACTTGACACCCTGTCTTGCTTCGGGCCAGCCTGACACATGTCCCCGCCACGTATATGGGTATGGCGTGGGGGACAGTCCACATAGACCAATTATAGATTCCTCAAAGCAGAAGGGCCTGGGCCATGCCCTCATTTTACAGATGGGCAGACTGAGGCCCAGACAGGTCCAGTGACCTGCCCAGGACCCCCCAGTGGTGCAGGGGAGGGCTGGGACTTGCATTCAGGGGTTGCCCTGTGCCTAGAGAACATGCCCCTTGGAGGAGGGCGATAAGACCCTCTCCACAAGCCAGGGGAGCCCCAGGGCCAGCCATTCCTCACATCCAGGCCTTTCCTGCGTGGTCACCATGAACCTCCACACACACTTCCAGGCCTTTCTTGTCCATCCTATCAGCCCTTCTGAAGGTCATTGGCCTGGTCATCTCTGATCTCCTAGTCAGAGGCCGTCAGGCAGGTCTGCATGAGGCCCTGTGCGTGGAAGTCAGGGGTCCAGAGGCCTTCACTATTGGCTCTGACATCTCGGGCAAACTGCCTAAATGTTGGAAGCTTCAGTTTCAGCGTCTGCATGTGAAATAGGGGAATGGGGTTGGTTACATTCATGGTAGTAATAAGTGATGTATTCATTTGCTAGACTTGCCATAACAAAGTACCACAGACTGGGTGGCTTAAGCAATAGGAATTTATTTTCTCACAGCCCTGGAGACCGGGAGTCAGGGTGTCGGCAGGGTTGGTTTCTCCTTGGCTTGTAGATGGTACCTTCTCCCTGTGTCCTCAGCCTCTTCCCTCTGTGCGTGTCTGTGTTTTAATCTCCTCTTCTTATAAGGACACCGGTCGTATTGGATTAGGGCCCAACCTAATGACCTTAGTTCAACTTAATTACCTCTTTAAAGATCCTACCTCCAGGGACTTCCCTGGTGGCGCAGTGGTTAAGAATCTGCCTGCCATATACCCTGAGAAAACCATAATTCAAAAAGAGTCATGTACCAAAATGTTCATTGCAGCTCTATTTACGATAGCCAGGACATGGAAGCAACCTAACTGTCCATCAACAGATGAATGGATAAAGAAGATGTGGCACATATATACAATGGAATATTACTCAGCCATAAAAAGAAATGAAACTGAGTTATTTGTAATGAGGTGGATAGACCTGGAGTCTGTCATACAGAGTGAAGTAAGTCAGAAGGAGAAAAACAAATACCGTATGCTAACACATATATATGGAATCTAAGAAAAAAAAATGTCATGAAGAGATTAGTGGTAGGACAGGAATAAAACACAGACCTACTAGAGCATGGACTTGAGGACATGGGGAGGGGGAAGGGTAAGCTGTGACGAAGTGAGAGAGTGGCAGGGACATATATGCACTACCAAATGTAAATTAGATAGCTAGTGGGAAGCTGCCGCATAGCACAGGGAGATCACCTCTGTGCTTTGTGACCATGAGAGGGGTGGGATAGGGAGGGTGGGAGGGAGGGAGACGCAAGAGGGAAGAGATATGGGAACATATGTATATGTATAACTGATTCACTTTATTGTAAAGGAGAAACTAACACACTATTGTAAAACAGTTATACTCCAATAAAGATGTTAAACAAACAAACAAACAAACAAACAAACAAAAAAGAATCTGCCTGCCAATGCAGGGGATAAGGGTTCGAGCCCTGGTCCGGGAAGATCCCACATGCCGCGGAGCAACTAGGCCCGTGTGCCACAACTGCTGAAGCCCCCGCACCTAGAGCCCGTGCTCCGCAACAAGAGAGGCCACTGCAGTGAGAAGCCCGTGCACCGCAATGAAGAGTAGCCCCCGCTCGCCGCAACTAGAGAAAGCCTGCACGCAGCAATGCTGCCAAAAATAAATGTTTATTAAAAAAAAAGAAAAAAAAAGATCCTATCTCTAAATATAGTCACATTCTGGGGTGCTGGGTGTTAGGACATGTGAATTTTGAGGGGACACAATTCAGCCCATAGGTAACACACATATGCCCCTCAGTGCCAGTAGGTGCTTAACTAAAATTAACTTGTCTAAATCTTCACAACTACCCGGCGAGGTGGGTACTAGTATTATCATGTCCCATTTTACTGATAGGAAGAGTTACACACAGAGGGGTGAAGTATTGTACCCAAAGTTACACAGGCAGTAAGTGACAGAACTGGGATTTGAACCTGGGATTTGACAGTCTGGCTCCCAAGTCTGGGTTCTCAAGGGTGGTTCTGTTCTACCTCCTGGGACTGCTTGAGGACAAAGTGAGACCACTGGTGTGATGTGCTTGGCATAGCTGTGTAGACCCACCTGCACGTGGTGTCGAGTGTTGCCAGCGTCCTCATCTCCGGAGACCAGAGAGCCTCCTTCCCTGTGCAGCAAATCCTGGGGCGCTGGCGCCCCCTTCTGGCCACAAAATGTGAACAGCTTCGCTGAGCAGGCATCAGAGGTCTGAGCAATGTGGTGGGGAGAAAAGTTTTAAATTGAGAAAATCTTATCCAAGTTTCTGTGGTTACCTAACCTGAGGACCATTTGTCTAGACCAGGCCTTATTTGCCAGATGGGGAAACTAGGCTCAAAAAGAAAAAAAACAATAAGGGCATCTAGGCAGTGTCCCAAACCCTTACGTACATTTATCAGTCAATCCTCCCAAGGGGTTCAGTTTACAGTTAGAAAACTGAGGCTTAGGGGTCCTGGGCAAGTCCCTTAACTGCTTTGAGCCTCAGTTTTAACGAAGGGCCTGTGGCTTTCCTCGTGCCTCTGTTGACAGAGGGAGGGCGGGGCACGTAGGGCGGGGGGCGGGGGGGGGTTGCTGTCCTCGCCAGGCACCAGGTGGGTACAGGGAGGAGCTGACTCCTCCTCTTCCCCCTGTCTCGGGTCAAGCCAGGTGAGAACTGCTCGAGACCTCTGGGCTCCCCTGGGGGAGCTGACGAGCCACCCCGGCTTGGCCCTGGGGGATGAGGCAGAGGCTCTGACCGTAACTTCGGCTCCACGGCCCAGCCCTGATCAGAACCACCACCCCACCCCCACTTCTCCCAACAGGGCCAGGAGAATGAGGATAAGAGCTTCGACATGCCGTGCTCGTGGGTGGAGCAGATTGAGATCTCCCCAGAAGGTATTGCACCTTCACTGGTTTCCGGGCTTCTGGGCATGTCTGTGGCAACAACTAGACAGGGGGTTACCAGCAGAGGCTGCCTTGGTCCCTCATTTCCGCCCCCATGGCCTGCTTTCTGCTACACCGTCTTCATTTCTTCCTTCTCAACATACGCACTCAGCTCTGCAGCCTGGGGCCTGACCCCAGTCTGGCATACAGGACAGGGCTCAGTTAACCCCCGCAGGATGATGGAGTGTGGCCGGTGATGGAGGACCAAGGACCAGGACACAGCCGTTCCCATCCCTCACCCCCCTCTGCCAGGAGGAGACTGTGCACAGTACCCAGAGGGCACAGGGGGTCTCAGGACCAAAAAGGGGCAGGCAGGGAAAGCAGGGGGACAGGCATGCTTGTGCCCCATGCCAACCTCTGCTGGCTGCTGAGATTCCCGTGTGGGAGTGCCTAGACCCACAGGGAGGGCCCAGGCCATCCCAACAGAGTAGGAAGGGCTAAAGAGGGTGTCATGGGAACCCAGGAGGTTGGAGGCTGGTGGGGGGGGAGCGGGCAGAAAGGGCTTCTGGGAGGAGACGTCATGGGAGCTAAGTTTTAAGGGATCAGAAGAAGTCAGCCCAGTAAGGGCAGGAGGGGATGGTGTTTCCAGCCAAGGCCTGGCAGTGAGAGTGCGGTGTGGTCAGGCTCAAGCTGAGATCTCCTCCAGGGCAGGAGCCACCCCTGGTGACTCTTTTCCTGTGCCTCCATGGAGCAGGTTTGGGGGCTGGAGGAGCCTTGCAGACAGCAGAGTGCACAGAGGCTGACGAGTAGCTGGGGGGCTGGTGGGGCTGGCCCTCCCTTCCCCCAGTCTGGGGAGAAAGGATCCCAGCCCACTCTGTGTCTGCAGCGTTCGAGACCCGCTGCCCAAACGGGAAGAAGGTGATACAGTACAAGAGGGCAAGGCTGGAGAAGTGGGCCCCGTACCTCAACAACAACGGCCTCGTGTGCCGCCTCACCACCTACGAGGACTTGGAGTGTAAGGGGGCAGCCCTGGCTGTGGGGAGCAGGAGAGCTGGGTCCCCCAACATGCCACGTGGCCTCGGTCATGTCGCTGCCCCTCTCTTGGTGTGAGTGTGGGCCCTGCTGGCCTCCGTGTGCTGGGAGCGGTGGGATGGAGGCTGAGGGAGCTGGCCTGGCTGCTTCAAGCACGCATTGGGCCCTACAGGTACCAAGACTTTGGAGATAAAGGAGTGGTTCCAGAACCGGGAGGATATGCTGGAGCTGAAGCACATAAACAAGGTCACGGGCCTGAATATCGACTACTTCAAGCCGGGCCACCCCCAGGCTCTGCGTGGTGCGTAGACCCCATTGCTAGGCCAGCTAGGTGCCCAGGTTGGGGGCCTCACGTGTTCCTTAGAGCAGCCTCCATGCAGCTGGCATGTAGTGGGAGGAACCAGTATCCGCGTATTGACAGGGTTCTTGGGCGGGAAGCAACAGAAAGGGCCCCTGCCTCCCTAAGCAAAGCAGACACGCGGGAGGCAAGGGGAAACACAGAAAATCCAAGGAAACGTTGACAGTGTTCTTCCAGGAAAGGCAAAGCAGGGCCGCAGCCTATGCTGTGGCTGGGATCAGGCACCCAGTGGGGGCCACATTTACAGGGGTTAGGATGCTGAGCAAGAAAACCAACAAGTGTCCCCACAAGACTGATACAGAGGGCAGAAGTAAGGAGGTGCAGACACGGCCACGAGCCCAGGAGGCTGGGAAGGGAGGGAAGAACATGTCCTGGGAATTAACAACCTGATCCAAGAATTCACAAAAGAAAAACATAGGGTCAATGTACATCTAAAAACATGACCAACCTTGCTTGGTGGTTGAAATTTAAAAAAAAAAAGAAAAGAAAGAGAGAAAGAGAAAGAAAGAAAAAGAAACTAAATCAGTAAGGGACCGTATTACAACGCTTATGTTGGCAAAGATGAAAAAAAGTGGTCCTACCAGGTGTGAGCAAGTGAATCCGTCACTGCTGGTATGACAGCAAACTGGCACAAGTCTTCTGGAGAGCAGTTGGGCAACACAATCAATAATAGCTTTAAAATATGTAGGCTTTTTGACCAGCAGTTCTACTGCTCAGCAAATGGCAGGCGAGGACAAAAAGTGCAAACTGCAGACGTCCATCATGGCATCGATCATAGCAAAAAAGTTGGAAGCAGCCTAAATACCCAGCACTAGGGCACTGGTTACGTACTAACGCTTCTCCCTGGGGCCTGGAGTTGGGTTATCAAGCCAGGGGCCAGAGCTCCTAGTGTTCACCCAGCCCTCTCCCCGGACCCCCTCCCCCGGCAGTGCACTCATACACGTCCATGCAACCCGAGATGGACCGCGTCATGGAGTTTTATGAAACGGCCCGCGTGGACGGCCTGATCAAACGGGAGGAGACGCCCAGGACAATGACGGAGTACTACCAAGGGCGGCCCGACCTCCTCTCCTACCGCCATGTCAATTTTGGGCCCCGGATCAAGAAGTTGGCTCTGAACAGTGCAGAGTCAAACCCCCGGCCCATGGTGGTGAGCACTTGCTGGGCCTGGGGACAGGGTGCCTGCCCCTTCTGGTGGGCCAAGATTACCCCTGGAGGGGAACAGCCCTGACTCCCTCCGGGGAAACTTCTTTACTGAGTGACCTTTCCAGTTTTACCAAACACACAGTCTCAGGTCTGTCTGATGCCAGACGGTGCCCTCAGCCGCTGGGCCAGGGAGGTATTATTTCCTTAGTTATAAAAAATACACACTCGTGACTAAACATTTAGAAAACATGTAAAAATGTAAAAAGTAAAAATATCTCAGAATGCCAACTCTCAGATATTGCCACATATTAATAGGTTTGGTTTTGTGAATCTTTTCTAACTTAAGATGTGTGTGTGTGTGTGTGTGTGTGTGTGTGTGTGTGTGTGTGTGTGTGTGTAGGTAGAATTCCTGTATCACCCTCTTAACATTAAAATGTGAGATTTTTTTTCTCCATATCATTACAAATTATTTGCAACCTATGTTTAATGTCTGAGTAGCAAAGAAGCTCTTTCTAGCAGTAAGGGATGTCTAGCTATAGAGCAGGCTGCCTGGAGAGGTGGTGAGCTCCCCATCTTGTGGAGGGAGCTAGAGAAGAAATCCAGCACCATCCAGGGCTGGAGTGGCCAGACACCGAGAACTCCTGGGGCCTTGAGAGCCACTGTTTAGCTGGGAGGGGCTTTTCCACATGACCCCCCAAATGACCCCAGCATCCCTGAGTGTCCTTTGCTCCTGTCGTCGGGTCAGGCACAGAAATCCCTTCTCACCTCCCATCCTGTGCATGTTCTGGCCTGCCAGAAAATCACAGAGCGATTCTTCCGCAACCCTGCGAAGCCTGCGGATGAAGACGTGGCAGAGCGCGTGTTTCTGATCCCGGATGAGCGCATCCAGCTGCGCTACCACTGCCGCGAGGACCACATCACGGCCTCCAAGCGTGAGTTCCTGTGGCGCACGGAGGGGGACAGCAAGGGCAACAAGATCATCATGACGCCTGACATGTGTCTCAGCTTTGAGGTGCGCCTGGGGGCCATGGTGGGCAGGGGCAGGTGGGGGTGGGGTGAGGAGAGAGCCGTGGGGCCCTCTGTCCTGTCCCAGCAACTTGGGAGAACTGGGATAGAAAGTCCTGGTTCCCAGCCTGGAAATTCATCTCTGCCCCTTGGGAAAATCAAGAGCTCCCATCTGGGATACTTCTCTTTGAGCACCTCTGAAAATCTTCCTCTTTTCCACCAAGAAAGACAAGCCAGCCGGCCTCGACTACTCACTGTCCTATCCCCCGTCCTGGGCGAGAGCAGATCTGGGACCCAGGCTGGAGTAGATCTCACCACCTCCACGGGGCTGGTTTTCCTGGTTCCAATTCTCACTCTCCTGGCACATTCCTTAGTCCCTCTGAGTCTCCAGTTCCTCTTTTATTATTAGCTGTGTTCTTTTTTTTTTTTTTTTCGGTACGCGGGCCTCTCACTGTTGTGGCCTCTCCCGTTGCGGAGCACAGGCTCCGGACACGCAGGCCCAGCGGCCATGGCTCACGGGCCCAACCACTCCGCGGCATGTGGGATCTTCCCGGACCGGGGCACGAACCTGTGTCCCCTGCATCGGCAGGCGGACTCTTAACCACTGCACCACCAGGGAAGCCCAGCTGTGTTTTTATAGATGAAGAAACAGGCCCAGGGAGGGGAATTCCCTGGCAGTCCCAGTGGTTAGGATGCTGCGCTTCCACTGCTGGGGGTACAGATTCGATCCCTCATGCCACGGCACAAAAAAAAGAAAGAAACAGGCCCAGAGAGGTTAAGCAACTTCCTTGAGGTTGCACAGCTAGAAAATGGCAGGGGAAGATTTGAACCCAGGAGGTCTGGCTCCAGAATCTGCCTACAACCCCCGAGCCATTGCTGCTTCTCCATGTCACTGTGCTGGTTGTTCCAGGTGGAGCCCATGGAGCACACCAAGAAGCTTCTCTACCAGTACGAGGCCATGATGAAGCTGAAGAACGAGGAGAAGTTGTCCAGGCATCAGGCTTGGGAGTCAGAGCTGGAGGTCGGGTCCCAGTGGAGAGTGGGCAGATGGGAGGTGGCAGGGGTGGGGGTGTGTCTTCACCACGTCCGCCCCCACTTCCCAATTCAGGTGCTGGAGATCCTGAAGCTTCGGGAGGAAGAGGAGGCGGCGCATGCGCTGACAGTCTCCATCTATGACACCAAGCGCAACAAGAAGAGCAAGGAGTATCGGGAGGCCATGGTGAGCCTGATCCCTGGCCCAGGCCCTGGCTTTCCCTGGACCCCTGCCCCAGCCACACTCCCTCGCCTCCAGGGTGCTGAGGATGATCAGGGATTCTTCCGGAAAGCCCTTTATAGGGGATGAAGTTATCGACACCATGGTGGTCATCCTCGCTGCTGAGCTGACCATTTCCATGGGTCACCCCAAAGAGCACTCAGGATGCAAGCCAGGTCTCCCCCACTTCCAGGGGCTGTGGCCAAGCCAAGACCTCTACTGCATGAGGAAAGAATGCAATTTGTGTGCCCACCTCCACCTGGGGCTCCCCTGGAGGTCGCGACCTGGGCCAGTAGCCCTCGCGAGCTGACTCTGGCCACAGGCCTGAGTTATCCAACCCCTGCGCGTAGGGCGTTCACGTTACCACCTCAGGTTGCAAGACCCAGCTTGGTTTTCGAGGCCAGCTTCTAAATCCCCTTCACTAACCAATTGGTTGAGGTTGGCGAGACAGGACAGGGCATCAGGTGTCTGGTTCTCAGACTCGCAGGGCTGGGCATCGGCCCCCACATCTCCAACTTCACTGGCCCCTGGCTGCCGACACAGGACATAGATAAGGCCCCAGGGTGGAAGAGAAAAAGGGACTCACCAGCAGTTTTTGATTTAACATCATTAACAACCACTCTTTATTACCATTTACTGAGCAAGCATCTGCCGAGTGTTGGGTATATTCTGGGGCTCAAGTAGAGACACGTGAATTCACATAAGACACGAGAGTTGGCTGTTACCAATAACCGCCGGCTACAAGAGACAGCACAGGCCCCTCTGAGGCCTCAAGCACTTCTGGGTTTGAGGCCTGGTTTTGTGCGGTCACATGTTGATGAAGAGGACCCCACCCCCACCCCCTCTCCACAGGAGCGCATGATGCACGAGGAGCACCTGTGGCAGGTGGAGGCCCAGCTGGACTACCTGGCCCCGTTTCTGGCACAGCTCCCACCGGGAGAGAAGCTGACGCGCTGGCAGGCCGTGCGCCTCAAGGATGAGTGCCTCAGTGACTTCAAGCAGCGGCTCATCGACAAGGCCAACCTCATCCAGGCCCGGTTTGAAAAGGTGCAGCCAGGGTCCTGGCAGGGGAGGGGACCTCAGCATCGTCAACCAGAAAATGGGCCCAGGGCTGTTTGCTCACCATCTCACAGACTTGTGAGGGACTAATGGGGGGAGGGGGAGGATGTCAGTGCTTGGGGTGTCCAAATGACCGAGTTGTCCTTCCTCACACTTGTTCATTGGGTGGAAGGGTGGATGGAGGGAGGGAGGGAGGGAGCGGTGGGTGGATGGATGGAGCCTTATAACAGCTCCTAGTCCTTGACCCATTTCCGTTGGCCAGGTACACACCACGTAGTTCCCATGCATTCTCTAACTTAATCTTCACAAAGAGCTCTGTGGTGGTGGGGTGGGTTTTGCAGACAACAAATTGGAAGCGCTGAAAATGTACCCTGACCAGAGTCACATGACTCTCAGTCTTGACCCCTGCTCTAACCCCATGGACATGATATCCCTCTAAACAAGACCCCAGTGGCTCCAGGCCGGTGCTCCTCTGGCTCCTGTCAGTAGGGGTAGTGGGGCCGACCCTTGTAGGGATTTCAGCCTGCAGCCTGGCTAAGAGTCAGTCGTCATCAGCCCTCCTGCTCTCTCCTCCCTGTGCCCACAGGAGACCCAGGAGCTGCAGAAGCAGCAGCAGTGGTATCAGGAGAACCAGGTGACCCTGACGCCCGAGGATGAAGACTTGTACCTGAGTTATTGCTCTCAGGCCATGTTCCGCATCCGCATCCTGGAGCAGCGGCTCAATCGGTGAGGAGACGGAGGAGCCGAGAGGACCCACTAGGAGCCTGGAGCACTAGCTTTGTAACCCCTCACCTCCTCTCGTTCCTCCCCTGATTTCAGACACAAGGAGCTCGCCCCACTGAAGTACCTGGCTCTGGAGGAAAAGCTCTACAAGGACCCACGCCTGGTGGAGTTACTGAAAGTCTTCGTTTGATGCTTCTCAGTCCCCACACCTGTGGTCCTCTGCCCCCTCCTGAGGCCTCAGTGAAGCTGCCAGAGAAAGAAACCTCCCCCAAAGCCTGGCCCACGTGCTCCCTATGCCCAGCTAATGACCATCCACTTGGGCGCCTGGCCTCGCTGCCCCACCACCTCCTTGCAGCCATCTGTTCCTGCTTCTCCTGATTTTCCTGTAAATAAACACTTGTAATTTGCCATTTGTACCTCATGGTTCACAGGCCCCAACACCAGCCTTTTTCTCCTTCCCTTCTTTATCTAATGGCCTGGGACCACCTTTACAAGTCTTATTTAATACAGCAATGCCATCCCTATTTCACAGATGGCTAATTAGTGGCTGGTAAGAAGAGGCACTGGAATCCAGTCCCTTGCAGTCTAGCGTCAAGACCCCAAGTTCTGGGGCACACACCTTGGGCTTGCCATTCCCACTCTGTGAGCTGGGCCACCCTAGCCATGGTGGTGGTGGTGGGGAGTACGTGGCTGTCTAAGTCTTAACCCCAGCTCTGACCTCATGGGTATGATATCCCTCTAAACATGGTTCCAGTGGCTCCCTCCCAAGACATTTTTGTGACCCCTGCCTCTGTTCCTCTGACTTCCGTGGGTAGAGGCCCAATTCACGGCGGGTCACGGCCCTTCCCTCAGCCCACTCCACCCACGAGTCCCAAACGAAGTCGGCCTTTCTCGGGTTCCAGGTTGGTGGTCCGCCTAAGGGTTCAGCCGACTCATCCATTCATTGAGGCCGAGGCCGTAGGGGATTCCCTCCAGGGCTCCACGACTGACTCGGACCCCGAATCAGACTCCGTTTCCCTCTACGCCTCCTGTGGGTGATTCAAGCTGGCGTGCGAGCCAGGGAAGGGCGGCAAAGTCTTCAGAGCACGGAAACACCGCCCACGAGCAAAGGTAAAAAATAGGAATTACCGCAAAGTGCTGACTAAGGCCTCGTCCCCCCTTCGCTCCAATCCAAGATGGAAGGTCCGAGGCGTCACGCTGCTCCCAACCTCCCCTTCCCATTGGCTATCTTGG
Organism: Physeter macrocephalus; assembly: GCF_002837175.3. Taxonomy (NCBI): domain Eukaryota; kingdom Metazoa; phylum Chordata; class Mammalia; order Artiodactyla; family Physeteridae; genus Physeter; species Physeter macrocephalus. The sequence continues at coordinate 29,074,021 of NC_041230.1, forward strand.
AATTGGTTTTCCAATAATGCGGACGCTGATTGGTCAAGCCGGGACGGTTGCTAAAGGGATTGGCGCAGCAGCCCTTGGAGGGCGTCTCAAATTTTGAAAATGCAAACTAGGTTCGTGGAAGAGATGGAAAGGGGAGGACAGGGAAACCTTGAGGCGGAGGCGGGATCAAGGACACGGCAGCTCGCGTTGGTTCATTAAAGGCCGAGGGGCGGCTCTTGAACGCTCCTTCCTCGTGATTAGTCCAATTCAGGAAAAGGGGGAGGGCACTAAGGAAAAGCGGCAGAAGCGCCTGCTTCTATTGGTCAAACCCGGAGGGGGGGTGGGGCGCTCGCGGCGGCTGATTGGTGCGGGAGGTGAGGAAGGCGAGGCTCTGAGCCGGAGCTTTTGTTGTGAGGGTCGGTTGTCAAGCAGCGGCCAATCAGGCCAGGGGATGGAGGCAAGTGGGGGTCGCGCCTGGAGCGGAGCCTCGGCCTCCCGATCCGCAGCTGCAGGTGGAGTGGACGCGGGGCCGAGGGGGCGAGGAAGCGAGGGGAGGATGAGCCCTGGGCTGGGCCGAGCCAGGCTGGACCAGGACAGGCTGCGGCGGAGAGGGCTCTGGGCGGAGGGAGGCTGGAGCCTGTGCCCGTAAGCTGAGAGGAGTGGGAGGATTAGGCGAGGCCGAGGGACCAGCCCCAGCTTCGGGAGGGGTGGGACCGGCGCGGAGGCCGGAGGGGAAAAACCAGGGAGGCCGGAAGCAGAGCCGGGGGTCTAGCAGGAGAAGGGGTGATGAATAGGGACCCAAGAAGCAAGAGAGTGAATGAATGGGGATACTGTTAGCGCAGGGGAAAGGGGGAGAAAAGAGGGTCTGGCGAGGCAGGGGCCAAGTTAGGGAGCCCAGGAGACAGGATGTGCACGCATGCGGGGGACACAGGCGGCAGGGAGAAGGAGGAGTGAATGGAGGACTAGAGAGTCAGAACTGGGGAACCCAGGAAAAGGGGAGGGCGAGGATAGGGTTCGTGGGAAAGAGGCTTGGAGGAAGGGGATAGGAGGCTCCATGAGGTCGTCTTTTAGAGTTGAAGAGTCAAACCGACTCACGACCAGACTGGAGGCCTAGTTCCCAGCACCGTCCTTGGGAATTGCAGGGACCCGGTGTAGTTCCCTTGATACGAACTGGACCCCCAGGGCCCTCTTTGAGACTCTCCCCAGAGAAGACTTCAATGCCTATCTCTAGGGTGCCTCTGATGGGCCCCTAAACTTAGCCTCTGACTCCGCCCCCTTCCCATACGTCAGACAGTGACTCCCAGCAATCTATCCTAACTGCAGACATGTGGTCTTCCCCCGCCCCACCGCAGCTGCTGCATTTCAGGCAGCCGGCTTCCTGGAACAGAGCCTCCTCCCATCATCCTGGCCTCTGGGAGGACCTTCTTTTTCCCTGTGTTCCAAGTCACCCTGCCTGAGGTACCCCCTCTCCAGATTCTCAAACCCAGTTTGCAGCGCATCTCTTGGCTCTGGTGGCTTTAATGGGTGTTTGTCTTTATCAAGTGGCCTTGGTCATCCAGGGAGCTGCATCTGCAGGTCTGCAAACCCAGGGACCCACTGAGCTCTCCCTGAGTGTTTGCTAACAAGCCATCACCTGTGTTTGTGTTCCAGCCCAGTGTTGAGCTGAGATGGCTCAAGCCTGACATTCCATGACCCAGGATCCCAACAGTCACGCACGGGCTGCTGCTGTGGATGATTTAAAACCACGAGGTGGTCCGGGGCTGGGAGACGAAGCATTCCCTCTGCCTGGATGTGTGGAAACTCCCTGCCAACTTGATTGGCGGATCTGGGGGGGATCCACCCCCACCCCACAAGGAAAGCATAGTCTATTGTGGGTGGAGCTTCAGGTGCCAGCCAGCTGAAGGATGGCCACCCCTGTGGTCACCAAGACGGCCTGGAAGTTACGTGAGTGGTTTTCTTTCTCACCCTATTTACCCTGATAGCTGTTTGTTGCTGGGTGGCCGGAACCCCCAACTGTGTCTCCAGTTCTTGGCACAGGGGGAGACTCCATGCTTTGGAGTAAAGTAGACCAAGATGCAAATCATGCCTTTGGCGTTTTGTAGCTGGGTGACATTGGCCGGGTGACTTAACCTGTCTGAGGCTTAGTTTCCTGCCTGTGCAAGGAGATAATCACGCCTCCATTCTAGAGTTGCTGTGAGATTCAAGTGAGAAAATGAACATAATGAAGCACTTAGCAGGATTTCCAGTTAGGCTGGCAGTCGGGATGGGGCAAGAAATCCTGAAAGATGTTCTTGGCGTTTTCAGACGCCTCACAAGTCAAGCTCTCCCGTCAGATGAGGGCATCTTGGGCTGGGGGCTGGGGTGAGAGGATAGGCAGAGGAATGCTGATAGCCTCTGGAATGTACCTGAGCCCGGGCACCACCCACCCCCACCGTTACTCTATACTGACAGCTCTAAACTCTTTGGTCTTAGGATACCTTTATACTCTTTAAAAATTATTGAGGACCCCAAAGAGTTTTTGTTTATGGGAGTCACATCTATCAGCATTTACCATGTTAGAAATTAATACTGAGACATTTTAAAACACAAGAACGCAGAAGCATGCCGTTAGTGATGATGTCCTCACATGTCATGTATCTCCTGGAAAACCCCACCATATTCTTGTGAGCAAATGAGAGTATAAAAGTCAAATTCCATCTTAGTATTATGATAAAAGTAGTTTTGTTCTCTTGGACCCCCAGAAGGATCGTGAGGATCCCATTGTTCTCCAGATCATATTTTGAGACCTGTTGCTCTACACGTTGGTGCTTCTGTGGGCTGTACCCCGCCTGTAATAACTGGTTGGCATGGGTCTGGTGTGTCCAAACTGGTCACCCTCTGCTATGAGCTGTCCCTGGGCTGTTTTCAGAAGCTGGGGCAAGGATCCTTCACTTTATTTATTTATTTATTTATTTGCGGTACGCGGGCCTCTCACTGTTGTGGCCTCTCCCGTTGCGGAGCACAGGCTCTGGACGCGCAGGCTTAGCGGCCATGGCTCACGGGCCCAGCCGCTTCGCGGCATGTGGGATCTTCCCGGACCGGGGCAC
>NC_041230.1:29077163-29150268 GCF_002837175.3 Physeter macrocephalus
TATGCGAGGGCTTTCTCTAGTTGCGGTGAGTGGGGGCCACTCTTCATCGCAGTGCGCGGGCCTCTCACCGTCGTGGCCTCTCTTGTTGCGGAGCACAAGCTCCAGATGCGCAGGCTCAGTAGCTGTGGCTCACGGGCCTAGATGCTCCGCGGCATGTGAGACCTTCCCAGACCAGGGCTCGAACCCATGTCCCCTGCATTGGCAGGCAGATTCTCAACCACTGCACCACCAGGGAAGCCCTCCTTCACTTTTTTAACTGTGAGAATCTGGGCAAAACTCTTTGCTGGGCCTCAGCGTCCTCAATTATAAATGAGAGGTTTGGGCCATTTTCAAATTGTTCCTCAGCCCTAGGGTTCTGGGAGAATCCTGTTATGGGCTCCCAAGGAGGGTATACTTTGGACAGAGTGGCTTTGTATTTATTGGGGTTATGAATGTATACCTTCAACAGCTGTTTTTCCTGAGAAACCAGGAAAGAACCAGGCACTGGGGAGACAGTGGGGGACAGAATAGACAAGGTCCCTATGCAATGGGGCTCAGAGCCTAGGGAGAGCAACAGGCAGGAATCAGATAATCACACTGACCCATCTCTCCTTGGAACCTAATTCCAAGCTGGAACAGTTAACAGTTGTGCTTTGAATCAGTTAACTAGGTGATGAGGGGTGGGGGCAGGGGAGTACTGTAGGCTGCCTAAACAGCATGTGCAAAGGCCCTGAGGCAGGAAGCTTGGTGCATTGGAAGGCCTCAGAAGAGGCCATGGGCTGTAGCACAGCAGTGGGGAGAATGTGGTGTCACATAGGCTGGTGAGGACATGTGTCTACAGGACCCCAGCCCTTCTGAGGTTTTGGCTTTATCTGAAGGGCAAGGCCAAGCCCTCAAAGCATTCAAGTGGGAGGTGATGTGATCAGGCATATTGGGCATCTGCTGACAGTTTCATGTGCACAGCAGTTTCCATGGGTATAAACTGTCTGAGAGCCCAAGCCCAAACGACCTCTGGCTCCTTGTGGCTCTAGAGTCTGGGGAGGATCAGAACGTGCTTGGCCAGCGTGAGGTCATTGAAACCTAGTTCTTTGCGTCTTCTGTTTGGGGTGCAGGTGCGCAGTGCCTCTGGCCAGAATGCAGTGTTCCCCCAGCTCTGGCTGGGATGTGGGATCCAGGTTGTGCCACCTGAGCTTGGGAAACTAGCATGGGCCTGTGCTACAGGGTAGAGCAGCAGCCATCAACCTGGCCTGCTGTGAGGATTTTTGTTTGTTTTTATTTGTTTGTGCATTTAAATTCAGTACCCAGGCCTGGACCATTGCTGGATGCTATCCTTCAGGCCAGAGTGGGAGCTCTTGGGCCAGTGCCCTATGCCAAGGCCTCTGCCTGGTGCCTGAGGTGTGCCCCCCTTTCCCCACCCCACCCCCTGGTCCCTCCAGGGGCTCCAATCAGTCCCCTGCTCAGGCTGCTTGCAGGGGAGTGGTCTGAGCCCTTCTAGAAGCACCCAACCTTGAAATTCTTCTCACCCTAAAGTCTGTGGTTCTTCAGACTGGATGCCCTGTTTCAGGGACCATCTGATCAGGTTGGAGTGTGAAGACAAGAACCTTATCACTATCCCTACCCACTGTCTCTTAGTGCCCCGGCCTAGAGCAGGTACTCAGGAAACATTTATATCATGCATTAATGGCTGTCTCTGGGGACAGTAGTCCTGACGTGCAGAGAGGGGTGGCAGTGCACCCAGGAGGCCCAGTGCAGTGGGGGCCAGCCAGGACTTTGCCTGGGAAGGGTGAGAGCCGGGGTGGGCAGTCAGGCCTCTAGGTGGGTCACACACACAGGGCAGCACCTGTGGGGAGTGTCTTCAGGGAAGGGGAGAGAACCCCAGGCTGGGGGTCAAAGTGCTCAGGGGGAAGGCGGTTTGCCCTCTAGCTGGGTTGGGCCGTCAGTTTGGCCCAACAGAAGCTCTTGAACATATAAGTGTCTGTGACTAGAGCCCCAGAGCATCGAGGCATCTGTCCCTACAGTGTCCAGAGGACAGAAGGTTCCTTGGCTGAGGTGCGGACCAGAGAGAGGCCCAGCTTCCTCGAATCCAGTGGTGGGGTCCCCAAGGCCCTGGCTCAGGTTTGGGCCTGCTGGGAGCTCTCGCCCTGCTGGGGCTGGTCTAGCCGAGCCTTGAGGTGGGGTGTTGTCTGTGAGGTCGAGCCTGGAGCCTGGTCCCCTGGGCAGCTCTGACAGCCCCTGTGAGCCACGCCACCTGGCAAGCATCTCTCCTGGGCCCAGCTTCCCAACGTTCCTGCCATCTGAAGCGGGCACCACAGAGACCCCCAGGCAGGGTGGAGGCCAGAGCAGGTGCCCAAGAGGGGCCTCTGCAGGGCAGCCGCACTGGCCTCTCCCTAAGAAGTCACCCACGCCGGCCTCGCAGCTGCCTCAGGGCGTCAGCGCGTTGGGGTTTTCCCTCATCTGTGTGGGGAGACCTGTTTCTTCCTTCTGCATTCTGAGGAGGAGCTACTCAGGCCCTGGCTCGGAGGCCTGGGCTGCCTCTTGGTTCCTTGCCCATGTTTTGTTCCCTGGGGGCCCTGGCAATGTCCTCTGAGACATACGTCTGCTGCCCCCACCAGTCCAAGCCAGGGGCCCTCGTGGCCGCCCACAGTGACCTTGCCTCCCGCTCTGTCCGGTTGGCCCCCATACCTAGACCCCTCAGTCGGCTGCGTCCTGCTCCCTCTGCACCCAGCCCGCCCTCCTGGGCCCCAGTGCCCGCTCTCTATGGCGTCTGGTCCTCGGCCTGCCAAGCAGCCACGAGCACTCAGCCGCTCGCAGCAGCCCACAGGTATGTCCTCACTGAACCCTCAGTAGCCCAGTGAGCCAAGCACTGTTATTCTCCCCATTTACCCGACGAGGAACCCAGCACTCAGAGAGGGTGAGCAACTTGTCTAAGGCCACACAGCTTGCACTAGCAGAGCTCAGACCAGAACCCAGTCCATGATTCTGAAGCTGCGGGCTGAAGCCCTGGCGGAGCTCACCTGGGGACGGCTCATCTGCGGTTGACCCGCACGGTTCTGAAAGTGTGTTCCCCAAAGCAGGAACACCAGGCAGCGGCTGAGAGGTGCTTAGGTGGTACATGGGTCAATATTTTTCATTTTAATAATTGTTTTCATTTTTCTTTTTGTATCATAGAAAAAATAGAATGAACATATCAAGCTTAAAATTTCATGCATATTATTACTTAAACGACACAGCTAAATAAAACTAGCAAGTCAGTTTAAAAAATTGAGCACAGTAAGTCAATAACAGTACCTGTGGGTATACAGAAAAAGGAAAAAAATCATGAGGCCTAAGGGAAGGATGGGAATGACTGAAGTTGAGAAATAGTCATTTCTGTCTCAGGCCCAAACTCTGCCTCGTCCCACGGCTCATGGGGGTGTCTGGGCACCAAAGGGGAGCCGCAGGGGGCAGAGCCCTCCCACTGGGCTTCGGGTGCCAGGGCTGGTGGCCGAGCAGGGCAAGGCCTAGCCCTCCTCCATGTGGCCTGTCAGGCCCCTGACTGCCTTGTCTCTCTGCTCTTTGCTCTATAGAGGAGATCGTGGCCCATGCCAGCAACGTGTCCTCGCTGGTGCTGGGCAAAGCCTCGGGCCGGCTGCTGGCCACAGGTGGGGATGACTGCCGCGTCAACCTGTGGTCCATCAACAAGCCCAACTGCATCATGGTGAGGCTCGGCCGGCAGGTGGGGCTGGGGAGGGGTGGGGGGCAGGCCAGGGTTGGGAGCTGGGAGCGGGCAGCTTGGCAGGAGCCCAGCACGTCAGTGCCTTCCCCAGCCATCTGCTCAGGAAGGCCCAGGACAACCCTGATGGCTGGGACAGTGACCCGTCCTCAGGAGTGGCGGTGGGGGGAGGTCACCTGGCCATGGGACAGAACTCTGGGGAGCCTGCGTGAGAAGGCTAAAATAATCCCCCAGACCCGAACGTGAGCCTCCCCTGCCCACTGGCCTATCCACTTGCCTGTCAGTTACACGTGCGGTTGTTTTGATTCACTCCCCACCTCATTCCACAAAAAGGGTCTGAGCGCCCCTGGTTGGAGCTGATTAGAGGACGGGTTCTTTAACAGTGTTACCGAACTTAGGTCTGGCTGCTCGCAGCTTGGAAGCCAATACTCGAGAGGCAAGTGTTGGTTGAAAGGTAAGGTTGCTTTATTCAGGAGGCCGGCAACTGGGGGGAAGGCAGACACGTATCCAATGGCCAACTCCCCCCCGTTGATCAGAGGGCAAGAACTTTTAAAGGAGAGTTTCAGGGGTATATAGGTGCTGGGAGGGTGCCGTTGCAGAGCAGCACAGCCAGCTCTGACACTCATCTTGAAGTTGGTCATGCAGTGGTCTGATCAGCATCATCTTTAGTACCGGGGTCTGTTTGTTCCCATTTCTTTGAGGCCAGTTCTTGGAAGCAGTTTATGTCATGGCTATAGTCTGGTCGTCATGTAGTCAACTTCTTCCACCTGGTGGGAGTTTCAGTATCTATAGAACAGCTCAAAAGATATGGTTCAGATTATTATCCATAGCCCTTGAAGAAGGAACTAAAGGTCCTTGACTTCGTTTAATGACTAAGCTATTATTATTTGGTCTTGTTTGACTGCTTCCCTTGCTGCTTCTGCATTTTCTTCACTTCTCTGATTAAATTTATTCTTCGACAGAAGTTTCTCTACAGACAAAAGGCAGGCAGAGGACGTGTGGGGAGGTGTGTCTGTCCTAGGAAGGCCCCATAGGGTCCTGCTCCATTTCAGTGGCACTCTCTCCCTGTACACAACTATATTCAACGCCAAAAACTGTTTTCCAAGACAGGAAAGTGTAAAGGAGGGAAAAAAAATAACAAAAATTAATCACATATAGTTTGATCATCCAAAGACCATTACATTTGGTATTTTGGTCTGTGCCCGTCTAGGTACGCATGCGTGTGTGTGCAGACTTGTGCCTGTATGTACACATGCAAACATGCCTACGTGTACACACGCAAAAACGTATAACAGTATGTTTCCAGAGCACTATCTTACTCTTCTGTAGCCTGTTTTTTTAAAATAACAACATCGTCAGCATTTTCCTGTGTCAACAAATACCCTTTTATGGTATGATTTCTAAAAGCTTCGCAGTATTTCATCGTAGGGATGAGCTTGGCCATGCCTGGTTCCCAGCGTGGAAGTCATTGCTGGGTTTTTGGCTCCTCTCAGCCGCAGTGGAGAACATCCTCATCTCCCTAAATCTTTGAGCAGATCTTCGACCTTCACATTGAATCTGTGGGTGTGGCATGTTTTAAAAAGCTTTCAAAACATATTGCCAAACTGCCCTCTGGAAATCAATTTACATTCTCACCAGCAGCACAGAAGCCTGCCCTCTCCCGCCACAACCTTGCAGCACAGGGCAGTATCAGTCTTTTGACTCTTGGCCAAGTAAAGATAAAGACAAAAAGCGGCGGGAGGTGATATTTATTTATTTGGTTGCACGGGGTCTTAGCTGCAGCAGTTGGGCTTCGTAGTTGCGACTCGCCGGCTCCTTCGTTGCGACACGCGGGCTCCTTAGTTGCAGCTCCTTAGTGGTGGCACGTGGGCTCCTTAGTTGTGGCATGCATGTGAGATCTAGTTCCCCGACCAGGGATCGAACCCCGGCCCCCTGCAATTGGGAGTGCGGGAGTGCAGAGTCTTATCCACTGCGCCACCAGGGGAATCCCAGGAGGTGATATTTATTAGTAGAAACTTAATCAGCTCAGTGTTATTGTGAGGTCCAGCAGACAGCTGAGATCTGACCCGAACCATGGCCAAGGTTAAGGACAGAACTGAAGTGTTTTGCTTCACTTTGCTTTGGGGGTTCAAATGTGTTTCCCCAATCTGAAATGCCAAAGTAACATACACCAATTGAAAAAGAATCAACAGAGGCTGACAAAAAATGGACGTGAAGTGACCCCCATGCTCTCACCCTCAGAACAGCACAGTGGACAGCGTGGAGTCTGGCCTCTAGACTAAGCCGCTTACACCAGGTGCAGCTCGCAGGCCCCCAGCAGGCCTCATCCCCTCACTCGCCACAGAGCAGGCCTCTCAGTGCCTCAGACTCACCAGGTTCTTTCTCACCTGAGATGTATACACACGCTACCACCTCTGCAGGCAGTCTTTGCATTTCTGTGTGTTTTTGACTGTGAGTGAACTTGTATAGCTCCCTGACCCACACATCCCTCCCTGGAGACAACCGTGGCTCCCGATGCCTCTGTGTCCTTCCAGGATTGTTTTATACATTTGCAAGCAAACGTGTATGCCTGGTCCCCTTCCCCTTCTTAGTTTGCGCAAATGCTGTCGAACGACATATACTGTCCTCCACCTTTTCTCACCTAAGAGCATCATGGAGATTAGTCTTTCTCATATTCAGAGGGTGCCTCGTTCATCCTTGTGGCTGAATGCTATTCCATTGCATGGGTGGCCACAGCTTATCTAACCAGTTTCCTGTGATGGGCATATGTATTGTTTCCAGTCTCTTGTCAGATTCACGGCAAAGAATGACCTTGGGTCTGTGTTGTTTCACGAGTGTTGAGTGTGTGTGGGGTAAGCCCCAAGGTGGAGTGGCTGGTGTGCAGGGAATGTGCATTTGTAAATGTGGATAGAGTTTTGCCTAATCGCCCTCCATGGAGTTTGTACCCATTTATACTCCTACTGGTGATACTGGGGAGTCGGGCAAGCTGCTTGTAACTGTCTGGCCTTTGGGTAGTTCTGCTGAGGAGCAGTTTTCCCCTACTGTCCCCAGTTCCCATGGGAACATGGTCTTAGCAAACGCTGATGGAATCACCACTGTGCATTCGGTGGCCAGTGCTGTACGGAGAGTGACAGACATCATGGATTTCAGATTCCAGCCTCCTCTCCAGAAAGCTGGAAGTGCCAGCACCTCCCACCCCCATCCCTGGGCTCAGCCCTGCCCAGTTCTGGCCTGGTCTGAATTGGGGGGAGCCTCTGTGTCTCCCAGCAGAGTCACTCCCAGGTCCCCTGGGTTCCAGAGCCCCCGCCTGAGAACATGGCTGGGTCCTCCAGAGGGGGCCGCCCCCGGGGATCTGCGCGTTCCAGAGGGGCGAGGTGTGTGCCGCTGACGAGCCAGGCCTCAGTTCTGCCGTGGTTTCCCCTCCCGAGGGCTGGGCCGGGCAGAGAGTGGAGATGGGCGCACAGCCCAGGTGGGCGGTGCTTTGGACTTGGGCCTAAAAGGTCAGGTGCCACCCCCGAGGGGCGCAGGGCCACTTCTGCAGGTGATGTTCATGTCAGGAGCACAGTGGGTGATGGGTGGAGCATGACTGGGGTGTGGCCCACTTTTAGCCCTGGGAGCCGAGAGGCCTGGGGGTGGCTTGGTCTAGCACAGCATCCCTGCTTGACATGCCTCCCAGGGATCCAGATTTTAGGGCCATAGCTGGGGGTCTGTTCACGCAGAGTGCTGAAGCTGCCACCCTCTCTTCACAGAGCCTGACGGGTCACACGTCCCCAGTGGAGAGCGTACGTCTCAACACCCCTGAGGAGCTCATTGTGGCCGGTTCCCAGTCGGGCTCCATCCGCGTCTGGGACCTGGAAGCTGCCAAAAGTAGGTGTCCGCACTTGCCTTCCCCACACGCACACCTGCAGTCGTGCTTGTCCTCGGCTCTCCTGTCCAGCCGCTTCCTCCAGGAAGCCTGTCCTGACTAGGTTTGGTGCTTTTCTCCTGGGGCACTGACCGGACAGTGTGGCGACCCCCCACCCCTGTTGACCTGACAGCAGGGACGTGCATTGCTGTCTGAGTGCTGCCACTGAGGGGGCGTTCTGTAAATGTCTGAATGATGGACAGGTGTGTGCATGGGTGGGTGGGTGTCTGTGGATTCAGAACCTGGAATGACATCAAGTGCCACCAGGGACCACGCAGGACTCGTAAATGAGTGAGGGGGCTGTGTGCGGAGAACTGGGGTGTGTGCCCCGCTCCCGAGGGTCCCCACTCAGCTCCAGCTAACTGTTGCCTGCAGGAATGGGGCCTGGGCGGCCAGACTTTCTGTTTCCTTGTGCTTTGTTTGTTTTAATTTAGTTTTCATCTTTGTAGAAGTTATGCATAGTCTAAAAAGTCAAATGCTGGTAGTTCACAAATGGTCACAATGGAAAGAGGAAGCCTTGCCCCACTCCGGCCCACTCCAGGGGCCTCAGCCTTCTGTCCTTTCACCTGGTGAGTGCTAATCACCTCCGCTTTTCCAAACAATGTGGATATACTGCAGTTTCTTTTCTTTTTAAAAACACTTCGTACATTAGCTGTGCCTTCCTCCTACAGAAAAGGAGAATTGAGCTCTCTCAGTGCTACCCCGGCTCTGTCACTCACAACATTTCCCCCTCATCCTCCCTGAATCACCTTTTAAATACTCAGTGTTTATATTATCAGGACCTATAGATATTATTCAGAGCTGATTGTATGTATTTCTTTTCCTTTGATAATTTTGTTTCCCTGGTATTAATAGTTGTTCTATCTTTTTTTCATCTGCATGTTTTCTGTGTCTTTGTTACTAATCCAGCCCCAACTTCTCTGCCAGAAGAGTAAGCCTCCTCCTTGAGTTTACCCCCAAACCCATCCCATCGTTGAGGTGTCTCTTCCCAGAGCCTCTGTCCCCAGGTCCTAGTGGCCTCGGAGCTCCTAGGCCTGCAGCCCAGCTGCCATTCTGGGGCCCTTGTCTCCTCGCCGGAGAACTGTCTCCGACTCTGCCACACCGGATCCCACGTTGTCACTTTTCTTGGTTCCCCGCCTCTTTTAGGCGCGGCACATTCTTTCATAGCTTACTGTGAAAGGGTACACGGCAAGCACAGTTTTAGAGGCTGAAAATGACTTTATTCCTTTTTTTATATATAAATTTATTTATTTTATTTTTGGCTGCGTTGGGTCTTCCTTGCTGCGTGTGGGCTTTCTCTAGTTGCAGCTAGCGAGGGCTACTCTTCGTTGCGGTGCGCGGGCTTCTCCTTGCGGTGGCTTCTTTTGTTGCAGAGCACAGGCTCTAGGCACGTGGACTTCAGTGGCTGTAGCATGTGGGCTTCAGTAGTTGTGGCATGTGGGCTCAGTAGTTGTGGCTCACGGGCTCTAGAGCGCAGGCTCAGTAGTTGTGACGCACGGGCTTAGTTGCTCGCCGGCATGTGGGATCTTCCCAGACCAGGGCTCGAACCCACGTCCCCTGCATTGGCAGGCGGATTCTTAACCACTGCGCCACCAGGGAAGTCCCTGAAAATTACTTTATTCTAAAACCACCCCCCTTTTATTTTTAAGAGTTTGAGTATAGAATTCTAGGTTGGGAATACTTTGCCCTCCGAATTGTGAAGGTGCAGCTCCGTTGCCTTTTAGGTTCCAGGGTTGCTGTGGGGAGGTCAGTGCCGTCTCATCCCGGATCCCTCTCATGGGACCTGCTTCTTTCCTCCTTCTGCCTCTCTCTCTTTACAGGTTTGTAGGATCTTTGTCCCAGTGTCCTCAGCTTTCACAGAATAGGCCTTGGTGGGCCTATTCTCATCCCTATGCTGGATCCTCACTGGGATCTCTTGGTCTATAAACTCATGCCCTCAGTTCTGGGCCAAGTGGGGAGTCCCGCCTTCCCTGGAAGGGGGGCTGCCTCTCAGCCTTGCTGGCTGTTGCCACACAGCAGTGTGGGCACAGTGTTGCCAGCTGTACAGATTTTTCAAGTGAAGCTGGGAATCTGGACATTTATGTGGAATCCACCCATTTCTGAAGGTTGACAGCTCATTCAACATATTTTTCAAGGGCTTCGCTGGTGGCACAGTGGTTAAGAATCTGCCTGCCAGTGCAGGGGACACAAGTTCGAGCCCTGGTCCGGGAAGATCCCACATGCCACAGAGCAACTAAGCCCGTGCGCCACAACTACTGAAGCCTGCGCACTAGAGCCCGTGCTCCGCAACAAGAGAAGCCACCACAAGGAGAAGGCCGCGCACCGCAACAGAGCAGCCCCCGCTCGCCACAACTAGAGAAAGCCCGCGTGCAGCAGTGAAGACCCAACGCAGCCAAAAATAAATAAATAAATTTAAAAAAAAAAACCCATATTTTTCAGAACACTCTGCAGGCTGACACTCAGAGATCCAAGTAAAACCTGTTTGCTCCCTGCTTTTTGCCAACCTCTAGTCTGGACCTTCCAGCATGCCAGGCGGGAGGCCATCCCCTACCTGAAGGACAGGAGAGGAAAGGGTGACATGGATTTTGCCGAGTCTGCCTCTTCCAGAAGAGATGCCCCACTTGCCTGGCTGAGACTTGAAGGTCATTCCAGGCCTCTACTCTGGTGCTTGCTCTGCCTCTGCTGCAGGACGGCGGCCTTTGGCCATGCATGCCTGGCGGCCGGGTTCATTCTGCTCTTGTATAGGTGATCCTCAAGAAATGACCTCAACCTGAGCCTCTTGGGTGGTGCTTGCCCACCCACGGACGGGCTGTTTAAGAAAGACAGAACCCCGGGACTTCCCTGGTGGTCCAGTGGTTAAGAATCCGCCTTCCAATGCAGGGGACGCAGGATCAATCTCTGGTCAGGGAACTAAGATCCCACATGCTGCGGGGCAACTAAGCCCGTGCGCCGCAGCTTCTGAGCCCGCGCACTCTGGAGCCCACGTGCCACAGCTAGAGAGCCCGCGTGCCGCAACTGAGACCTGATGCAGCCATAAATAAATAAACAGACAGAGCCCCAGGCCCTCTTAGATAATAAACAGGGGCTGAGTGCTTAGCATCTCAGCACACAGTTTTTATTTATTTATTTAATAAATAAATAAATAAATAAATAAATAAATAAAAAGCAGAAGAAGACGACAGAGCCCCAGGCCCTCTTAGATAATGAAGAGGGGCTGCGTGCTTCACATCTCAGCACGCGGTCCCACTGCCTGGCCACACACAGGACCCACAGTGCGGGGGCATCGCTGGACAAGGGGCCAGGGAGGAGCAAGCCTGGGCTGGCTGGGCTCCAGCTGAGAAAGCAGAAAGGCTCGGGCAGGAGGCGGTTCATTTCCTGGGAAGCCTTTGCCTGGACCCAGATCCCAGTGGAGGGCACCAGCCATTCACCATTCACTGAGGAGCCAAGGGCCGTGATTTCTCAGCCGTGACTTTCATGCATAAGGGAATGTGAGGAATTTCTTGAGGTGGGCAAAGAATGGAAACGGAAGACCTCTGGAAATCCTGAACCCTGGACTCCCAGAGGTGGCTGCTCTACAAGGAGCTTGTTACACAGCCCAGACCCCACTCCCGGAGAGCCTGACTCAGTAGTGGGATGGGCCCAGATTCTGGCTTTCTTAAGCTTCTAGGTGGTTCTGATGCAAAGCCAGGTTGGCACTGTCTCCTTATTTGACAGATGGACAAACTGAGGCTCAGGGAGGGCCCTGAACTTGATAAAGACTCTGTGGCTGGGGGTGGCGGAACCTGGGACTCGAATCCTGGTGTCAAGACTCCCATCCCAGTGTTGTCCGCCCTGCCATTTGCGGGGGGTTCGGCGACGGAAGAGAAACTTGCCCTTAGCATCCTCGGCAGGAGGAGCTAAGGCCTCAGGCCCACCTCCACCCCCGGCCCACCACAGTGTGAATGGAAATGATACAGAGGCAAACTGGCACCCCACATGCAGGAGGGGGTTCTTAAAGGGCTGCCTTACTGTCACATCAGTTGCCCATCACTGGAGGGTTCAGCTACTCGGCTGGAAGGGCTTAGAGATTCCCACGTGGGGCAGACAGACCCCGGAGACCCCTCCACTCTGCAGCTCCTGGATCCTGCGACCAAGTCCAGCCTCAGGAGGCCTGCCGAGAGCCCTCCTGGGACAGAAGGCCAAGGGCAGAAATCACGCCGGAAGAATGTGTTCCTGCCTGCTTTCCACAGAGCAGCCAGAGGGCGAGGGTGGGTCAGGCCCAGGATCCCACAGGAAGGCATGCTTCACGAATGTGAACCTGCCACATCCTCTCAGGGCAGGCCAGGATTTTGGAAGCCTGGCTTGTGGAATGCAAAGCAGGTGGGCTGGTGGGGGTGGTGTGGACCAGGGCAGGAGCCAGACGAGTCTCCTCCCTATAGGGTCTGGTCTGGGCAGCATGTGCCCGAAGCCCCCTTGGCCAGCCAGGCAATGCTGAGCCCCCGAGACAACTACAGAGAGTGAGGAGGGCAGCTGCTCAGGTTTTGGTGCGGTTGAATCTTGTCCTTAAAGCATTACATCTGGGGTCTGCTTGAACACCTCCTCCAACAGAGAGCTCACCACCTCACAAGGCAGCCTGTTTCACCTTGGTGCAAACCTAAGGATGGCTGGACTGCCACCCCCCTTGGCACCAGCACTCCTGGGGTGGTCAGTTTCATTCAAACAGCGGAATTATAAATCTTATAAAAAAGCAAGACACATGAGGCCAGAGAGAAGAGGCAAACTTGAGTGGTACCAGAGAACACTGTGACAGAAACGTAGGTTTTGCCTGCAGCCTCCCTCATCTGCCACCCACTAACATCCTGTTCAACGACCACCGCCTCCAAAAAGCCTCCCTGGATTTCTCTTTTCAACCTAGCAGCTTCTCCCCCAGCTCGGACCTCTCCTGCATCTCTCTCCTTGCACTGTCTCGGGTGTGGTGGGATGCCTGGCAGACCATAAGCTCCACGTGCACATCCACAGGGCCTGAACCAAGTACAGTAGTTACCTGGCTCTGCTGACTCTCGGGCTTCACTCTCGTGAGAGCATGCTGGGACAAGCCCAGAGGTGCAAGCTGCGGGGAGCTTGCAGGGAGTTTTCTGAGGGCTCGGGTAATGGCAGAAGTGGCTGGCATCTCTTGAGAGGAAAATAAGAAAGTTAGTTGTTAGGGTGGTAGGACTCTGGTTGATTTTTCTCCCTGTTTTGAAAGTCTGTGCTACTGTTGTGTTTTTCTGTGCAGTCAGTATGAAAGCACACACACAAACGAACACAACAGCCCTTGCTCCACCAGCCATCCTGTTCACCTCTCATGCCATCGTCTCTGCTCTCTTCCTTGTTAGTCCTTCGCACACTTATGGGACACAAAGCCAACATCTGCAGCCTGGATTTCCACCCGTATGGCGAGTTTGTGGCCTCGGGTTCCCAGGACACAAACATCAAGGTGAGCCACCGCTCTGCACCCTGGCTCTCCCGCCGGGCCAAGCAGCGGGACCGGGACGGTGTGTCCCGTCTGGGGTCGGGGGGTGGGCTTCGGCTCTTCGGGGGATACCTTCCGCCTGTGTGGCAGCATCCATGCCCTCCCAAGGGCAGGGATGTGGAAGCGTTTGCCAGACATTTCTGCTCGGGATGCTCCAGCTTTAGTGAGCGGTTTCCAGACCCCTGTCACTTGGAGGTATAATGACTTGGAGGTGCCCAGAGCCCCTCTCTGCTCATGGCCACATGTTGCCCTCTGACCCAGGCTCCAGGACTTAGCTTGGCTAGGCCTCCCCAGCCCAGCCCACCTTGGTTGTGACCTGTCCTGACCCTGCCCCCCTCTGCTCCTCTCCTCACAGCTCTGGGACATCAGGAGGAAAGGCTGTGTCTTCCGATACAGGGTAAGCAAGGCACCCTCTGTCCGTCATTCCACAAGCACCTTGCAGGTGCAGAGCATGGGATGGTGCCCAGACCCTAGCAGGGGCTGGAGGGGACTGTTGTCCAACCTGGGTGAGAACTTGAGAAACAAGAGTCCAGATGAGAAACATGCATCTGGAGCAGAGCAGGAGTGCAGTGGGTGGTCCACCTGGACCCCCAGCTTTCCATGACTCCCCGCAGAGCTGTGTTTACCAAACTGTGCTCCACGGTTTGCAGGCCGCTAACAGGTGTCATTAAGTGAAGCGGGTTCCTGTTCATAGGAGTTTGGAAGGACTGGGTTTAATAACTATTTGGGGGGGTTTCTAGACCCTTTGACGTTAAGAGGAGACATTTAACTGTCCAAAAAGAGACACAAGACACATTGCTTCCCAAACTATAAGACCACGCAGTGTTGATTTCCTGGAGCGTCCTGCAGGACTGGGAGTCCATGACCGCATGTGGAGAAGTGTCCCTCTGTGACATCTCCCACATGTGGCTGTCAGTCCCCTCCTTGCCTGCTCCCAGGAAGCACTGCTTGTGGAGAGCAGGGAGGAGTGGGTGGTGGGGCGAGAAGTCCACTGGGCCCAGGCCCCCCGGGTGCCCATGCTCTGTCCTCCCCTCAGGGGCACAGCCAGGCCGTGCGGTGTCTCCGGTTCAGCCCCGACGGGAAGTGGTTGGCATCGGCCGCAGATGACCACACGGTGAAGGTAGCTCCCGGCCTGACCTGGGCCCGGGGCTGGGGACTGGGGTCTGCTGATCACACTCAGGTCGGGTCCTCAACTCCCTCCTGGTCAGGCTCGCACATCCCGAGCCTGTCCGGAGTGAGAGGTGGTTCGTGGATAAAGAGCTCGGGCTGGATTGGAGGGTGAGTGGGCAGCTGAGGGCCAGGCTGGCCCTGACCTCCACCCTGCCCTGCCCCAGCTCTGGGATCTGACTGCTGGCAAGATGATGTCCGAGTTCCCTGGCCACACGGGGCCTGTCAATGTGGTGGAGTTTCACCCCAATGAGTACCTCCTGGCTTCTGGCAGCTCTGACAGGTGAGGAGGAGGAGGAGCAGGGCTCGTCGCCCGTGACTGCCGTCCCTCACATCTCTGTCCTCTGGTGTGTATCTGTCCCCAGTCTGTCTCTGTATCCCAGGGTGTCATATGATCCCAGGTAGACTGAATTAACTGCCAGCCAAGCTGGGATGGGACCCGGGTCACATCTCTCTCCCAACTCTGGTTCCCTGGCCCCAGTGTCCTGGGACGTCACGGTATGTCTGGATCCGGCCCCAGTGTCCTGGGACTTGATCGCGTGTCTGGATCCAAGGCCCGTATTCACCTCCCAGGTGCCGAGTCCCCTCCCGCTGCCTGTGCAGGGCCAGCCCCTGGCCCCAGGCATTGCTCTGAATGGCCGTGACCTGGGGCGGCAGGTGTCTGGAGAGAAGTGGGCTCCCCCGGCCACTGGCCTGTGTGGAGGCCAGCACGTGGCGCTGGCTTCCCAGCACAGCCTGGCTTCCTTTGCAGGACCATCCGTTTCTGGGATCTGGAGAAATTCCAGGTGGTGAGCTGTATCGAAGGGGAGCCAGGGCCTGTCAGGTAGGCGGGTGGCTGGGCAGTGGGCCAGGGCCCTCCTCCCGGGCAGTGGGGTGTGGCTGCAGGTGGACCTTTCCCATCTCCGCTTCCGCTCCCTCCCATCCTGGGCTCCCGCAGCCTCTCCGGTGTCTCCTGACCCACGGCCCACTCTCGCCTGGCCCAGGAGCGTCCTCTTCAACCCCGATGGCTGCTGCCTGTATAGTGGCTGCCAGGACTCACTGCGCGTCTACGGCTGGGAGCCCGAGCGCTGCTTTGATGTGGTCCTCGTCAACTGGGGCAAGGTGGCCGACCTGGCCATCTGCAATGACCAGCTGGTGAGAGAGCCACCGCCCACCGTGCACCCTTCTGCTGGGCCGCCCGCCTGCCTCCCCCTCAGGGCCCCAACTCCCACCCGGCCCCGGGGGGGGGGGTCCTGCCCCCCCCATCCCCCCGTCCCCCAGCACCACCGCGAAGGGTCCCGCCCCAGCTCTGCCGCTTTCCGCAGATAGGCGTGGCCTTCTCCCAGAGCAGCGTCTCCTCTTACGTGGTGGACCTGACGCGGGTCACCAGGACGGGCACAGTAGCCCCAGACCCCATGCAGGACAGCCGGCCCCCGGCGCAGCAGCCGCCAAACCCCAGCGCCCCGCTTCGGCGCATCTACGAGCGGCCCAGCGCCACCGGCAGCGAGCCTCAGAGGTGGGGTGCTCGGGGCCCCGGAGGGCGCTGGGGGGCGCAGGAGGCGGGCCCTTGGCCCCTGCCTCACCGGGGCCCCCACCTCCTTTCTGCCCGGCCTGCTCCCCAGGGTGAAGCAGAACTCAGAGAGCGAGCGCCGCAGCCCCAGCAGCGAGGACGAGCGGGAGTCTCAGGCGGAGATCCAGAACGCCGAGGACTACAACGAGATCTTCCAGCCCAAGAACAGCATCAGTGAGGCCTGGGCCCTCCCCTCCGAGCCCCAGCGTTCCCCTCTGTGAAATGGAGGCACATGGTCCTTTCTGGGGATGGCGTCCATGGTGCTGCACTCCCTTAGCTTAATTCCTAACCCACGTCTGGGCCCGGGCTCTGTTCCCAGGTCCTCTAGGCCCCAGCAGAGGCCCAGCAGCCGCTCAGTGCTCGGCCTGCCCCGAGCAAAGAGAGGCCCAGCGGGTCAAGGGGCCGGGAAGGGGCAAGCCTGAGGGTTCGGGGCCCGGGAACGGGTCACAGTCTGCAGCTGTGCGCACGCCCGGGAACCACCTTGCCTCCCCCGCATCCTGACGGGCCCAGGGTCCCCGGCCGGCTGGGCCCTGAGGGCTCAGACAGCAGCCCTGGGCTGACCCACATGAGTCCCCAGCCCCCTTTACCTCTGCAGGTCGGACGCCACCCCGAAGAAGTGAGCCCTTTCCAGCACCCCCGGAGGATGGTGAGTCGGGGGGCAGAGCCTGGCCTCCCAGGGTCCCCAGCTCCCTAGTCCTCCCCTCCCACAGCACAGTTTCCAGCCTCTCTCCCACTGGATCTTTTCCCTCCACTCGCCCAAAAGCACCTGCTGTGTGCCAGGCCCTGGTGATTGAGCGTGAAAAGGCAGGTAGGTGCCCCCGTCAGGAGCCCACACCCAGTGAGGAAGGCGAACGGTAGACAGCCACAGGGGAGGAAGGAGCCCGGAGTGGTGAGAGGCTCTGGGGCCCGTGTAGATGGGGGGCCGTGAGGCTCTGAGGAGGCGGCACATCAAGCAGGCCTGGGGGCCAGGTGAGGAGACAGGAGGGGAGAGCCTCAGGTGGGAGGGAGCCGAGACGACAGCAGGGGCTTGAGGTCCGGGAGCAGGAGGCCAGGCCCTGCAGGCCCTGGGTCGGGGGGTTGGGGTTTTGCTGCTGGAGGGTTTAAGGAGGGAGAAAACCTGATCTGCTCACTTACTATTGGAGAAGGCAGCAGGGCAGGGCACCCTCATCCTCCAGACCACCCCTCCCTCCCCTGCTTTCTCCCCAAGGGGCCATCTTCTCGTGCCCCTCGGGCTGGGTTCCTGAAGGGCCTCTCTCTCCCGCACTCCCACTCACCATCCACCATCCACTCACCGCCCCCTCCCAGAACACACTCCTTTCCTAGTGGGGCGACAGGAGCGCCACTCCCTGGAGCTCCCTGGGTTCTGTCCACACATAGTGCTTGGCGCCTGCTTTTTTGCCAGACCTGCGGCCGAGTGTGTGGGGCGGGGAGGGGACAGGCCAATCCCCGTCCCCCAGGCCTCCCGTTAGAGGTGCCGCGCACAGTCCCAGCCCAAGCCTTCTACCCTCCCGTCCCTTCTCCTGGCCTGACCTGACCCGGTGATCTTTTCCTTCCGCCTCCAGACATGGCCACAGCCAAGGAGGCAGCAAAGCCCAGCCCAGCCACGGATGTGCAGTTCCCGGTGCCAAAAGTATGTCCAGGTGGAGCGGGCAGGGTGTGGGGCTCGGAGAGGGGCTGGAGTCGTGAATCGGTGCTGGGGCGGCCCTTGCGGGGGAGGGGGGGCTGAGAGGGAGGGAGGGAGGCCTTGGGCTGGCCACCTGCTGAGCCCCGGACCCCTCCAGCTCGAGGTCCTGTCCCGGCCCCCAGTCGTCACCTCCACCCCTGCACCCAAGGCCGAGTCTGCCATCATCCCTGCCACCCGGAACGAGCCCATCGGACTGAAGGCCTCCGACTTCCTGCCTGTGAGTGGGGGGCCCAGGCTGAGGGCGGGTGGAGGCCCGTGGGGTGAGGGCAGAACTTGGCTGCCAGCATCGGGGCACCCGTCCCATGCAGGCCGTGAAGATCCCCCAGCAGGCGGAGCTGGTCGACGAGGATGCCATGTCACAGATCCGCAAAGGCCACGACACCATGTGTGTCGTGCTCACCAGCCGCCACAAGAACCTGGACACCGTGCGAGCCGTGTGGACCACGGGTGACATCAAGGCAAGTGCCACCTCTCCCCGGGTTTGGGGTTGAGAAGAGGGCCGCCCGAGGGGCACGTGGGGAGCTAGGGGGCCCCTGTCACCACGCCGAGCAGTCTTATGAACAGCCCGCAATAAACCCCATCATCACACCACACCCAGGCAGGGCCACTCAGTCCCCGGTCCCCTCTGACGGGTGCTCTGTTTGCACAGACGTCGGTGGACTCGGCCGTGGCCATCAATGACCTGTCCGTGGTAGTAGACCTCCTTAACATTGTCAACCAGAAAGCGTAAGTGGCTATGGCGGGGGGTGGGGGGAGTGGGCAGGGCCGGGCACTGAGGGCACATGTCCCTGGCCCTCTCCCCAGCTCCCTGTGGAAGCTGGACCTATGCACCACCGTCCTGCCACAGATCGAGAAGCTTCTGCAGAGCAAGTATGAGAGGTACGGGTGGGGAAGCCGCACCTGCCTCCCAGCAGGGAGGGACCATGGGAAAGACCCCCCAGGGCCGGTGCCCTTGTGAGGTGGCTGTGCAGCATTGCTGGGCCCTCCAAATTTGAGAGGCCAGAGTGAAAACGAGCCCATGCTGCCTCTCTGATCCTGTCTCTGCCCCCTTTGTCTCTGTGTACCTTGCTCTCTGTCTTTCTATTTGTGACTCCATCCATCCCCCTGCCTCTGAAGCTATGTCCAGACGGGCTGCACCTCTCTGAAGCTGATCCTGCAGCGGTTTCTGCCCCTGATCACAGACATGCTGGCGGCCCCGCCCACCGTGGGTGTGGACATCAGCCGGGAGGAGAGGTGAGGAGCCAGTGGCGTGTGTGGCAGGGGTGCCACATCAAGCGAGAGCACAGGCCTGGGGGCCCAGCCTGCTTGTTGGTCGCGCTGCTGAAACAGCTTATGGAGGTCATTGTGCCTGGGACGGTGGCTCAGGGCACGGGGTAGGGTTGCCAGAGCCTTGGTTCCCCCGTGGCCTGGCTCTGCACTGCGCCCTGGGCCAGCCTCAGTGGGTCCTGCGCTCTGGGCCTCAGCCTTCCTCCGGGAGGAGGGCCGGACCGATTCGAACAGGAAAGGCTCCGGGGTTGGGTGGGGGTAACGGTGACCGTGCCGGCCAGCCGCCTCAAGCGTGGCCCCTCTGCCTGCAGGCTGCACAAGTGCCGGGTCTGCTACAAGCAGCTCAGGAGCATCAGCGGCCTCGTCAAGAGCAAGTCGGGCTTGAGCGGCCGCCACGGCAGTGCCTTCCGCGAGCTGCACCTGCTCATGGCCAGTTTGGACTGAGGAGCCCAGAGGGTGGTGGCACCCTCAGGCCTGGCCTCGGGCCCCCCCACTCCTGTTCCCTGTGCGCCCACCGGCCCATGAGCCTCTGCCCGGCCCCCGCTGCTGCCCTGCGGCCACTCTAGAGGCGGTGGCGCTGGCCCACTGGCCACCTCCACAGCCCTAAACGCTGACAACTTCTCTCCAGCAACAGCTGCCCAGCTTTGTCCGACTCCTGCTTCCTGGGGCAGCGAACCGAGCCCTGGGGCTGCTGCTGTAATTTATAAGGTGAATTTTATTAAATTTGTAACTATTCCTTGCTTTTCTTGCTGGGAGGTGCAGCCTCTGGCCACAAGGCTCTCCTGGGCCCCATATTGCCTGCCTGGCTCTTCAAAGATGAGACCACTCCTTCTCCAAGACCCAGAGGCGGTGCACCAGGCGGCGTGGCCAGCAGGGGGCAGCAGAGCGATGGGCCGGCGGGAAGGGGTAAGTTCAGACTTGTTCTGGGGAGAAGAGGGACCCAGCAACTCCCCCTTTCACGGCTAGGAGAAACAGGTGAGGAGTGGGCTCATCAGCTCATCTCCTCCGTCTCAGCCACACTCCCAGCTGTCCTGTGGATGCCTCCAAGGCCAGCAGGTGTACACTGCAGGGGGCCAGGACCCCAGCCTTGCAGGCATGGCCACCACTAGGCTGACCCAGGGCCCACCACCCTCCCCCATCCCCCCAGGAGGCCTCAAGGGATAGGACCGGAAGGGCAGCTGCCCCATCCTCCAAACAGCTTTCACTCCCTGCAGGAGCCCCCGGTGCTGGCTGGCCGGAACAGCTCCCCTGACCCAGTGGTCGTCCCTTTTATGCTCCTGAGGCATAAGGGAACCACCCCAGTTTGGTGGGAGGGCCTCACTGAGCCCTGCCCATGTTTCCCCAAGGCTGGGAGCGGGTACAGGCCAGCACAACCCCCGTGGGGGCGAGCAGCAGGGGTGGTGCTGCCCTGGTGGGTGGGGTGCTGTCGGCAGAGGGAGGAGGGGTGCGGCACTCACCTGTGGCCAGTTCACTTAAGGGGGCAAGGCCAGGGCAGAGGGCAGGCGGTGGAGTGGGGCCCACTCCGGCTGGGTTTTTGGCAAGCCTATGGAGAGCTTGAGTTTCCCATCTATAAGATGGAGGTGACTGACAGCACTGTTGTATGGGTCAGTCATGATAAGGATGGGGGCTGGGGGAGGTGGCCCCTCCTAGTCAGGAATGTTCAGAAAAACATTATCCTGACTTGGTGGCCAGCCAGCAGTGGGGAGCCAATGGCACGTGCCAATGCCCCGCTTGCTCCCTGCGATCTGACCAGGGGTTCACGAGACCGACTCTTCCAGACAATGCTTGTGTAAAAAGGTTATTTTAATAAGTAAAAATGGCTAAGCTTCCAAAAGTTCTTAAATAGGATTTCAGAGGGAGGAAAAGGTCAAGAGGCCGGTGGGCCAGGAGAAGCCTGGTGCCAGGCAGGTGAGGGGGAGCAGCAAGGTCCCCAGCCCCTGGCCTCCTGCCGGCCATAAACGCAGCCCGGCCCGTGACCTGCGTACACCTACGAACGCTATATACACGCCAAGTGAGACTCCTCCCTGGGAGCCAGAAAAGAGTGGGGCAGGGCCACCCACCAACCGCCCAGTTCCCACTGTTCCTGGGCCTTCTGGGGGCTCCTCAGCCCACCCACTAGGAAGGGGCCCTGCAGGCTGGGGAGGGTTGGGCCAGCCCGTGCCACCTGCGCCCGGAGCCACAGCCGAGACACCATTTCCTTCTGAGCGTGTTTCTTATCTCTGAGGGGAGACGGGCGAACGAGGAGCCTCCACTCTGGCCTCTGCCTTGCGGGCTCCAGGCGCTGCAGCAGGAACAGGCCAGCCAGGCGTCAGGACCCAGTCCCGGGCCCGGCAGAGTGGGCATGTCCATCACACAGGCAACGGCCTCGACTTCCCTGCGGGAGGGGGAGGGCTCGTCAGCACCAGGATTGTCAACCTCTGTCCCGGAGCAGGAGGGAGCTGCAGAAGCACACAGGCAGCAGGCAGCGAACCCCAGACCCCGCCCTGAGAAGCCAGCTTCCCGGCACAGCCCTGCAACCCCAGGCGGCCAGGCGGCTGGGCGGGCAGCCCTGGGCTGCGGGCCCGACACTCACCTGGAGACTTTGCAGCCCCAGCCGTCAGGCTGAAATCAAAGCAACAGGTGTCTCACCGGTGGGCCCGCCTTGGGCCAGGACCACCCCCACCCCGGGACCCTGCTGCCCCCTCTCCCCTTTAGACTCAAACACTCACCAGGCCCTTCTGTGAGTGGGCCAAGCTGGGGGCTGGAGCCCCGTATTCTAGTCCTGGGGCCTGGCTCACTCCTCATCTGGGACAGGTGAGCCTTGTCCTTTCTCCCCCCGGGAGCCAAGGCCTGCCTTGGATGGTGTGTCTTGCATGAGCCAAGCCAGCCCAGCCTCAGAGGATTGTGTCCCGGGCCTCATGTCAGCAGCCCTGCTAGGAGCCCAGAGGGCTGGACCCAGCACTATCTGCCCTGGCTACTTCCCAGGGCCAGGGAAGGTTGTGAAACAGGTTCTGGAGAAGTTTTATAAACTTAAAAAAAAAAAAAGGAAAGAAAAGAAAAAGCCCATTCAGATAAGGGCAGCCTGGCCCACTCCCTAAAGACTCACCCGAGGTCTGCAGCTTCCTCCTGATGGACCCTGGGCGGCTAGTGGTCCCAGAGCCAGGGGCCGAGTGGGCTCGTGCTGAGGGCTGTGGCGTCTGGCAAGCTGGCTCCCACTGTGAGCAGAGAAGGGCAGGTGGGCGGGGCCTGCTGCCCTGGGTCTGCCCCCTACCCCACACGTTTCCCTCCCCAGCCACCTGAAATGGTTTCCTCATCTGCAAGATGGACATGACGATGATACAATACCATGGCGGGGAGGGTGTGAGACAGCATACGTAAAGAAGTGAACTAGTTACTACTGAGGGCCCGTGTGCCAGCCTGCACCCGCCCCCGCCCCACCTCCGACCAGCTGATCACCCCCACAGGTACCTCTGAGGCTGAGAAAGAACACCTGGACTAAAGAGGCTACTGGGTTTGGGTTCAAGTTCTGGCTCCACCCCCTCTGGTATCTTCCCCTCCTCCACCACTCCACACTGTCCTCCCCTCCAAACCCTCCCTCCTGCCCATGACCGGGATGTCTATGACCCAGTACTGGCCTGAGGCAGGCCTGTGGTGGTCCCCGTACCTCTAGATGCTCCTGGCTGGACCAGGACCCGAGCTCTGCCCTGCGGGACCCGGGGCCTAGCTCCACGGAGCGCACCCTCTCGGCAAACTTGAGGGAATAGAGCGTCTCACTGGTATTCTTCTCCACGGGGGACACCTAGGGGACACAAGAGCTCACTCCCCACCCAGCTGGCCGGCTGCCCTCGCAGAACTAGAAGGGGCACCAAAGGGAGCCCACAACCACGGGACTCTAGAAGGCTCCCTGGACAAGACTGAGAGGGAGGGGAGGAGGGCAACCAAGGGGGCAGAAATGGAGGAACTTGCCAGACACACGGTGCACGTGGCCAGGTCTGTGGGGAGGCTGCGGGGGAAGGGGGCCACATGTCACTGACTTCGGAGCCGCTGATGACAGGAGGCTCTTCCCTGCACAGCCTGGGAGGGTACCTGGGCCGCAGGGTAAGGTGGGTGGGGGGGGGTCCCTGTTCTTGGAGCTGCTTAAGCCCCTACATGCTAATGGTCACGCCATCCGGCCTGCCTGGGGCCCTCACCTGCACCACCATGAGGGTCTTGCTGTCCCCGCTGAGCGAGTCCTGCAGCAGGTAGGTGAGCTTGGAGTTGCGGAAGGGCACGTGGCCCTGGCGGGAACGCAGGGCGGCAATGACGTCCCCCAGGGCTGACAGCGACTTGTTGATGTGCTGTGCCTCCCGCAGGCGGCTGCCCTCGGCTCCCGACTTGCCCACGCGCTCCGAGCCAGCCAAGTCCACCAGGTTCAGCTTCCCTGCAGGGAGGGTGCTGGGCAGGTCAAGGCCACCCCGGGAGAGGCGCGGAGGGGGGAACGGGGGTGGCTCAGGCCTGGCGGCTGGGGCCCTCACTCACCCGTGGTGCGGAGACCGGTGCTGCC
Organism: Physeter macrocephalus; assembly: GCF_002837175.3. Classification (NCBI taxonomy): domain Eukaryota; kingdom Metazoa; phylum Chordata; class Mammalia; order Artiodactyla; family Physeteridae; genus Physeter; species Physeter macrocephalus. The sequence goes on from NC_041230.1 coordinate 29,100,438, forward strand.
GTCCACGCCGTGCACCGTCACGATGAGCAAGGCATGCGAGCGCGAGCTGTGCTCGTTCAGGTTGGTGAACTCCGTGGTGCGGTTGGTGTGGCCGAACTCGAACACCTGGGGTCCAGGGAGGGCAGAGAGAGGCACGGGGTTTGGAGTGGGGTCCTCAGAATCAACCGTCCCCGAGTACCCCTGTGAGGGGGCGGCACCCTCTGCCTCGTCCAGGGGAGGAAACAGGCTCAGAGAGGCCTGGGGACCTGGCAGAGCCTGCATCCGTCCCCCATTGTGTCCTCTGGGGCAGCTCTGCTGTGGGCAGGGTCTCCCCAGCCTTTCCCCACCCCCGGCCCCCACAGCCCCACACCTTGTTGATGTCCTCCACACTCTGCACCTGGAACTCCGTCAGCCCTGGCACGTACAGCTGCCCGCTGCCGTTGGGACACAGCCGGATCTCCAGTTTCTCCTGGGGCTCCTGCCCCAGCAGGTCCCTGAGCAAGGAGGACGGTCACTGCCCTCCTCGCAGTCTGCCCTCCGCTTGCACTGCACCCACCCCCAGCCTGGAACGTTCCCCCAACCATCACACTTCTGGAAGCCTTCCCGGACCATGGGGCTAAGCCCCTCCCCCTGCCCCCCCTCTGCGCTCAGTCTGCTGAAGGGCAGAGATGGAATGTTCCCCCAAAGTCCTGGGGTGCTGCTACTCCTGCCCCCACGATGCACTGAGCCCCTGTGGGCAGGTCCTCCCAAGACCCCACTTACTCTTCACCACCTGGTGCAGCCTGCAGGTAGGGTGAGGACACTTCAAGGGGAAAAGGAGTGCCTTTGTCTGGGTATCCCAGGTGGGCTCAGACAGCCCTCCTCCTCCTGCCTGCTAGCGCCGGGGAGGGGCCTGGGACCAGTGAATCCCCTGGGCTGAGTCAGGACATTCAGCTCCCACCTAAGGGCTCCCACCTGAGGGGCTCCCACTCGAGGGCCTTCCGCCGAGGGCCCCTCACCTGAGGACCTCGTTGTAGATCTCGGCCGCGCTGACGGTGATGGTATACTCCCAGTCAGACGCCTTCTCCTGCACCTCGGAGAATAGCAGCTGCAGGGCCCGCTGGTTGATGCCTGGGTTCTCAAGGGTCCCCTGCGGGCAGAATCAAGGCCCCGGTGAGCCAGGCCTCCCCCCACCATGTGGGCTGGCCCGTGCAGATGCTCACATGGTATCTGTGGTCCCCACCTGCTCTGGCTACGCCTCACAGGCCAGCCTCCCTGACTGAAGCTCCCCACCTGCATGCCGGTCTGCCCCCCAAAACGCCCTCCACCAGCTACAAGCAACTTCACCTCCTTGGGCCTCAGTTTCCCCGCCTTTAAAACGGCCCCACCCTGCCAGGATTGGGCCTGAGACTTAAAGCAGAGTACCAGGTGAAGCACCTGGCCCAGGCCTGCACACAGGGGCTGCTGATGGATACCTGGCCCTGGTGGGCCACCTGGGAGGGGGCCCCGGGAATGTATGATTGTATGACATGTATGAATGTATGACAGTGAGGGGCTCATTGTCAGCTAGGCCATGAGCCAGGCTCTGTGGGTGATGCAGGGGAGGCACAGGCAGAGCTGGCAAGTGAACTGGGGCCGGATGGGCTGGCTGGCCTTTCTAGAAAGAAATCTGGAGTCCTCACCTGGGCCTCCCTTATCACGGCACCTCCCACCCTCACTTCACTTCTGCCACTGGGGCCTCCTTGCTGGGCCTCAGCATCCTCCCCAGCACGCCCCAGACCCGTGGTCCCAGCCCTGCTGTTCCGTCTACCCGGAGTGCTCTTCCCCATCCTCCTCTCCGTGACTGGCTTAGGTGTCTGCACCAAAGTCACCTCCTCAGGGAGGCTTCCTCTCCCTCCAAATGCCCGATCCCTCCCCTCACTGTTGGTTCCTCAGACCTGGCCGAAGTTTTCTCCCTAGCACCTAACAGGACACATCCTGATTTGCCGTGTGCACTGCTGTCTCCCCACTGGTGGGCTGGCTCCGTGGGGTCAGGCACCCTGGCCACGGCTGTGCCCCGCGCCCCAGGCACGGTGCCTGATGCACAGTGGGGCTCGGCAGGGACGTGTTGGAGGATGGAGGCCCCTGGTGGTCAACTCTAAGCACCCAAGACAGAGCTGGGAGCCTAGAAGGTGCTGCACACATCCCTCGCCCTTCACCTCCCCATCTCGCTTGGCCTGCCCCCTACTCACCAGTCTTGCCAATCCCAGAACTGAGGGAAAAGAAGGTCCAGACTGGGGGAGAAAGGACCACCATGACAGCCTTCCCAAAGGGTGCCTAACAGCCTGGGCCAGCAGGGACCTCTCACACCCCTGGTTGGGACAGCAGGAGACCCGCCCCCCTCCCCTACCTGGAGAATCCCACAATACCCCCCCCTCAAGAGCCAGGGAAATGGCTCCATTTTTATCTATAGTCAAGTTTCTTCCTCCTCTCCATCCCCCCACTCCCAGCCACATCCCATAGAGGGGGGCATGGCACAGGCAGGGAGATGAGGCCCTGGGAGCTGCAGGTAAGAGCTGGGCGCCCGGGACTTCCCGGGTGGCGCAGTGGTTAAGACTCGCCTGGCCCTGCAGGGCCCTCTCACACCCCTGGTTGGGACAGCAGGAGACCCGCCCCCCTCCCCTACCTGGAGAATCCCACAATACCCCCCCCTCAAGAGCCAGGGAAATGGCTCCATTTTTATCTATAGTCAAGTTTCTTCCTCCTCTCCATCCCCCCACTCCCAGCCACATCCCATAGAGGGGGGCATGGCACAGGCAGGGAGATGAGGCCCTGGGAGCTGCAGGTAAGAGCTGGGCGCCCGGGACTTCCCGGGTGGCGCAGTGGTTAAGACTCCACGCTCCCAGTGCAGGGGGCCCGGATTCGATCCCTGGTCAGGGAAATAGATCCCACACGCACGTCACAACTTTTTCGCATGCCACAATTAAGAAGCTGGCGAGCCGCGACTAAGGAGCACACGTGCCACGACTAAGGAGCCCGCCTGCTGCAACTAAGACCTAACACGGCCAAATAAATAAAATATTTTAAAAGGAGCTAGGCGTCCCATGACAACCTTCACTGGCCAGTCTCTCCCACTGCCCGGGTATCTCCTTGAGGGCCGAGATCGCCGCCTCATTCATCCTGACACTTCCAGGGCCCGGCATGGCAGCCCTACAACAGGAGCCCAATAAATGTGTGTGGGTGAAATGAAAGCCAATCCTGCGAGACGTCACAGTGATCTGCCCTGGACTCTGAGCCCAGGCCGAGACCCCTCTGAGGCCAGAGGTTGTCATCGGCACACCCTCCCCTCCCCCATACCTACTGGGACCATACAGGTATGCTTGGGCAGGGTGCCCCTCTGCAGGCCTGGTGCCTCGGGGCTAACACGGATAGCTATGGGCTCTGCTCCAGGGTGGTTATGAAGACCCAAGTGAGGCAAAACACACCCCACGCAGAACCTCGAGACCAATGAGGGGAGCCCCCATCAATGGCAGCAAGGGGTTGGTCTTCACTCTGGATCCCTGCCCCATCCAGCGGGTACCCACCTCCATCGTGTATGTCTTGCCAGCACCCGTCTGGCCGTAGGCGAAGATGCAGACGTTGAAGCCGTCGATGCAGGAGGTGATCAGGGCCTGCACCTCCTGGAACACCTGCAGAGGGGACGTGGGATGGAGGGTGAAGGGCTGCCAAGGCTGCTGGGTCCAGGGGCCCCCACCAGCCACCTCCCCCTGACTGCTCCGCTCCCCTAATACAGCATTTGTTATTGTGGGCAACCAGCTCACTGTGGAGGAATCTGTGACTAATAAGTCACTTACACTAGGCGTTAGTGGGCAACCTCATTGCCAAAAGACTGAAGGGAAGTCAGGGCAGTAATTACTGTCCACCAGCACCTGAGGGAGGGGCCGCCCAGACCAGGAACTCAGGAGCCCTCCCCCAGCTTCTCCCCCTCTCAAGGTGGGTCTGCAAATGAAGGCCGAGAAAGCGTGTGCCTGGCACCTCCACGGGCCGGCTGGCCTACCTGCCTGCCAGCCGGCAACAAAGGACAGGGGCAAAGATAAAGCCCAGCATGGGGACAGGAGGGCATCGGCAAAACAGGCCTCCCAGGTTGGCCCTGGCAGAGATGAGGGAAGAGTGGATGCTGAGAACACATGGTTCCCACAGGCTAAGGGCTCCTCCCTGAGGCCTGGGGGGCAGCATGGGAGTTCCTAGGAAGACCCACGGGACTGATAGAGGAGGTGTTCCTGGCTGGAGGGGCCTGCCTCCATGCAGGCCAGGGTCCTGTGGATGAGCGGGGCCACGTGACTGGGAGGGACTGTGAGAGCGGATGTGGCTGAGTAGGGGAGAGGAAGGCTAAGGGCTCCTCCCTGAGGCCTGGGGGGCAGCATGGGAGTTCCTAGGAAGACCCACGGGACTGATAGAGGAGGTGTTCCTGGCTGGAGGTGGCCCCGCTCATCCACAGGAGGGTCCTGTGGATGAGCGGGGCCACGTGACTGGGAGGGACTGTGAGAGCCGATGTGGCTGAGTATGGGAGAGGAACCACGTGAGTGGGAGAGGCCATGTTAGTGGGTGTGGCTATGAGGGTGGGAGGGGTCACATGGGTGGGATGGGCCTGAGAGTGGGTGTGGCTGTGAGGATGGGTGGGGCCACGTGGGTGCCCTAGGCTGCGCACGGATCTGCCCTTCTTAGCAGAGGCTTCCAAAACCCTCAGTTTACCTTCCCACCCTCTTCTCTCCTCCAGAGGTGAAAAGAGAGGGACCGTGGAGCACTGGGCTTCTCCATCCTGTCTGCCCTCCCTTATACTTATTTTTGTCCAGCTCCCAACATCTCTCCCTCTACAGGTGAGGTGAGTCTGTCTCCCCCTCCCTCCACTGTTCTCTGTCCCTCTCCCCGCAGGGCCACACTCACGTCCTGCTGTGAGGCTTGCGGGGAGAAGACCTTGTCCAGCTCAAAGGAGACGGGCTTTCCTTTGTGCAGCAGGTGAATGATGGAGTCGTCGTCGGGATCAAAGGTCACAGCATTGGTCGCCTCAGGTCCTTCCCCATCCTCTTTGGTGACTGGCCGGACACGGGCAATCACCCGGATGTTCCCTGGATTGGGTGGAGGAAGAGAGAAGGGTACAGACCAGGTCAAGACCAGACTGCCTCCACACTGGTGTCCGCTGACGTCTGGAGCAGGCTAGTGGCTCAAGAGCCCCCTGCCTTCTAAGTAAGGCCCCCGAGGGCAAGGTGGCCCGCAAAGATTTGATCAGTCACTCAGGCTATAGTATGAATTAACGTATCAATACATTTTCTTGCTGAGCAAACCAGTTGACGGTAGGAGCCTCACCTCGGGGACATGGAGGAAAGGTCAGTTGTGGGGCTCAGACACTGCATCCAGTTTGGGTGGGATACCAAAGTGGACAACTCTTTATACACCTGGACTTCAGTTTCCTCACGTACACAACGAGGGGCTTGGATCCCAGCAAGCCAAGGGGCTTATTCTATCACTCTAGAAGGGCACAGTGAATGCCAGGACAGGGCTTGGGAATCAGATGGGCAGAAAGGACCAGGCAGGAGATGGGCACAGGCAACAGGGCAGCCCCAGGGGTGTCTGAAGCACAGATCTGATCATGCCACCCCCTTGCTTCAAGCCTTTGGGTGGGACCCCAGAGTTCCTGGAATGAAGAGAAAACTCCCCATCACATCTAGCATGGCCCCACCTTCCCTTCACCTGTCCACTCGACCTCACAGTCCAGGTCTCAGCCCTGGTTTTATCTCCTACGGGAAGCCCCCTCGACACCCTCAACTGTCAGATACCCAGGGGCTCTCAGAGCCCCTCCCCAGCCTGGGTAAAGGAAAGGGGTAGCGATGGGGTTTTCTGAGTGATTAATGATCACTGTCCGCTCTCCCCACGCTGAAGTAACCACCATGAAGGCAGGGACAGGTTCTGTGGCGCCCAAAGCCATATCCTCACTGTCTGGAACGGCACTTGGCACAGAGCAGGTGCGCCCTAGACCTTTGTGCCATGAATAGGTGGTGTCTCAAGCTTGACCAGGCCCTAGATCAGAATAAGTGGCATTCTAGCCACCCACCACCCAATGCTTCAATACCCTACCCCTCCGCCACCTGGTAGCCTGCCACAGGCATTGGGCAAAGGTTTCAGAGTTGAACAGATCCAAGGTGGACCATTCACTAGCCATGCAGTTTTGAGCAAATTCCCTGTGACGTCTCTGTGCCTCGCTTTCCTCGTCTACAAAGAGGGAATTACAGTAGCTCCTCGATGACAGGGCAGAGCTCCAAGGAGTGGTGCTGGGGGCCATGGGGAAGGACAGGCTCACTTCCGAGGCAGGTCAGGGCTCCCTCCGCTAGGCACCCCCCAGCCCGCCCAGCGGTCACCTTTCAGCCGCACGAGCTCATTGTGGCACTTCTTGCGCAGCTGCAGCTCCCGGCGGTACTTGCGCAGCAGCTCCTGGTTGTTGCTGTTGACCTCCTCGATGGCCTGGCCGATCTAGTGGGGGATGCACAGCACCGCCAGGGGGCCAGCTCCACCGGCCTTGCTTGCCCGGCTGCTCGCCCCCGCCCCCTCCCCCCAGCAGTCTGCTCACTGCCTCCTGCCCTGGACCCAGTACTTGACATGCGCTGTCACACGTCACATCTTCCCAATAACCCCTCTGGGTAGGTACTGCGAACAGGCCCATTTTACAGAGCAAGAAACTGAGCCCTAGAGAGGCTAAGCCAATCTCAAGGTTGCCCTGCAGATGAGTAAAGAGCCGGGACTCAGCCCTCACTCCACGGCACCAGCACTTGACTACATGATTCAGCTGGACCCAAATCCCGGCTCTACCCTGAGGACCTGGGGGACCAGAAGCAACTGGCTCAGTGTATTCAAGCCTCAATTTTCTCATCTGTAAAATGGGGATAACAACATCTAACTCGTGGATTTGTAGGAGCTGGTAGGTAAAGATCTCCAAGTTACATTTCATAAGGAAAAGAAACAAGATGCAAGCCACACATACACCTGCTCCCCTTTATTGGGTGAAAGGGAAGTGCGTGTCCATGTACATAAATGTCAACAGTTTTCATCATACTCAGAACACCCTTCGGGGGAAATGCTGGGAGACAGGCCTCCTTTGGGGAGCAGGCTGAGTGGCAGAGAGAGGCCTTTCCTTTTTATCTGAGTGCCCTTCTGGGAGGTGTGTACTTTCAACATGTCCGTGTTTTATTGACATAATTTTTTAAAGGAGAAGAACTATTTTCGACTCCCAAAATACATGTCTCTCTACCCTGCAGAGCTGTCATACAGATTCAAGGAGCCGACGGCTATAAAAGGCTCAGCACGTAGGAGGCACTTAAGAGACATTGGCTCTTCTCATACTGCACAAGTACAGCTTAAAAAAATTAAATTAAACCTAACAGATCTAAGGATATGTGTAGCATGTTTGAGATCTAAAGATATGCATAGCACATATGAGATATAAAGATATAGGTGACATGTTTGGTTTATACCCAAATACCTGCTCTTGACCAGACTGTTTTTCAAATGGTCTGGGGACAGCAGTGCGTGTGTGGGACAGGAGCTGCCATCTGGGGGCTTTGAGTTTGGGAAGGGCGCGCTAGGTAGCTGCTGCATCTGCCCAGGGGCTCCAAGGCCTCTCCCAGCCCCGCGCCCCCATGGCCTGCACTCACCTCGGCCTTGACGCTCTTGAGGGCCTCCTGCAGCAGCAGCGGGAAGCCACGCACCTGACGCTTGAGCCCATTGTAGTCGTTGGTCAGGGTCCGCAGTGCTGGCTGCAGCGTCAGCAGGTTGGTCCGGACACCTATGGAGACACAAGGGGTGAGAGGCAGACGGGGTGAAGGGCTGTGGCGTGGGGCAGACTAGAGCCCGGCTGGACGGCTCACCTGCCAGGTTCTCGTGCACAGCCTTCATCTCCACCTGGGCTCTGGCGAAGGCCTCCTCGATGGCCCGGTTCTTGTCCTCCTCCAGGGACTGCATCTCCTCCAGCATCTGCCCGTGTGCCCGCTCCAGCTCCGACTCGTACATGGTGATCTGCGGTCAGGGCCAGAAGCTTAGTGCCGTGCGCCACGCAGAGAAAGAAGCCCCACCCCTCACGCCTTGCACACGTGAACACACACACACAGGTGGGGTAGGATGGCCGTCTCTCTCCCTGAAAGGGCTGGGAGCTCCGTGCAGCTACTTCCCGGCATCAGTCCAGCACCAACCTGGGTCCCGGCACATAACACAGGTCACAAGCCACAGGCCCCAGGAGAGCAGGGGAAAGCATTTGTTATGATACTGACTATAGAGTACCCTTCCAAGAGCACGTGTGCCGGGCCCTGAGCGAATCTTGTGATTAGGTCAAGCCCCACTGGGAGGTGCGTTCTGTGATCAGATCATTTTACAGAGGAGGAAACAGAAACCCGCCCTTGGTCACACGGCCAGCGGGGAGAGGAGGGACTGAAACCCAGGTCTGTCGAACCCCAAGCGCTCAGCTGCTGCACCGTGCCAAAGGCCGGTGTCTGGCGTTGGGGCCCGGCGTGCACACGCTGCCCGGATAGACATGCACACCTGTGCCCGGAGCTGCGCGGCCAGCTGATGCGAGCTCTGCAGCTGGTGCTCCATCTCCTTCAGCACCTGCCTCTGCATGGCCACCTGCTCCTGCAGGTGCTGGTTCCGGGCCTGGGACTCACTGAGGGCCTGCTTGGTCTTGGACGACTCCACCTCCACCGTCTTCATGACATACTGTGAGGGGAGGGAGGGGTGGGTGCCTTGACCTTACCCTGGGACCCTGGGGGGACCCTCAGGAACATGCCACCAATGGCCTTCAGAATAAACTAGAGGAGCCCCGAGGTCTGGGCTTTCCAGAAAGCTGCAAGGGCCTCCTGGAATCTTCTCATCTTAATGAGCCCACCGGGAGCCTGGCTGTGGCCCAAGACTGGGCCCAGAACAGACAAGAAGGGCAAAGACGAGGGCAGACTCTAGCGATGCATCACGTCCATGGCTGGCACACAGCGGGCACCTCAAGCATCAGTTGCTGGATGCCTACATGGCCTGGCCCTGGACAGCAAGAAGGGGAAGGGGCCAGCCCGAGAGCAGATCTGGAAGGATTCCTTCAACCCCCCCGCACCTACTTATTCACCAAGACAAGCCCCTCCTACGTCCAGCCCATCCTGGGCTCCAGGGACCAGAGTTGAGGCGTGCTCCGGGTGCGCACAGGGCACCGCAAGCGGTGCGGTGCAGCCACCTGGCCCCAGGCTCACCTTGACGGGCGGCGACTGGGCCCGCAGGCTGGCGATGGTCTCGTGGCTGTCACGCAGGCGCCGGCTGAGCCGCTCCTCCTCCTGCGCCTTCTCGGCCAGGCAGTCCTTGAGCCGCAGCTCCACCTCGGCCAGCCGGTCGGTCTTCTGCTGCACCTCCAGGTTCAGCTCTGACAGCAAGCCTTTGTTCTCCGCCACCTCCAGCTGCAGCTGGGACAGCTTGTCGCGGAGCTGGGCGCTCTCCTGCAGACAGACGGCCGGGGAGGCGCGGGGGCCGGGACAGGTGTGAGACCAGTGGGCAGGAGTCAGCGTGAGGAAGTGGGGTGACCGTTGGGAATCGAGCGCCCCGGGACCACCCCGGCCCTGGGCCCACCTGGCTGTGCTCGCAGCCTGTGCAGGGCGCCACCGGCTTGGCCCGCAGCTCCTGCAGCTCGGCCTCGCAGCGCCGCATCTCCTGCCTCAGTCGCTCATTCTCCACCATCAGCAGGTCCCGGTGCTTCTCCAAGTCGGTGCCTCCCTGCAGAGAGCCAGAGCCCGGGGTCGGGGGGTTGGGGGAGCATGTGGCAAGGGCAGATCAGGGGGAAGGACGGAGCGGGGAGGCAGAGACAGTGCAGGGGAGAGGGGAGAGGTGGGGAGACAGAGAGAAGGAGAAAAGAGAAAGAAAGGCCAGTGATGGATGGAGAGAAGAGAGGAGGGGCTCCAGAGACGATAAAGACAAAAGCAGAGGAGAGGAAGAGATGGAGGAGGGTGGTGAGACAGGAACTGCTCCCGGCTGCACCCCAACCCCTTTCATTCCATTTTCCTGAGTGTGAAAGTTACAAGGAAAGTCATATTTATACACAGAGTTCACACTCCTACTTTACATCAGCAAGTAAGAATTAACCTCCCTCCTGTTACGGGTCACACCACTTCGTGGGCACAGTGAGTGGTGATAAGTACATGGAGAGCTCCCCCCCCAGCCCCGCCCCGTTAGGATGGCGTGGTCGGGCTCACCAGCTCCGATCGAAGGCGGCTCACTTCCTGGGCCTGGCTTATGAGCTTCTGCTTCAGGTGTTCCACCTGCCAGCACAAAGCCGGGGCACGCTGAGCCTGGATTCTCTCCTCCAGCCCACACCCAGGCCTCTCGCCCAAAGCCAGAGCCCCAGTCCTCCCTGTGTTCAAGCATCAGGCCACACCTGGGACTCTAGGTGCTAGGCACCTGGCCTGGTCCTGACAGCTCTCAGCACCCTCTCCCGTCACAGGACCAGCCAGTCTGGGCTTACAGGAGAGTCCGGGGAGCGAGTACAGCCGAGGTGACCCCTGTGCCAGCCTGGGCCCACGCCAGGGGCAGCTCGCCGGGGGACTCAGGAGGCTGACCCTCAGGACGCCTGCCTTTGCACAGGCCCCTACCCAGGCCTGAACCTACTTCTGTATTTGTCATTTAACATTCTTTTTTCCTTAAGGGGCCTCCAAAGTGTATACACTCCAGGCACTACAAAACCTGGATCGGTCCTTGACCGGCCCCTAGAATGTTCTACTTTGAGTGGTTCCTGGTGAGTCTGTCTGTGGAGATGGGCCGACCAGGGCACATCTGGGACCCACCTCCACCCCAGCTCCCAGTCTGCCTTGCCGGAGAGCTATGGCCAGTGGAGGCTGTTGGAAAGAGAAGGGGTGTGCACCCCATCAGGAGGCAAGGGTGACCTGGTTCAACCAGAGCCCAGGGAGGGGAAACCAGCCCCGAGAGAGCAGGATCCCAGGATGGCTGCCTGCCCTCCCCGCAGGCCTAGACCCTGGTTCTACATCAGCCCACCTCCAGGAAACTCTCCCCCCCGGGAAATAACCCAAAATGCAGACAAAGACTTTGGCACCAGTGTTCATCAGAGCCTGTTTGAGCTTTTTCTTGCACAACATTCTGTGTTGATCGCACGGAACCTTGGAAAAGGTAGTGAGTCAGACGCCCTCTCTGGGGGACAAGGAGGTGTGGTTTGCACAAGCATTGGGCTCTTGTTACTAAACATCAGGAGACAAAGCCCACCGCCTACAGGGGCCACCAGCCAGGTAAGGCAGGTGAGGGGCAGTGCAGGACTAGATGCCCAAGATCCACCTGAAGGAGACAGAGGACTGCAACTGGGGGGGTGGGGGGACACAGGCCCAGTGGCATCAAACTTCTGACCTTTCAAGAGAGGCCAGACATTGGGATTTTGGGGGTGTGTGCGTAAAATCTCCCCACTACATATGGCTGAGATGTCCTTAACAGTTTGTGCACAGCACGAGCTCAGAGCCAACCGCCTCCTGGCGCTGGAGAAGGCGGCTGGACCACAAGTCAGCCTCTGCTTTTCTGAGCAAGCTGGGGGAGGAAGCGGGCCATTGGCGTGACCCCACCTCCAAGGAAAAGGCCTGTGACAGCAGCGCTGCTCACTCGTAGTTGGGGAGGCGGATTCCAAGAACACAAGACCCAGAGAGGGGTTGGGAGACCCAACCTGGCTGCCCAAGGCCTCCTGGTGGACAAGCAGGTGACTTAAGGGCTGCACCCACGAAGGTCACCTCTGTCACCTGCTCCACCAGCACATTCCTTCCTAGCAATGTGCTGGGTACGGACCAGGCCAGGCAGCAAAGCCCGTGCCATTTCTCTGCCCACTCCAATACCCCCTTCTGTTAAAAGCCTGGTACACGGAGCCTCAGTTCCTTCGCCCTGGAGGGGAGTGAGGGACAGTTTGAATAGGGCAGCCTTTCATTCCTTAGTCATGGGGAATAACCTGAATGCCACATTAGGGGAACGGTTAGGTGGATTACAGTATGTGCACTCATGGACTACTGGGTAGTCATTACACTCATGTTTATCAGGAGTTTTAAATGATGTGGGGAAAAGCTCCTCAACATATGAAGTCAAAGAAAAATCCAGAAACAAAATCGCATATGCAATACAAAAAAGTAGAGGGCTCTGGGCTATGGAATGATGTCTGACAAATTCTTTTCGATTTGCAGTAATTTTTAAGTCTCAAAGAATATATATTCCTCTTGCACTCCCCTCCACCCTGAAATAGGTGGAGTCTACCTCCTTTTGAAAGGTTGGGGTCCCCCTCCTGCCTCCCCTCCCTCAGAAATCACCCCAGGAAGATCTACTTGCACGGAGCTGGTGCCCCAGACAGGCTGCTTCCTCGGCACCAGGCTGGGTGGGCTCGGACCTTGCTTGTCCAACAAGCAAGTGAGTGCCACTGGCACTCAGACCCGATGCAGTGAAAGCGGGGTTTCCCAGTGTTTACTCGGGAGTCAGGATGCCTGCCTGACACCTGCCTGCAGCCCAATTCCTGTTCCCTTCTTACATCACAATCAGAACACTGGGTGCTCCTGGCCTCTGTCTGGCATCTCTGAGGGGCGCCCCAAAAGGAGGCGGCTGCCCCACGAGGCAGGCTGGGGGCGGGGTGGAGGGATGAGGAAGAGGCTGTAAAAGACCCCTTTTGTCAGAAATGTCAGGCACTCGTCATCTCCTGGCTAGTCTCGGGCGGCGGAGGAGCACGGCCCACTGACACCGCAGGGTGTCCGGTCAGGCACAAACCACCCCGTGGTGCGCGGTGCCTGCGCCCCGGGCCGGCCAGCTCCACTGGGGGCTGACTAGTAACTAAGGAGGCGCACTGCCCGGGAGTGGGACCCTTGCCCTCCAGCCCCGGGGGGGTCGGCTTCGGGAGGGCCTGCAGGGAAGACAACAGACTTCTCCCAGCCTGGGAGGGAGAACAGGCGAGTCTCTCAGGGTCAGGGAAAACAGCGAGCACAGGAGACGGAGACAAAACCAAGTACGGGAGGAGGGCTCGGAGCAGAGACGGGGAGCTGAGGGTGAACCTGACCAGAGAGCGGGGCCTTCTGCGGAGGGGGCCCCTGCAGGCACGCCCTTCACCCACCCAGTACAGCTCTGAGTCAGCGACGGTGCCTGCATCTGTACGCAAGGGGTCGGGGTGCCGGGGGGACCTTCTCCATCAGCTCTTCGGGAGGTGCCCAGCACACCGGAGACACTCAGTGAGCACGGAAGTGACGGCGAGGGGGCAGCGCGCTCGCTCCTGAGTGCAAAGAGCCAGGCCAGAGGGGCACGCGGCCTCCTGACCGGCTGCTGTGATGGCCCCCCGGAGAGCACAAGGTCAACCCCAGGGCTGAGAAGGGACCAGGCTGGGTTTGTGCCACAGCCCTCCCCGGGCTCAGGGTCCTAGTCATCCTGAGAAACTGAGCCACAAGCCTGGTGCGGGGGGGGCCTTGAGGGAGAGGGAGCTGGTGCCTGTCTGCTGACCGGACGCAAACCCACAGTTACATCTCCCAGCAGAAGCGGGCTCAGCGGAGGGTGCGGCTGCCCTGTGCCAGGCTGTGTTTTCCCAGCTGTCTGCTCCTCTTGACACAGACAACCTCCTGATTAGCCCCCAACCTCTCACCAAACCTGGCCCTCCATCATCGGCTGTCTTCTGAGGAACGGAGGGCTCTCCCAGTGGCAAGACCAAGGCATTGCTGAGCTGGGAAGATGAGACGGCCTGGGATCCAGACGGCCCCAAGGAGACGCAGCCCAGAGGCCTGAGGGGCGGCCCCGGGAAGCACCCCATCCTGTCCCCAACACACTCCCCCTCCCGGGAGACCTGACTCCTGGTTACCTACGTACGTGACCACTGACCAGGCCCGACTGGCTACATCCATCCCACCCTGCCTCCACTGCTGAGTTTCCACATTTGAGTCCTCCTGCCACCAAGGGGCTTTGGGAACACGGACTCTCAGGCCAGACTGCTCGGGTTTCGAATACAGACATCACCCTACCTTGCCAGACAAACTTGGACATGTCTCAACTCCACCGTGCCTCTCTCCATTTCCTTAGCAGGAGAATGAGGCTACCTCACTGAGGAGGTCTGGAGGATTAAGTGAGATTACATGAGTAACATATATAAAGTGCTTAGGACAGGGCCCAGCACATAATAAGTCTATTACTAGAATGAAAGTCCGTGAAGACAGGGATATTTGTTGTATCAGTGCTGCACCCCCAGTGCCTAGAACGGTACCTGGCATATAGTAGGCGCTCAGTAAACACATGTAGAAAGAGTGCTGAATGCATGAGGGGCCAGGAGAAGCAGGGTCTGTGAGAGAGCGGTCAGGCAGGGCACGGGGGAGCAGAGGTGGTGGAGGCTGGGGTGTGCTGAAGGATGCTCACTTCTGCCAAAGGCAGGAGCTGCTAATGGGCTCCAGGCAGTGCATGTCATGTGGGAATGTCAGCCCAGAGGTGCCACAACTTCCAGTATTTTATGACAAAAAAAAAGGAAGTTGAGATTTTTATATGAACTTAGCTAAGATTTAAATGGTGGCAACTAATTTGATCATACAATCAGGACAGCTGGAACTAATAAATTCAGCAGAGTTGCGGGATATAACACAGAAAAATCAGTTGCATTTCTATGAACTAACGCTGAACAGTCCGAAAAGGAAATTAAGACAGTAATTCCGTTTAAAATAGCATCAGAAAGAATAAAACGTGTAGGAATAAACTTAACCAAGGAGACAAGAGACTTGTACGCTGAAAACTACAAAATGTTGCTGTAAGAAATTAAAGATGATACCAGTAAATGGAAACACAGCCTGCATTCATAGTCTGGAAACAGTATTGTTAAGATGTCAATACTGCCCAAAGCAATCTACAGATTCAATCCAATCTCTATCTAAATCCCAATGCCATTTTTTGCAGAAATATCAGCATCCATCCTAAAATTCATATGGAATCTCAAAAGCCAAATAGCCAAAACAATCTTGAAAAAGAAGAATAAAGTTGTAGGACTCGCACCTCCTGATATCAAAACTTACTACAAAGCTACAGTAATCAAAACAGTGTGGTACTGGCATAAAGACAGACATATGGAACAATGGAATAGGAGAGAGAGCCCAGTTATAAACCCTCATGTATATGGTCAATTGATTTTTGACAACGGTGCCAAGATTTTCAATGAGGAAAGGACAGTCTTTTCAACAAATGGTGCTGGGAAAATTGGATATCCACACGCAAAAGAATGGATCAAAATGGATCAAAGACTGAAACATATAAGCTAAAACTATAACCCTCTTAGAAGAAAACATAAGGGAAAAGCATCATGACATCAGATCTGGCAATGATTTCTTGATGTCAAAAGTACAGGCAATAAAAGAAAAATAAGGTAAGTTGGACTTCATCAAAAAAATTTTTGTGCATCAAAAGACTGTCAACGGAGTGTAAAGGCAACCCACAGAGTGGGAGAAACTATCTGTAAATCACATATCTGATAAGGGGCTAATATTCAGAATATATAAAGGACTCCTACCACTCAACAACAACAAAAGAACCCAATTCAAAATGCGCAAAGGACTTGAACAGACATTTCTCCAAAGATTATATACACACGGCCAATTAGCACGTGAAAAGATGCACAATATCACTAATCATTAGGGAAATGCTAATCAAAGCCATAATGAGATACCACTCCATACCCATTAGGATGGCTATTATTTAAAAAAAAAAAAAGGCAACTCAGAAAATAGCAAGTATTGGTAAGGATATGGAGAAACTGGAACCTCTGTGCCCTACTGGTGAGACTATAAAATGGTGCACCCAGTGTAGAAAACAATGTGGTAGATTCCTCAAAAGATTTTAAATAGAACTTCCATATGATCCAGGAATTCCACTTCTGGGCATATACCCAAAGTTATTGAAAGCAGGGTCTCAAAGAGATATCTGCACACCCATGTTCATAGCAGTATTATTCATAACAGCTAAAATGTGGGAGCAACCCAAGTGTCCATTTATGGATGAATGGATAAGCTAAATGTGGTCTAGCCATACAATAGAATGTTAGTCTACCTTAAAAAAGGAAATCCTGCCATTTGCAACAAGATGAATGAACTTGGAGAGCACTATGCTAAGTGAAATAAGCCAGACACAGAAAGACAAATACTGTGATTCCACTTACGTGTAATACCTAGAATAGCTAAATTCATAGAGACAGCAGAATGGTGGTTGCTAGCAGCTGGGGTGATGAAGAGTTAGTGTTCAATGGGGACAGAGTTTCAGTTTTGCAGGATGAAAAGAGTTCTGGAGATGGATGGTGGTGACGGTTGTACAATAATGTGATACATTAATACCCTGAACTGTACACTTAAAAATGCTTAAGATGGTAAATTTTATGTTATGTACATTCTACCACAATTTTTAAAGTGGTTAAAAAAAAAAAAAAGAAAAAAGCAGGTCAAACAAACAAGGCGCATTTGAGGGCTAGATCTAGTCTTCCAGCCTGTGGTTTCTGCTCACAATGTAAGGTTCTATCTTGAGGTGTGGGGGCAATAAGAGGAGGGGTGCAGTCTGGGTGTGTGTAACGATGGTAGGAGCCTTGGAAGCGTGCAGGCCACTGCTCGAGCACAGGGACATCCACAGAGGACGGGAGCTCAAGGCCACCAGCACGTGGCCTGGGGCCGCTGGGTGCCCCAGGACTGAGGACCTTTGACCCGAGTGCTCCCCACAAGGCACACAGTGAGCTTCCAGAAAATATAAACATCTCCATCTGACACATCCAAGGGGAGGCCTGAAAAAGACTCCTGAAGCCCTCACAAGTCCGGGTTCCAACAGGGACAATGGCAGCCCCAGTTGCTGAGTCAGCTTTGCCAGTGGGGCAGCGGGGCTTCATAAGATCATCACTTTGAACCCCCCAATCCTGTTAGGTACATACTATTATTATCGCCATTTCACAGGAAGAAAAACTGAGGTTCCAAGAGATTAAGTCATGGTTAGGCAACTTGTTCAAGGTCACCTGACCACTAAGTGGTGACCCTAGGATTGGAACCCCTGCAGAGCAACGTATAGAAGACCAGAAAGGTCAATCTGTGTCAAACCACAGTGAGGCTGACAGGAGACCAGAGCACACAGAAGTGACACCTCATTAGCACTTTACAGTTTGCCATCCGTGTTCCTGTCCAGTCCCATAATTGAGCTGCCCAATAACGACGAAGCAACATCTATCTGACCCAGTGTCGAGACTGGTAAATGAAGGCTCAGAGAGGAAGTGACTTGCTACAGCTGCACAGCCAGGACTAGAACCCTACTCACGTGATTCCAAATCTAACACCATTCCTGGTAACGATGATTGACGGTGGTGGCAGTGGCGACACCAATAATACTGGGTCATCTCACCAGGTACTGTTATTATGTCCATTTCACAGATGAGGAAACTGAGCTGCAGAGCAGTAATTAATTAGCCCAAGGTCACACAGCTAATGAGTAGTGCCAAAGTCAGGATTTGAACCCAGCTCTAGGCCCAAGTGGTTGGCCACAGCTCTACAGAGTCAGACTCTCCAAAGAGTGGCTCAGAGACCTGGAGCTTCAGGTGCATCTCCTGAGATATTTTTCAGAAAAGACCTGGCAGTCAGAAAGTTCAGGAATAAAATATGAGCAAAGACCAGGAACCATTCTGAATTCTCCAAATCATCCAGAGGCGTGGAGGTTGGGGGGAGGGGAGGGGTCAGGCATATCTGGAGAGCTGGCACTTAAGGACACCAAAAAGGCTGAGATGCTTGACCCGCAACTTCCCCTCTAAAAAGTAAGTCAATTTTGCTAATTAAAGGAAAAACTGTTTCTTAAAAATTTGTTTAAAGTCACAAAAGACCATATATTGTTATTTAATTTATATGCAACATTCAGAAAAGGTAAATCCATACAAACGAACCAAAAAAAAAGCAGAGCAGTGGTTGCCAAGGGTTGGGGGGGAGGGGCATATGGGGAGTGACAATAGGTCTTTGTAGGGTGATAAAAATGTTCTAAAATTAGATAGTGGTGATAGCTGCATCACCAATATACTTAAGACCGTACGCTGTACACTTTAAAGGGGTGAGTTTTATGGTATGTGAATTATATCTCAGTCAAGTTCTTTAAAAAACAAAACTTGTTTCAAAAGTGAAGTGCCCGGACAAACTAAACCGGAAGAGCTCTTGCCACAGGTCAGACATGCGTCCTGCAGGGAGGGCCCTAGACCAGCCCCACAGCCCCATGGGGCAGCACCTCGTGCCACGTTGCGGCTACACAAGCCTTGGTTCGCCCTGATATTCATTCTGCTCCCCCTGCCACGGTCCCTTTGCACTGACTGTTCCCTCAGCTCAGAATGAATGCACTTCCTCTGCCCTGTGCCAGACCTCAGCTCCAGAGCCGCTCTCTCAGGGAGGCCGGCCCCGACCTCCCCTACAGTTCCTGATCTCCCCGACGAAGGCACGTGGTAGAAACCCTCATTCCCTGTGTGTGTACCCGCCTGCAGAGCCCTTGTTACTCTTCCAACTTTTCATAAGTGCATGTA
The DNA here is from genome assembly GCF_002837175.3 of Physeter macrocephalus. NCBI lineage: Eukaryota > Metazoa > Chordata > Mammalia > Artiodactyla > Physeteridae > Physeter > Physeter macrocephalus. Next base: position 29,118,949 of record NC_041230.1, read on the forward strand.
ACAAACGTCTGTCCTCCCCCAGACCGCAGCCTCCGCAGGCCAGGGCGTGCCTGTCCACCTGGACACCCCCGCTGCTCAGCTGGGTGCCCATACATACCAGGCACCCAGCAGACATCTGAGGCAGAAAGACAGGAGGGCACCGCAGGAGGCAACAGTGATACAAAGCTGGTGTGTCACACCTGCCACGAGGAGCTCCCATTAGTGGGGCAGACAGGCCCAGAGGCAGCAAACAATGGGGTCGCTGTACAAGAGGGAGACACAGGGCACTAGGGATGCCCCAAAGAGGCCCACCCAACTCAGCCAAGGACAGGTGGTCAGGACAGAGTTCTTGAGGACGCACTTGTAAGCTGGAAAAATGCTGCATTTTAAAAGTGCATGAAAATAATCTGCTGCCCCTGGAACTGAGAACAAGGCACGGTATTCAGTGACGTTCCCTCGAGTAGAAGGTCCACATGCTGGGAAATCACAGAGAAAGAAGTTGACCCAACCGAAGGCAGGGCTTTCCAGAGAGAGCTCAGGCCCAGGACCTCAGGCATGGGCTCCAACACGGGGATGGTTTGGAGACGGGGCTGGGAGCCTTGGGGAAGTGGGGAGGGTCAGACACAGGCACAAGAGACAGACACGGACAATTAAGAGTGGGGAGCTGAGCCCCAGGAAAGGGGCCTCGGGGTCTAGGTGGTGATGGGAAGGGGGGTGAATTAGTCAGGCACGCGGAGGAGGGCTAGGGGTCAGCCCACAGGGACTGTGGAGTCCCCACCGTCCTCCTGGCCAGCCAACAAAGGAGAAGCCCTAGAACCTTCACTTTCTAGGGCTTCCAGAGATTTGAGAGCTCCCTTCTCTCACTCGCACACACGCCAGCCTCTCATTTCCTGCCACTTTTCCGTGGGGTGACCTCTGCAATGAGTTTGGTCCACCTGGGCTGCCCAAGCCAGGGCACCTCGGAAGATGGAGTGGACTCAGCACTGGCCTCGGGACGGGAACACCCCTGCGCTTTCCTGCTCCGCTCACGCCTACACATGCTGCCTGTCGCTTCTGGAGAGGTAGGTCCTGGCCCCTGGTAACCCCAGGAATGGGGCACACGGATGGCCAGGATGGGAGGCCCAGGCCTCTGATTCTCGCCACCTCGCCCTCTTGTGCACTCCCAAGCCAGGGGAGGAGACCCCATCTGTCCATTATGCTGGTGGGCTGGTGGGTTCCGGGTACCCTGGACGATGTCCTCCGACCTGCTCCACGGTGGGCAGTGGCCTCAGCCCGTCCCATCCTCCCCAGGTACCTGATTCTGCAGCTGGGTGGATGTGGCTTGCTGATCACTGTCGCAGACAGCCAGCCTCTCCCGTAGGGCCACCAGCTCCTCCTGTAGCTGGGCTTTCTCCTCCTGCAGCTGGGACATGGCCTCCACCATCCTACGTACCACGGGGGCCGCACCTGGCGGCCCCGACAGGCTCGAGCACCTCCCGCTGCCAAAGAGCCGCCCACCTATGAGCAAAGTAGCCGCCGATCAGCAGGGCAGCAGAGGCCCCAGCCTGGCCGAGGAGAGGGGGCCCGTCATGGCAGGGGAGGGGATGCAAGCAGAGGGGACGAGGGAGCCGGGCAAGGGCTGGGGGCAGCAGCAGCATGGGTTAGCCGGGTGCCTCCGGGGCCTGCCTCGGAGGAAGCCGCTTCAGCAGGCAGCTTCTGGGGGATGGAACCGCCTAGACCAGGACTTAGGAAAGCAGCTTCCGCTGATTATTCCCCCAAAGCCTGTGTTCTAGGTCTGATGCGTAATACCCTCTCCATGGCCAGCCTGCATGGACTTGCAGCTGAGAAAGACATAGCTCTAGCAACAGCTGTTCTCTCCCCAGAAAACACTATCCTTGGTGGAGCCTGACTTCTTTAAAGCCCAAACCCCCCCTCTCCAGAGTACAGAAGAGAGGCGGGGCTCCCCAGGCTGCCCCCTGCCTTCCACTGGGAGTGGTTACCCGCGCACGGAGAGGGAGCAAGTGGAGGTGTGCGCGTGCAAGGGACAGACAGACCAGGACATGGGGATAGACACAGCACGTGGGCAGGAACACAGCCAGCGCGCTCCCAGGCGGACCCCTGCGGGATGGAGCACAGAGACCTCGCAGGCACGAGGAAGGGATACACACAGGGGTGGGTGGCGCCCCAGCCTTCCACCGTCCTGTCACCGAGAGCAGGAGAGACACAGACGGACAGAGGGAAGGACAGAGACACACAATCAAGGCCTGTGACCTGCCAATGGGGCCTGGCATGCTTGTCACAGCTTGCTTTGATGGCCCCAAGAATGGCCACAGTCTCTGCAGGTGGGGAACTGGCAAGGAGGCGGGGCAGTGGGGCAGAGGAGAGGCTGGAAGGGGAGGATCTTCCGGCAGCCCAATCCGAGTCCTGGCCAAGGCCTGAGAGGCAGGGCCAAGTGTCCAAGAGTGAAGCATGAAGAGTGGCGTCTGCGGGCCACGAGCCTCCACCCTACCTCAGAGCACCAGGGTGTCGGCTCCGCCACACTGTGTGGGCAGGACTCGGTGGCGGGGGGATCCCAGACTCTGGAAACAAAGCCACCTGCACCTGAAGTCACACATCCCAGCTTCAACCCACAGGGAGGTGGCAAGTGTGCTCACTGAGACAGCACAGAAGCCAAAACAGCAGCTTGGCTTTTGGACTGGGCTGGAGCGGGGAGCCCAGATGGAGCTGATTCCAGGCTGGGCAGGACATCTCAGCACTGGGCCCAGGAGAGGTAGACAGTGAGAAGCCACTCTCCCTCTAAAGGGAGCAGGCCACGCACACACAGACTGCCTTTTCGCTTCCTTCCAACCCTGAGGGACGGCTCCGACTCAAGGCCCTCTGGAAAGCTGGAACAGGGGCCATCACTGGCTGGCTAGGAGCCCTGGCCGCGCGGCCTGCATGTGACACAGCATGCATGTCACACACAGTTGGCCAAGCTTCTGCTATCTGTTCTAGAGAGAGCGAGCTCAGACGGATGCTTCCAGGCCTGCACGCGGGGCTGCCGTGGGCAGCATGTGACCAGCACAGCCCTCTGCCCTCTGCAGACTGCCGCGGTGTGGCAGGAAATGCTCTTGACTCCAGGTCCAAGAGCTGGTTCTGCCACTTCAGAGACGTGTGGGAGGGCCCCTCAGGGGCTTCCTTTGTAAAATGGGGACAATGGTCCTTATCCAGAGGCAACCTTGGGCAAGAGCCTGGAACCCACGAGAGACGCGCAGGTGTGAGTGAGTGTCACCCAGCAGGACGTGGAATAGCCCTTCTTGCCCGGGACACTGCTCATCTCACCCTCAGAGCCCACAGCCAGGGGAGGTCACCCTGACCTGGGCACAGCGCCCGTGTGTCAGGGGAGCCAAGAGGGGCCCGGAGAGCGCTTGCTGGGCAAGAAAAGACCTAGAGGAAGCTAAGGGACAACAGCAGAAGAAGAAGAGATGAGATCAAAGGGGCACTTAAGGGCGGGGACTGAGGGACCTTTGCACCCTCCTGGTAGGTCAGCTGTCAGTCCGAGTTTTCAGAAGACAGTTTTTTTCTCAGAGACCCTGCCTGGACACGGCCCCTCAAGGATGCTCAGGCTCGGGGGTCCCAGCCCCGGACCCACTGACAAGAGTCAGTCCTCCGGATTGGCTGGACGACGCCCCCCCTTCCACACCCCGGCCAGACCCCGACAGCAGCCCCCGAATCAGTGCCAGGCCCACGGGTGAAGGCGGCTCTGGATCAACCTCAGAGAAGGGAGTGGTTCCTTCCACCTCGCAAGTTCAGACACACAAATCAAGCTCTGACAGGAGGAGGCAAACGAGAGAAAGGCCAGCTCCTTTTCCCCCCTCGCTCTTGGCCTTCCCCTCGGGCTCCTTGAGGATGCACTTTCCCAGTAACTGCTGGGCTCTGGGTTCTTGCTGGGGAACCCCACAAAGGGGGCACACAGCCTCTTCCAGAACCTGTCAGCCTTGCCGGAGAAGAGTGGAGCCACCAGCTCCTCTTTCCCAGCCCTGACGCAGCAGAGCGAAGCCCTGTCCTAGGGCCTCTGGGTCCCTGACGGACCCACGGAGACAAAAGGAGGGGGTCAGGCCTCTCTCTGCAGGAGGTGGCGTCTTTGAGGCTGCCACCTTCACCCTGCTTTTGACAGGCGCTGCGGAAAAGACAAAAAGCGGGGAAATTCAACCCCAGCCCATGGCGGCCAAAGCTGCTTATCACCGGTGGCCCGGCAGCGGCACTGGGAGGAGGGTGTCCCTGGAGTGGGGACGGGCAGGCTGTAGTCTCTGAGTTCCACGTCCAGGGGGCCACCTCCAGGGGACGGTGTCTGGGACAAGAGCCTCCCCTCCGACACCGGCTTTAGCCTGGGCTGTGCCGGGTCAGCGGGCAGACTTCCTTTACCTGTTTTCTCTACATTCATGGTGCCACCAGCTTCTTGGGCCTCCCGGCCCCGCCTGGGGGCCGGCGCCTGCCTCTTCAGGAGTTTCTCTTCTTTCGCCCCCTGACTCTTGCTCTCGCACCCCTTGTCCCGCAGGGCCTGCTGCCAAGACACAACCAGAATCCTCAGGTGAAGGGGGGGGACTGCGGCGGGGAGGGGACCCCCCTTGAGCCTGAGGACGGTGCGCTCCTGGAGCTGGTGAGGACCTCAGACCCGGCCAGCCCATCCCTCACGGTGTGGGTGGGGGCGAGGCCCCGGAGTCCGGAAGCAAACACGCCCAGATCTCACAGCGAGAGGGGGGCAGTGCGTTCTCCTGGCCCCCATCAGCAGCCAGCCCTCTGTACCAGCAAACAAGGCTCCTGGGCACTTAGAGACCCTCAGGTGAAGCTCGCTCGGCTGAGCTGTGAGCCCCGAGTCACCACCGCAGTGGTCTGATCGCTTCAGGTGCACCGTCCCAACATTCACAGGCTTGTCCAGCCCCACCAGGCACGCAGCAGTCTCAGGGCAATGCCCGCCGCCCCCCACCATGTCGTCAGCTGCCCTCACCTTCAGACGGCACCAGCCTGGGACTGCCAAGGAGGGGGCTCACGGGTCCCTATGAGCAGGGAAAGGCCGTGGCCCACCCGCCGGCATGGCTATCCGGGACCGCTGGACCCTGTCTCTAGGTCAAGGAGGAACCAAGGCAAAGAAGGCTGAGGTAGAACAGACCAGTGAACTGGTGGGGAGATGGAGGAGACAGGCAGAAAGAGGCTTTCACGCAGAGAAAACCACCTGCAACTCACACAGAAAGACGTCCAAGGCAAGCAGCAGAACCGCACATAAAGTGCGATTCCATTTAAGGATAATGGAAATAAAAGAGGCCTCCAAAAAAAAAAAATCTGGGGAAATATACACTGGTTTTCTCTGAGAGGTCAGATGATGGTGCAGGGGCTAAGAGGAGAAATATGCATCGCTTAAACTTTGGGGGAAATCAAAAGAAACTTAACCGAGAGAGAGTGGGAAGAAAGGAAAGCCTTTACATTTCATTCTGAATCTTTTTGGCATTTGCGTTTTTAACCTTGTAAGCATCTATGGTGTTCTGCTTTGTTATCTTTGATAACAGAAGTTATCTGGCAAGGCAGATTACAGACGCTTTTGTGTGTGTCTTTGTGCCCACCTTATTCAAAACAAAAAGACAAATGCTAGAGCCTGGGATGGGAAAGGCCCTGGGTGTGAAGCCTGGCTCAGGTGAGCTGTGTGACTGTGGGCAAGTTACTTACCTTCCCTGGAGTTTCATTTCCTCATTCTTAAAACAGCAACTCCACTTTCTACTTGAGAAGGGAGGATGGTGAGCAGTCTCTCGTATTTAGGAAAATTCCCGGGACTTAATTTTGTCCCCACCCTGTGACCAACTGCCACACCAGCACGAGCAGCCTTGTCATTGGTGGTCGCAATGGAGGCAGATGGAAGTTTCCATTTGCCGCCCAGAGCAAAGGTTACACTATTTCTGGCCTGTTGGCCAAGCCACAGGATGGGCAGACAGGCCCCCGGGCGGGGTTTGGGAAGTTCTGCAGCCTCCGAAGGGAGCGACTCAGGTTGTAACTGCTTGAGAAGCTGGCAGGGGACCCACTGGGTCCCCTCACTGTGTCTGGGTCCCTACTTGGGCCCCATATCTGCCGCCCACCTTGCAGCCCCTATAAAGAGAATGAAGCTTCAACGGCCCAGGACACAACTGTGGAAACTGGTTGCTGGTTCTTAGATCCTCAGCAGACCTGCTGACCCCAGGACTCAGCGGCAACCACAACCCAACACCCCATAATCAAAATTCAAGAACAGAGCCTCCGCCCAACTCAAGGCCGCTGGTTTCTGACCACCTCCCGATTTAACTACCAATGGCTCAAGTCATAAAAAATGGTTTCTTTAACATAAAAACAGTTTCTTTAACTGTCCCTGCAACATGCTTTTCTCGCAGACCTTATAGATAAAAGAGGGACCATTTGGTCCCGTTTTCAGATGAACCACATAAGAAGGGCTGACAAAAACCCAGAAGCCCAAGATTGTCCCTGAAGTAACAAACAAGGGGTCCATGTTCAGACCCGGCTTGGGGCCACACGAGGGAGGACAAACACAAAGGGCACATATTTCCCACAGCCCCTCCTGCCCTCCATCTGCGTGTGTCCCTTCAAGGTGGCCCTCTCATGCACAATCTTTCTTGGGGGGGAGGGGCCTTGGCAACACCCCCAGATAACTCTGGTCCTTCATCCTCGGCCACGGTGTCAATGTTTGCGCATACATTTGTGATCATTTGATTATTCCTGGCCTCTCTGCTAGACTGCTGGGTCTATTTCTCTTTTTTGCTGTGTTCTGGCAGCTAACACAGAGTAGGCACTTCATAAATATCTGTTAACAAATGCATCCATTTAAAAATTGCAGAGCCTGTGCCATCCTGAAATTGCTCAAGCTACAGCTGCATGAATGCATAGGTATTTGTTTAAGGATCTCTTTGCAATCAGAAACAATACAGAGGATCAGTTAGATAAACCCTGAAGTAGAATATTATGCAGCAGTTTAAAAGAATGAGGTAGTTCTCTATATATTGACAGGCGTGAAGAAATAACCAAGACTTACCGTTGAGGGAGAGAGCTAGTCACAGAACAGAAGGTAAAAATAAAGAATAAAAATTGTATAAATCCAATCAAGTGGTTGTACAGGAAAGATAAATTAACCTCAAACCCTTAATAGTGGATTTCTCAAAGATACAGGACGACAGGAGACATTCAATTTCTAGATATTATATTCCTGCCACGTGTGAATTCTTTATACCATGTGTTATAAAGCTCATCATGTTCAGATCCCAAATTGCTGTGTGACCAGTAGCAAGTTACTTGACCTCTCTGAGCCTCCCTTACTTCATCCATAAAACTCACATAAAACAGTAACTGTGTCTTGGACTGATGTGAGACATACAATACATGCCACAAAGCCTGGTACAAAGTCAGTGTTCAATGAAGAGTAGCTATTATTATTGCCATCATGATGTATTAATTCTACAACCAAATACTACACATATATATGTAAAGTTTGTCTTTTGAAAGTCACATGATAACTGACTTGCAGTGATAACTGCAAGAGAAAAGAACCCAAGTTTTGGCAGAGTCCTCTGTCTAGCTTTAGGTTCTCAAATTAAACGAGGAAAGGTAAATAAGTATTGCCCCATGGACTCATATGCCCCAGTGGGAATAAACAACTCCGCTAAAAACCTGCCCATCTTCCTAATAGCTCCTCACTGAAGGCCCCACAGTTCCCACTTTAACACTTCAGCCAGGGCGTGGCTGAAAAGCTGCTGTCATCTCCTGTGAGATTTCCCCCCGAGCTAACCTAATAAGCCAAGTGCCCCATTCAGGCAGGCTCAGGGTGGATGTGCCATGAGGAGCTTGGCAAGAGGCAGAAGGCAGGTCCCCAGCTCTCCCTCCCTGCTTCCCTCCCCGGAGAAGGAAGCTGCTGGAGCTCAGAGGGCCACGGCACACTGGCCCAGCTCGAGCCCTGGCATTTCTGACCGCCCCAGGGCTCACCTGCAGGGTCAGGTAGAGCCTGTGAGGGCTCCCGGGGCTCGCCCAGTCCACGCTGAGGGCTCGGCACTGAGCCAGGGCCGGGCGAGCTGCACTTCGGGTGCTGGAGTCCTCGTCGCCGCCAGCCGGGCTGTCTCTTCCACGCCCTGTCCCAGGACAGAGGAGACAGGTGAGATGCTTGACGCTGGCTGGAGACTGCTGGCCGGGGACCTCTGGCCAGGCCCGCGGCTGAGCTCCCCTTTCACACACTCCAGGCAGCCCAGGTGCTGCCAGGAGGGACTCACACGCCCTCACATGCCTGCCCTACACAGAGGGAAGGCCTGGCACTCGGCGGGGGCTGTGCGCCTTCCTAACCACAAGCCGCCCTGGGATCCTCTGCAGGAAGTCGCCCAAGACCCCGCGGGAGGTGGCGGGCTCCCCTCCCTCCACGGTGGCGTTAGGGCTGGCACCTGCCCACGAACACCCTCTACAGACAGCAGCAGAAGGAAGCTGATGCCACCCTGGCTGCGCTAATCTTCACAGGAGATGCACCCTGGGGCCGCGGCCTCATTACCGAGGCTGCCTCTAGGTGGCAATTTCTCCCATGCCTTCATAAAGACCAACCCCACGCTGGTGGCGTGGTCCCTGCAGCCTCCAAAAACACACTCAGGACCAGTTAAGGCACATCCTCTCGAGCCTCTGACACACTGCCTCCCTCACTGGATGGGGGGAGAGGGCTGCAGCAGCGACACCCCATTCACCCCTCCCTTGACCCACCACCACACCCTGTGGGACCAGACGGGGTGGGAGAGGGGATTCGCCTCACAGGGCAAGCCGCAGAGCTCCCACCCTGGGGGGCAATCACATCCTGAATGCCAGCACTGGGCCAAGTGCTTTCCAGGCCTTATTGCCCTTCTTGATCCTCAGTTTCCCTGTCAATACAATGGGCATAAGGAACCAAGCTCAGTCCTGTGATGAGGATTAAACGGGGTGACACATGTAAAGTGCTCACACAGAAGGTAGCCAGCAATGCAGGCCATCAGCTCCTCACAACAACCCTGAGAGGTAGGAACCGGAGACCCAGAAGGGTTAATCATGTGCCCAGGGTCACCGAGAGCCAGTATTCCAGTCCCATGTGCTACCCCACCCTCTGCTTGCCTACCCTTCTCAAGGCAGCAATAAGAGGGGGGTGAAGGTAGAGGGGCCCAGGGACGTCCACACTGGCTGAGGCTCTACCCAGTGGCAGGCACCACACTTAGCATTTCACACAAACGACTTCCCTGGACCTTTGTCTTAAATTTTAAAAGTAGATAAAAGTCTGTATGGTCATATAATCCTCATAATACTAATTTAAGAGACCAATACACACACACATAAGACTAGAAGGAACTATATAAAATGTTTAGTGACAGGCTTATAGATGATTCTTATTTTCCTTCTTATACTTTTCTGTGTTTTTGTTTTCCAAGAGAACATGTTTTTGTTTTTTTTTTCAATTCTTGCTTTCTTTTTTTTTTCTTTTTCTTTTTTTTTTTTTTTTTTTTTTTTTTTTTTTTTTTTTTTTTTTTTTTTTTTTACCAGAAAAGCAATACTGTTCGTTCATCTTTAATCCTTTGGACAACCTTGTTGGGTAGAGACCACCTTCAGCCCCTTCCAGACAACTGGGGCTACCTGATCCAAAAGCCCAAGCTTTCCCCGGCAGCCTCCAGGGTCACCCCCAGCCTCACTGTCCCCTGCAGAGACACTTCGGAGGGCAGCACTCTGGCTGCCACCTATGGCACAAGTGTGATGAGAGAGAGGGAACTGGAGTTTGCTATGTGCCCTCTCTGGGCCTCAGTCTTCCCTTCCGTACATAGAGGGGCTTGGACCCGATGTCCTGGAGGGACTCTGCCAGCTCAGACAAGCTGGCAATCTACAGCCCTCTCCCCGTAGGTCAGGAGCAGTCAGACAGCAAACCCCTGAAGGTATCTTGTCTGAAGATCCCCCCGGGTCCCCACATTTACAGGACAACCTACCCAAGCCAAGGCTGGCAGATAGTCATGGGGCAGCTCCCCGGTCCTGACGATCTAGCTCCCACCGGGAAATCAGAGGAGCTGCCCACTTCTTGACGCTGGAGGCACCAGGGGACATGACCCAGAAAGGAGAGCTGCTGTTGACAGCTCCCCCAGGGGCACAGCGGGGGCCCAGACTTGGGGACTCCCTCACTGCCCACCTGCTGTCGGGGCCACCGTGGATGGCACCTAAAAGAAGCGCACGGCACCCACTCCCTGCCAGGCCACGCTCTGGGAGCAGCCTCCGTCCACTCCTCGCCACCCGCGGACGAGCCCTGGCGGAATCAAGTGTCAGCTCCGCGCAGGGCACCGGGCAGCAGTTCACCTACCTTGTTTACCGGCCGCGGGCAGAAACCGGAGCGAGACCACGAGCGCTCCGCCGCCGAGGAAAGGCGGATCGCCGAGCCACAGCCACCTGGCCGGGCCAAGGAGCGCGTGGCTGTCCGCGGCGTTCTCCCCCTGCGCTACAGACTGCGTTAACGTTTAACTCGGCGTCCCGGGCTTCTCTTTACAGACAGGCGCGGGGCAGAAGCGCCCAGCGAAATTGACGCCCTGACTCCACGCCCGGCTCGCGGGCTGCCGGTACCCTGTAATTACCTGACAGCTCAGACTGAGCCTAGGAACTTGCCAGAAACCCCGATCTCATCGCTGGTATCTGGAGGAAGGAAAGGAAATAAAGAGGCATTTTAAAAATGCGGACTCACCAGTTCTCAACCTCCCCGGGCCGGTGTGTGGGAAAGGGCGGGCGGCCGGGCTGGCTGGGGCGGGGCGAGCCATCCCCGGCTCGGGCTCCCCGGCCCGGCCCACTCGCCACAGGCCGCGCAGCGAGGGCGTGGCTCCCAGGTTCCACGTCCTGCGAGACGGGACCATGGCCCGGCGGGGCTCAGCAGCCTCCTCCGGGCGTCGGGCAGCCTGCGGAGAGAGCAAGAAAGCGAGATTGAAGCCCGCTAGCCGGCACCCTCCGCCCCCATCCCAAGCTGATCGGAGCCCACCATCTGGAACGGTCCGCTGAACTGGGTCACCTGTTACCCAGAGCCCCAACTCGAATGTCCCCCAAGGAGCCCCTGGGCTCACGGGCTGAAACACAGCCTATCACCATTTCAGGGTACTAGTTAAGGAGAAGGGAGGCTCAGAACTGGGCAGGGAGCCCATCAGGTGTGTCTGCAGCACAATGTGGAGAGCCCACATCTCAGCCCCTCCACTCGGAGCCTGGCAGCATAAAGACAGGTCACAGCCCCATATGGAGGAAGCACCAGTCAACAGCGTCTCCAGGAATCTATTCAGAAGGGGCCTTGACTATGGCCGTGACGTCAGGCTTACATATAGCAAATTCTCTTTTTTTTTTTTCTTTTTTGTGGTACGCGGGCCTCTCACTGCCGTGGCCTCTCCCGTTGCGGAGCACAGGCTCCGGACGCGCAGGCTCAGCGGCCATGGCTCACGGGCCCAGCCGCTCCGCGGCATGTGGGATCTTCCCGGACCAGGGCACGAACCCGTGTCCCCTGCATCGGCAGGCGGACTCTCAACCACTGCGCCACCAGGGAAGCCCCAAATTCTCTTAAAATCAGCTCATTCTTGTATTCAACTAGCCTTCACACTGTACCTACAACTGGCAGACACCGAGCTAGGATTTGAAATACAAAGATTGATTCATTGCTCATTTAATAATTATTTACCCAGTACCTGCTGTGTGCCAGGCACCTGCCAGGGGTCCTCTTTGATCAGGAGAGATATGGCCTCAAAGCTCTCTGTCAGGAGGGAGGTAAACACCTCAACAAACCTCCACAATCAAAACAGGATACAGGGAGGCACCAGGTGGTATGGAGAATGGGGGTGGGGGTGGGGAACACTGGGCTGAGTAGAAAGCTCCGTGGGGCCCTTATGAACAGAGCAAATGAACAGAACAGACTTCATTTACTACACAAGTCTTTATTGAGCACCTATTGTGTGCAAAGCAGTTCTGAGGGCATTTAAGGTGACACCAAGCTGTGGTCCCAGACTCAGACAACAAGTAATGCCAATTATAGAAGAAGCCAAGTCAGCTCAGAGGGGCAATGTGGAGTTTGCTTTTGGTTTTAAAATGGAGTTGGAGGCACCCAAGGACTTCCTTACGGTGCCACCTGGGCTGTAGGCCACTTTCCCCATCCCTCACTGCACTGACCGCTCTCTACCAGGCAGTAAATATATCTGTTTGAACAGTGTCCATCTCCCCTGACCCTCTATCACTTCCCAGGGTGGGTCCCACAGCACCCAGCCTAGAGCGAAGCTACATCCACACCAAACACCTGGTGATGGCTTTTGGGTGAATGCCCGGAAATGAATGCACACAAAAGCTCAAACTTAAGCTTGGAAGAGAGCAGGGCCGGAGATGGAGACACAGAACCAGGAGGCTGACGGGGGTCACTGTGGCACAGGTGAGAATGCAATCACCGAAGGTGGTGCAAGATGAGAGGCAACCAAGAAGGATGGAGCTCACTCCAAGTGGGAAGAAAAGCTGGAGAAGGAAGGTCAGAGGTGGCAGGAGCACCAGGCAGGTGCAGAGGCCTCAGAGGTGACCGGAGAGTGAGTGGGAAGGAGAGGATGGTCAGTTCCCAGGGAACCATGCCACGGAGAGGTCAAACTGGAAGAAAGGTCAGTGGAGCAGGGCAGAGGGCAGATGTGGGAAGGCCCAAGGGGGATGGGGGCTAGAGGAAGCTGCCACTTCCTTCACTTTGGAGAAGCTGGCTAGGATGGGAAGGAGAGGATGTGGTATTTAGAATATGAGAGATTTGCACATGCTGGGTCAACAGAGGGACAGGAATGACTGAAGCATCGAGAGGCAAGAGAAGAGTGCAAGGATGGGTGGGCTGAACATCTGGTGACCGATGTTCGCAGAGCTGAGCCCTGGAAGAATGCCAGGCTCCTGACTAGGGAGTCATGGTCTCTGCCTTCCTGGACTAAGGAAGACAACTTGGAGGAGGAGGCTCCTGGATGCAGTCTCCCTGGGAGGGGGCGGGACTGCTGGCCAAAGGGCGGGGTGGAGGCTAATCCAATATGTGGGCAGCTCCACTGAGGAAATGGAGATGGACCAGTGTGGAATGGAAGGAACCAGGAGGAGCAGCCAGACGTCCCCTTCTCCAGGCTGCTTGGCACGGAGCTGGGCACACAAGCAAGCCTGAGGCTCAGCTGCCCAAGGGATGAGGAGGGAGTGAGACAGGCTCCACCTGCATGCCAAGCCGCTGGGAAGGTGAGATGGCGGAGGACACTGAAGGTCGATGTCACAATTGAGGGAGAAGACTTTTAAAGGGGATCAGCTAAGTCTGAGGGGGCAGGGACAGAAGGAGACAATATTTCGTTGGTTTCAGGAAGGGAAGTTGCCAGGCAGTCAGGAAGATATCAGGAAGAAAGAGGAAGGGTGTGTGCAAGATCCTGAAGAGGAAAAAGCAGCTGAATTTAGCAGCCTGAGGGGTGTGAAGGTCAGAAGTATCAAGGACTTTCAAACAGCCCAAGGCTGGAGACTCAAAAACCTAGGTCATGGGGCAAGGTGATGGGGGCATACGAGTAGAGTGGTTATGACGGAAAGCTGGTTCAGAACCCGGCTGTGCCACTTACTAGATGTGTGACCCTGGGAGAATTACTCTGTCTCTGTGCCTCAGTATCTCCATCTGTGAAATGGGGGAGAACTCTGCCTCAGAGGCTTGGTGTAAAGTTTAGACAATACATATATACAATATTCAGAACAATACCGGCATATACAAAGAATACCCAAATTTTATTTTTTCAGTGATCTCTATCCAGTGGTGGGTGGATGCAGAGGGCTGGCTGCAGGAGAGCCAGCACCCGCCTCTCTGGGTTTAGGCCAGGGTGGTAGAGCTACAGCCCCCTTGCCCCAGACCAGGGATATTGCAATGATTGGGGGACACACTTGACAACTGCCCAGAGACTGCTGCCCAGGAGGCTTGGCTGGAGGTTGTCCAACCAAGGAGGTTGGACAGGGGCTGGACCTCCCCTCCGCACAGTCACACGTCCAGGGTTTTGCAGGTCAACCCAGATTTCAAAATCTCTGCTCCCTGGTGCCCATAAGGACAGCAGAACTCATGACCCTATGTCCCTAAAATCCAGTCACTGCAAATACAGGGCCCCATTCTGAGACTGCATTCCTTGAAAATGACTCTGGCCAAGGAGAGGGTTACTTTTATCAAGGGCATGGGGAACAGCCTGGGCCAGCGTACGTGCTCACTCAGCCTCAGGGAGACAGAAAGCCAGAGAAGATGAAAGGCCAGGGGTGGCCACGACCCCAAACCTTGAGACAGATGTGTGTATTGGGGGGGTTGGGGGTCGGAGGTGCAAATGGTACCAATTTATATGCAGCTTCCTCTTTAAAATCTGCCAGCACCAGGCCCTTCACTGCGCCAGAGTTCTGCTCTAACTCACAACAGGGGGTTGAAGGAGGTGGCTTCTGGCTCGCCCTCCTACTGGGCCCGCTCCCTCCCGGCCCCCCCCTCCGCCAACCGCCCCAGGCTACCGCTGTCAAAGGCTCAATTTCGCCCACTGCCCAGGACGGCACCGGCCCAGGCCCTCCTTCCTAACATGGGGCTGGCCCACCCCATCCCGGCCCTGCGAAGGGGAAAGTGAACTGCCCAGGGGACCTACGGGGTGGCAGGGCCCGAAACTGCAGCCTTCAGGGGAGCCCTGCGGATGCAGGGACCTGTGCCAGGGGAGGGGGCGGCGCTGACGGGCACGCGGTTCCCCGGCAGTGTCCTGCTTTCCCGGGCCATTGAAATCGGAAAGGGGGTCCCGAGGCTGCTTGGATTCCAGGGGACATGCCGCCCCCATGCCCTGCTCGGCTCAGGCTGGACGGCGCAGGGTGGGGGGGCGGGATAGCGCAGGGCCGGGTCTCCGGGGCCCGGCCCTCCCTGCGCCCCCCAACGGGGCCGGGCAGGGGGATCCAGGACGCGGCACTCCGAACGACAGGCCTGGCGGAACCCGAGCGCCCAGCCCGTCCTCAGCCCGCCCGAGCCCCGGACTCACCGGCCTGGTGGAGGCAGGATCCCTGCGTCGCCGCAGCGCCTGGGGCTCGGCCCGGCCCTCCCGCGGGAGGCAGCTCCACGCCGCCGCCTCCTCGGCCCGCCCCGCTCCCGCCCCTCTCTGGCCCCTCCCGCACACTTTCCACAGGAAATGATTAACTCCGGCCCGCGGCGCGTTCCCATGGCAACCGGCTCAGACCCAGGTGGGTGGTGGGCGCGCTCTCTCTCGCGCGCGCGCGCGCACACACACACAAACTCACACTGGCACGTGGGGCCGCGCACTCTGCTCAGACCTTCCAGTTGAGCGTCCCCACGCCCCACAGGCGCCCGTGCACACGTGCGTTCTCACCTCTGGCGCACACGCACCTTCTACGTGCTCACATACAGTACACAGTATACGTGGCTCTCAAGTATGTTTGCACATATGCTCTAGTGAGTCCACATGAACACATTCACAGTTCTCACACACATCCCCACACTTTTGCACTTAAACTTACACTTTCGTTCTCACCCCCTCAAAGCCTAGTACTCCAAAACTTTCGCACACAGTAGTTACTACTCACAGGCATACTTACAAGTGCTCCCTGGCTACCCTTCCCACGCTCTCACAACCTCTAGTACACGTCTTCTTGACCTTCTAGCACGCACACTACACACACACTCTTACACAATCTAGCTAGTATGTGTGCACACTTGCACATTCTCACACACTTAACCCGTGCACTCACATTCCTGTACGGTGCTCAGACTTAGCCCCATGCTTTCCCACAAATGCTGTTCATGCGCCTGAGTACACACATCCACTTGCACACGCTCACACACCTTCTCACACGCTCTCTGACTCTTTGTCACACTACAGACTATACATGCTTTAAAACCCCAGTACACGCTTCCACACACACTCTAGTTAGTGCACACAGGCATGCACTGTCACACATTAAACACGGGTTTTCACACACATTTCTCACTAGCTCTATTAGGAATACACAGGCCAGGTTGCCTGCCCAGCCAGGGCACCACCTGCTGCCCCCTGCTCCTCAGCCACCCTATTACCCTCTCGCACCCCCCTCAATAGATAAACGTCTTGCAGAGCGGGGAAGCTGTTTGGGATTTTTTTAAGGTAAAATATTCCTTTGCATTCCAGTGAAAACACGTTCAGAATGCAGCCGCTCCGGAGCAGGCAGCAGCTCCTGGTGTAGCCGCAGACGGCCCTCCTCATAGGATGCCCCAGAAGAAGCCTGGGGAGGCCAGGGAGCCGGCCGGCCAAGGAGAACAAGCTGACCCGGAGGAGCCACTCTGTTCTTTGTCTCCCAAACAGAGGCGGCATTTCACTCCAGTGTCAGCAGCAATATTCCCCCTCCAGGGTGCGGAAGGAGGAGAGAGAAAAGAAACTCAGAAGCCAGCCCAGTGCAGGCTGATGGTCCTGCAGACAATCCCGGGGTGGGGCGGCGGGGGGCGCTCTGCCTCTTCCTGTTTAACAGGGGACGACGGCCCGATGGCCCGGGAGGAGCAAGGAGGGGACTGGAGGGGGCCGTGCAGCTCCAGGTGGGTTCTGTCTCTTGCTGCTGAGCAGGCGCTGGGCTGGCCCTCAAGAATCTCAACCAGAGACAGAGCCAAGGTTCTGGGCCTCAGATTGTTCTGGATGCCACACCAGGACGCTCACAATCCCCCTACTGAAAGTGGGTTCGTGTGTGTTTTATTTTCTCACTGAGATGTCCCAGTGCAGACCCAATAGAGGGTGTCTGTCACACTTCTGGAATGGTTCCCTGGAGAGAGAGAGATTTCTAGCTAAGAACCCCAGATAATCCTCCCAATGGGAGAGCAGGCCATAATTTGAGAGGTACCTTCTCTGAATCCCCCTGTCTGCCCTCCAGACAGCACTGGTCAGGGGGACGGCAAGATTGGATGAGGGCAAATTTTCTCTAGATTCCTGAACAAGTATCTCCCTTTGTTACAGATCCTGGCATTTGATTGAGGAGGGCAGTGAGGTAGGGGTGTCTGTCTTTAAAGTCCTGATACAGAAAAAAAATAAAAAATAAGAAAAATAATAATAAAGTCCTGATAACAGAACCGGAGGCCACGTCTTACTTGTGGTCTGTTCGTTGACATTAACTGCAGGTTCCTTACAACAAAGCCAAAGCCAGATTTTTAAATTAATAATAACATTTATTGTTCTTTTTCTCTGATTACCAAAGTAATAGATGTTCATTGTAACCATAATCCCACCCACTAGAGAGAAATGCTGCCAACATTTTAGTACAGTTTTTTTTCCTCTGTGCACATAATAGCGACCATTTATCCACAGCTATCACTGTGCCAGGCACTACACTGAGCTCTTTAAAAACAAGATCTCATGTAACCCCAAACACCCTTTGAGGTGGGTACCGTCATATCCTCCATTTTCAGGAGGGAAAACTGAGCCTCCTAAAGTTCATTCACAAACTCAGTGTGTGGTAGCGCTGAGATATGAACCCAATAGGTGTGTGTATATATACATATACACAAACATATAGCACTACTATATGTATATAGGTGCTGGAGTTTAAGTTCAAAGCACCTTGGGACTTCCCTGGTGGCACAGTGGTTAAGAATCCGCCCGCCAATGCAGGGGACACGGGTTCCATCCCTGGTTCAGGAACATCCCACATGCCGCAGAGCAACTAAGCCTGTGCGCAACTACTGAGCCTGCGTGCTACAACTACTAAAACCGGCGCGCCTAGAGCCCTGCTCTGCAGCAAGAGAAGCCACCGCAATGAGAAGCCCGCGCACCACAATGAAGAGTAGCCCCCGCTCGCCGCAACCAGAGGAAGCCCGCACTTAGCAGCGAAGACTTAGCAGCGAAGACCCGACGCCGCCATAAATAAATAAATTAAATGAATAAATTTTTTTTAAAAAGTTCAAAGTACCAGTGAAGGAAAAAGAAAATTGAGACGTGTGAGGAAGCATTTTCCGAATTCCAGCAAAACTCTGCCTTGAAATGCAAAACCGATTTCCTTCATGATTGTCGGAATTTAAGATTGCACAAAGTCAGGAACTACATACCAAAGACTTCAAGGTCATTTCTATCCCAGAAACTTCACTGATGGTTTGTTATGGAGGCTGCCAATTCTCCCTGGCCATACGGAAAGTGAAGGATTTGCCAGAAACTCGGCCACCCCAACACTGAGGTCCTGAACTCATGAGTGAGGACTCTTGGATTCAGCCTTTGGCCTTGACCTCGACCTCCTGCCTACCTCCTGGCAGAGGCATGAGGGTCCCCGGGAGGGCCACAAGAATGCAGTAGCCAGAACACTGCAGACCCATATCTACATCTACCCCATCCCTCGATGGGGGGCGTGAGGGGCAACACCAATGTTGTTCAAAGGGCTTGAAACCCCTTAACTCTCAGGCATCCATCTGAGAGGTAGCCAAGGGCCTGAGGGTTCTTCTGCACAGAGGGCAGCAAAGAGGGGGCCATAACAAGCCACACTGTGTTTAATCTGATTCTCATAGCACCCCCGAGTAAAGCACACCTAAGATTTACATGATATTCCAGTTTAAATGACTTGAGATTCGATCGCCTCCAGGCCTTTGCAATGCTATTCTCCCTGCCCAGAAGGCCTCTCTCCTCACCCCACTCCCACCTGCCTCCACCCACCTTCACGTGGCCGGCTCCTGCTGTCCTTCAAGCTTAGAGGTCACCTTCCTTGACCCTCCCAGACCACAGTCCCCTGACGGCCCACCCCACTGCAGCACCTCCCACACTGGATTGTAAAGGCCTCTCCTGTCTACAACATCATCTCCTTGAGGGCAGGGTCCTTTCCGGGCTTGGTCACAGGTAAAGCCTCTGCTACAGATTCAGCTCCTACAGGCACTAGGTACCTGGCATCACATCAGTTTTCGCTGAATAAATAGCTAGATCACTTATAATTTAGAGGGAGAGAACAGGGTGCATTAAGCATATCCAAACAGACTTTCTTCCCATGTAAATTAACGATAAGTCTTATCAAAAGGAAGTAAGTGAAAGGATCCTTAAGGAATGATTTCAGTGTGGTCAGTAAGGAGCACCCTGCAGCTGTGAATAGGGTCTCAGTGCACGATCTGATCTTGGGTAACAGTTTCTGGAAGTCAGAGAATACCTTCTGGAGTTGAGTCACATAGTAAGTAATCCTGACTCACTTAGCCACTGTTTTGAAGCCCCATTTTCCAGTAGCCCTGAAACAGCCCTGTCATGGACATCACAGAGAGAGCTGGCAAGATCCCGGAGGGACGGGCGGGGCTCTGCACCCAGCCCTGCAAGCAGGCGTCTTACTCCTCACCAGCAGCAGGACGTGGGCCCTCAACCTCTGAGCGTATGGCCCTTGGCTCATAGCTGCCCGCTCTGAGGAAGCCATGCTCCTCGGTGGACGTGAAGGGGTTGGGTCTTGGACAACCCCAGGAGGCACTGTAAATCCTGTCTCTCTCCTCTGCTACAGACTCGGCTCCTACGGGCACTCCGTACCCAATAGATATTTGAACAAATGGTACCTTTCTCTCCCTTCACCATTTCCTGCTCTCTCTGTGTGCCCTCCCCGTCCAAGGGTGCCTTCCTTCTAAAAGCTGTATTAACTGGGGAAACAGTTCTCCCATTTCCAAACCAAGGCAACCCCCCCCCCCAATAAAACCACCTTGCTCTAAACTTCTGAGGAAGCCATGCTCCTCGGTGGACGTGAAGGGGTTGGGTCTTGGACAACCCCAGGAGGCACTGTAAATCCTGTCTCTCTCCTCTGCTACAGACTCGGCTCCTACGGGCACTCCGTACCCAATAGATATTTGAACAAATGGTACCTTTCTCTCCCTTCACCATTTCCTGCTCTCTCTGTGTGCCCTCCCCGTCCAAGGGTGCCTTCCTTCTAAAAGCTGTATTAACTGGGGAAACAGTTCTCCCATTTCCAAACCAAGGCAACCCCCCCCCCCAAAATAAAACCACCTTGCTCTAAAATCTCCAGACAGGGACCGCCTCTCTGGATTTGGCAGGGAGATTGGACTTAGCAGCACTTGCCGGCTCTTAGGTGAGGGGCACCCGAAACCTCTTGGTGACGAACTTGGCAGAGAGACCCTGCCCGCAGCATTCCAGCGTAGAAAGCAAACGGGCGTTTGTTTCCGTTGTCATTTCCCCATTTCCCATCGTCTAAACAATGAGAGGAATGCAAACATCCAGGAGATACGTGATTAAGCGTCAGGTAATAAAAAGATTTAGGAAGGATGGCTATGGGAGATGAGCCCTGCCGCCACTGCCCTCCCTCTGAGTCAGCCCTTCCCTGGGATCGTCCAGAAGCCTGGGCTCCCTCTCCCAAAAGCTCCCTCCCTGGCTTCTCTTCTTGCTCCTAAATCATTCTCTCTCCTTGTTCTAAGCCAAGACATGCATTATTAACATCATTTCCACTTTTTTTCCAACCTCCCCGTTCATTTTTCCCCTCTGCTGCAAATTCTAGGTAGCTGAGGGGTTTTTTTAACCTTAATTTTTATTTTTCCTGCACAAGGGCAGGAGAAATCAAGAGAGGAAAAAGCACCCCCCTCTCCGCCAAATCCCACCACCCTTAACTTATTCTCATTGGCTCAGATGTTCCTTCTGGTACTTGACTTCGAACAGACATTATTTCTGTATTAAGGGGAGACTGTATAGAGCAGTGGTTAAAAGTGGGTTTGGGGTCAGATGATCGTGGGTTTGAACCTTGGCTCTGTCACTTCCTCCATGCCTCAGTTTCCTCCTGTGACAATGGGGGTAGCAATAGTGCCTAACTCACTGGGCTGTCTTGAGAAGTAAATAAGAGCAAACATGTGACACCCAGAGCCTGGCGCACCAGCTGTGGTTATAGTGGAAGGCAGACCACGGATACGATTTTCTACTCTGCCTTTTTCTCACTTTAAATCACAGGCCAAGCATTTTCCAAGTTACTTTTTCCTACTGGGGGCTGCTCGTTTCTGAACTGCAGGTCCCAGACTGAGGATGAGGCCCAGGTCCCGTCCGACCTTGGGGTCACACTGTGTGGGGCACACCCAGAACCCTGTAAAAATGACTGAAAAGGATAAACATTTTAAATGGCTGCATGATACTCCTCAGAACAGCTCTGCCCCGACTGAACTGGCCGTTCCACGGAATCAGATATGTGAGTAGCTCCCATTTTTTCACATTTATAAATAGCACTGCTGCAACATCTCCCCACATGCAGCCTGTTCATTCCCTGGGGAGAGGGTGGGAGATTGGGGGGAGAGTGGGGTTGTTAATTTCATAAAAATCTGAATAGCCTGAGCATTTTTTTTTTTTTTTACACTTTCTAAACATGTTGCCAGATTGCCATCAGAAGGGCTGTACCAGATTTACACTTTACACTGTCACTGGCGGCATTTTGGACGAGAACTACTTTTCGTACTAATTTACAGTTTTTCTCTCGGATCTGGAATTCTCGCCCAGGCTGGTTCCCCCGTGAAGCATGAGGCATATAAAAAGTCTGAGTGATGGCTGTCAGGGAGGGAAGTGTCTGGTTCCTTTGCTGGGTTTCTGTCTGTCGGGCTGGGCCGGGCTGAGAGGACTGAGTCAGTGCACCCCCTCCCTGCCTGCTCTTCGAGCCCCCAGACGCTTTCCCAGGTGGGTTCTGGAACATCCCACAAGCCTGGAAGGTTCTCCTCAGGCGTCCACCAGCATTACTAAGGTTATGCCTGCTCCGACATCAGCCTGCAACTGCATTCTGGCTTCTTGCAAGAAGTCAATCAACCATTTCTACAAAGAAAATCCCTCAAGAGACCGTGGCGTCTGCAATCAGCTTTCCATTCCTGGGGGGCAGGAGGGGGGCGCACAGAGGCAGCAGCTGGGTGAGGCCAGCCGTGTTTTCCCAAGAACGGCAGCCACGGCCCCTGCCCACCCTGCCAGCCTCCTGGCACTGCCAGCACATCTCACCCAGGTTCTGCGGCAGCCCCGCGGCCTCTTGCCCAGCCTCTGGGGGTGGCCCTTGTTTGCAAACAGCCATGGGAAGTTTTGATGCTACTGATTAACCAGACTCTCACAGTTCTGGGCTGTTAGTCATCATGACAGGTCTCAAGCTTCCGCCTGCCCTGACGACATCACCAGCTTCCAGGTGACAGGGAAGAAGTGACTAGGACCTTGGTAGTTTCAGTGGCGTCCATCGTCATCTTCACAGGGGAAGGGGAGGACTGCCACCCATCCCAGACAACCAGCATGTGCAGGGCCTGGAATGCCAGGGTGGGAATTCAATCTAATTCGATTTAGCTTCTTCTGCTGAGGGACTGGGCTAAACTCTACGCATAGGATTTGCTTCGGATTTCATTTAATCCTCACAACAGTATGTGCGATGGGTATTATAATTCCTATTTTACAGATGGAAAAACTGGGGTACTATGTTCTAAGAGTGGCTAGGCCCAGGAATGAGTAGGGGGCAGCCAGGGGAAGGCAGCTTGGAGTGCTGGGAAAGGTGGGTCCTCCAGGCCAGGAGCTGTGCTCCCAACCACCGCGTGACCAGATTTCTTCCCCTCTCTGGGTCTCACGTCCCTCCCTGGGTAAACGAGGAGGATGATCTGGTCGCCTTTCCAACACTAAAGCCATGAGGGAGGGAGGGGGCAAGTTGGAAGGGACGACTGTGTGATTCTGAGGTTCTGCTCCCTGAAATCCTGGTCCGAGGAAGGGGTAATTCCAGCTGCGAACCTGGGGCTCCCGCCTCACTGTTTACAGTTGCTTCACAAATGAATGCCAGCAGAAGAAAGGAGATGAGTGGTTGCCAGGGGCTGGGAGGTGGGGAAAATGGAGGGTGACTGCTAATGGGGTTTCTTTTGGGGGTGATGAAATGTTCTCAAATTAGATTATGG
Organism: Physeter macrocephalus; assembly: GCF_002837175.3. Lineage (NCBI taxonomy): Eukaryota > Metazoa > Chordata > Mammalia > Artiodactyla > Physeteridae > Physeter > Physeter macrocephalus. The sequence continues at coordinate 29,141,768 of NC_041230.1, forward strand.
GGATGGTTGCACAATTCTGCAGCTATCCTAAAAACCGTTGAATTGTACACTTTAAGTGAGTGAATTGTATGGTTTGTTAATTACATTTCAGTTAAGCTGTTTAAGAGAGGAAGGAAGGGAGGGAGGGAGGGAGGGAGGGAAGAAAAGAAGGTAGGAAGGAAGTAAAGGGAAGGGGAAGGGACGGAGGAAGGAGGGAGGGAGACCGTACAGAGGTCGGGCCAGAGCTGCCTTTGAGATTTGCCTCCTGGGAGTGGGGCCCTCACACCCAGCCCCTCTCCAGTCACCCCCCCTCCAAGTACCCCGAGCCTCAGAAAGGTATGTATGAAGACACCTAAGTGGCAGGTGATGGCTCCAGATTCCAACCAGAAGTAATGGGGGCCTCTGACCTCCTCGGAGGCGGGAGGAGTCACGAACCAAAGAGCAGGTGTGGGCCTGGAGGGCTGGGGGACCGGCGGAGGACGGCAAGAAGATGGATGGAGGCCAAAGGAGGGCTAGTGTCAAGGAGGAGACCCTGAGGGTCAGGGCGAGGCATGGCTCCATCGAGGAAGCCCAGGACACAGAGCCTGGGCTGGCCAGGGCCTCTGTCGGTGGCCTGAAAACATTGTGGCACCCCAGAAAGTGTGCGTAGGAAGCACCTGCGGCTCCCGGGGGCCCCTCAAACTGGTACAGTTGTATTCTGCCTGGCACCAGTGTAGTCGCAGGCAGATGCAGCCATCCCACGGGCAACGTCGACCCAGACTTGACCCCGAACCCGGTGCACAGACACAGGGGACCCAAAATGAGGGCAAAATTGGCCACTAAGAGTGAAGAGCTCATTCCACGTCTGCTGTTAGGGCAACTTATTGCTGAAAGAGGAGACTCCCAGAGCGTCTTAGAGGCACAGCTTCCCTGTCTAAATCTCCAAAGGCAGACAACCCAGGAAGCACCTCCTCCCAGACGAACCTCCCCCGTCCGCGCGGGCACATCCCCTTAGGCCCACCTCTTTGGGCAAATGGCAGTGGACGGCCCAGCCATAAGGGAACAAAGGAAATTACATCTTGGAGACTGCCTCTGAGAGGCCTAGCCCTGGGGTCAAACCCACGTGCCTGGCAGCCCAGCTGGCAGAGGCTGAGGGCATATATCCCGAGGCTGAGGGCTCCTGCCTTTTTCCTCCGGCCCTGGGGTACACATGCTACTATTGGCCCCGCTCTGTGGATGTGACCCCAGACAGGCTGGCTCCAGAGGCCAGGTCTTGAACCACTGTACCATACAGGCTCTCCAGGGTACAGCCGGTGGGGTCCTTGTCACCCCATGTCAATCCTCAGCATGCATTCAAGGCTCTTTGCCATCTGCCTGCAGCTGACCTGCCCAGCCCTCTCTCCCACTGCTCCGCCCAAGGCACCCTCCTTCTGTTCCCTGAGTTTACCATGTGTCCGTGCCTCCCTGCCCTTGCACATGTTGTTACCTCCATGATGACAGCCCATTCACCTAGTGAGGCCCAGTAGAAATATCATCTCCTGCATGGGACCTTCCTGGTGCCCCCAGGACCATCTGCTCTTCCCTTAGTACACTCGATTGGAGCTTGTGGGGTACTTATCAGTCTCCTCCATTACCCTGGAGCTCCCTGATTCAGGGCCCCATGCTGTGTGACCTCGGTTAAGGTACTCAACCTCTCTGAGCCTCTGTATCCTCATAAATGGCTGCCCTAATTATAATAGTTATTATTATTATGGGTAATACTTACTGTGCACTTACTATGTGCCATGCACTATGTGCTAAGTACCTTTATGTGAAAGATCTCACTCAATCCTTATAGCACCTTAGGAGGTGGGTATTATTATTATCCTTTGTTACAGATAGAGATTACTGTTAGGATTACTGCCATTATCATGATTGCTATTCTTTCTTCTGCCACAAAGCCTAGCATGCAGCAGATACTCAAATCCTGTTTGTTTAAGTCAAGTGTGGATAAAAATAGAAGGGGACTTAGATAGGAAAAGAGTTCCAGAAACATGGCCGTACAGACGCTCCAGAATGTTCAGGCCTAGCCTTGTCCTGGCTGGGATGATACCATCTCTGGAGGCCGATGCTGGCAGACAGTTGAGGCCAGGGACCTGGGGTGGCCTGCTTTTGCTTCTCCCATCAGCCCTATCTTTACCCACAGAAACAGACTCTGCCCAAACCAGACCTGCAATGCTCAGAGCCCCACAGCGAACAGGCCTCCTGGGTAAATGGTGACTGAGGCTCTGGAGGTCCTGGGTGTCTGGCTGGTGGTAGAATTTGTGCATATTTGTAACCGGAATAGCTTCAGGGTTGGCTTTGCCGGCTCAAGGCCAAAGGTGCAGAGTGCCCTGTGTATCCATGCTCCAAGCTCCAACTGCCCCAGTGTTTTTTCTAGGAACCCTTGCTCCAGATTTTTCCTGGAAGCCTCAGGGGCTGCCTGCAAGGTTCTTTGCCCATCACTCCCACCAGCTGATCTGGGAACACATCAGCATCTGGCCTGACTGTCTAACCAGGATTCCCTCCAAGACCAATGCAGATACCTGAGCCCCCATCACCAGAGAGGCTGGGGGATGCCCTAAAAAGGTACTGCACGTGATGTTGGAAACATAGGCTCTGACAGTGAAAGTGAGGGGCACACACCTGAGAAAAACTCCATTCAGGGCATGGGGAGAAGGGGAGAAATATCTACTGTCTCAATTATGCCCAGCCATGCTTGTCCCATGGCAAAGTTGCCTGGGTTCATGGCATCACAGTGTCCTTCTGACATACCACCAATACCTCCAAGACCCCAGATTCCTTTCCTTGCCTCCGCTTAACCTGGGCACACATGCAGTGCTTGGTGCCTGGATTAAGTCTGTGCCCTGTGGTGAGATCTGCCCCAGAGGACCCAGCGTCCATTCACACAATGGACTAAGCTGGGCTGCCCCTGCCCAGCAGACAGGCTTTCACAGCCTTGAACTTCAGCTGGGTTAGTCCCTTTTCCCCTCGCGGCCTCCTCGGCCCTGATGTAAATTAGGGGACATAAACAAGAAAGGATGTGGTCAAAGCCCCCAGCGTTCAACCTGCTACTCAGTCATTCACGGTGGGGCACATTTGAGGGAGGGCACCTCCACCTCTGATGGTTCCTCAAATCCTCAAAACATCCCCGTCTATAGGTGAGAAAACCGAGGCCCTAAAACATCAAGTGGTCAGTCAAGGAAAATGCCAGACAAGGTATTCTGAGGCTACTTCTCTCCACTGCCCGCTCTGACCTGAAACCCCGACATTGACGCTGCTTGCCCCAGAGCCAGAAGTTGTGACAGGCCCCCGAGGAGGGTGGGGAATGAAGTCAGATCTGTCCTCCAGAGTCTGAAGGACCCCAGGGGCCTGTGTGTCCCTGCCTTCCTGCCGAGGAAGGGCCTCAGAAGACCCACCTCCAGTGGCTGAACAGAAGCCGGGCAAAGGGCGAGGGATCTGACTGACACAGGGAAACTCTGGGCTCAGAACTGCCAAAGTGAGGCGTAACTGACGTTCCTGGTCTACAAGTTACAAAAACACAATGAGCTGTGGAGTGACAGCCAGCTGCCCGAGGGTCAGAGGAATGTTGTTGCCAGACAGGTTGATGAGGCATCTGCTGAGGCAGGCTCCAGAAACCAGGCCTGGGGTGTCACCACACCAGGCGGCTCCCAGGAGGCCAGCCACCTGACCTCACCCCCAGCAAGGTCTAAGGTGGGAAGACTGCAGGGCTTTCCCCCAACCAAGTCTGTAGCCATGACAACCTGCTTTAAACCATTAATTAAGATAATTATAGGGACTTCCCTGGTGGTTCAGTGGTTAAGAATCCGCCTGTCAGTGCAGGGGCCACGGGTTCGATTCCTGGTCTGGGAAGATACCACATGCCGCGGAGCAACTAAGCTCGTGCACCACAACTGCTGAAGCCCTAGAGCCCGTGTGCCACAACTACTGAAGCCCTAGAGCCCATGCTCTGCAACAAGAGAAGCCACCACAATGAAAAGCCCGTGCACTGCAACGAAGAGCAGGCTCGCCGCAACTAGAGAAAGCCCACACGCAGCAACGAAGACCCAGTGCAGCCAAAAAAAAAAGAAAGATAATTATAGGCATGATAACAATAATAATAATGTCTAACCTTTGTACAGCACTTACTACATGCCAGGGACCACACTGGACACTTTTTCTGGATCTTCATGTGTATTAGTTTCCTAATAGTTTCCTAATTGTTCCTAAATGTAATAGTTTCCTAACTAGTTTCCTGTGGCTGCTATAATAAATTACCACAAACTGGAAGGTTTAAACAAAGAAGTTTATCCTCTCCCAGTTCTGGAAGCTAAAGGTCAGAATTCAAGGTGGCGGCAGAGCCACATTCCCTCTGAAGTCTAGGGAAGAATCCTTTGCCTCTTCCAGCTTTTGGTGGTTGCTGGTGATCCGTAGTGTTCCTTGGCTTGTAGATGGATTATTCTTTGTCTCCGCCTCCACATCGTGTTCTCCTCTCTGTGTGTCTGTTCAAATTTTCCTCTTCTTATAAGGACAAGAGTTGTATGGGCTTAGGGCCCACTCTAATCCAGTATGACCTCATCTTAACTCGATTGCCTCTGCAAAGACCCTATTTCCAAACAAGGTCACGTTCACAGGTCCCAAATAGACATGAGTCTGTAGGAGACACTATTCAACCTACTGTATCACAAGTAATCCTCCCAAAAACCCTGGTGCCACTCTTATCTCCATCTTACTTACAGATAACAAAACTGAGGTTCAGAGACGTTAAGCAACTTGCCTGAAGTCACACAGCCGGGACCAGAACCCTGTCTGTCTGATTCTAGAACCCACACTATATTGTCCCAAGCATCATCCTCACTACCGCCTCCTCACAGGGCCCAGTGGTTCAATGTTCACAAAGCTGCTCCTGGCCATTGTCACATCTTGCCACCACAACCTCGAGGTGGCTGGTTTGCAGTTTACAAAGGAAACAGAGACGCCATTAATTAACCTGACCAAGGTCACACAGCTAAAGAGTGGCAGTCTTTCAAACATGGGTCCAGCACTCTCCACGATGTAGGCTCCAAATGGGGGTCTAACGGGAACATTCCAGGGCTTTGTCAAGTCAGTGGAGGCTATTTCCCCAGCGTGATCAATGGCTGCGCTGTGTTTACTGATAACACCCACTTTGGCTACACCTGCCAAGCTCATAAAAGGTATTGTAAATCTGCGGTTTAAATTCACCTCCTCAGGTTTCAGCCCCTTGTCCAGCGCTATTCTCTGCCAGCAGCAAGGCCAGCTGTTTGAGTGGTTACATAGCAGAGAAAAAGCAGGTCAAGAATCCATGAGGCCCTCACAGCTCACATCTGAGCCTCAGGGCCTGGGCAGTGGCAAGAAATGATATGGGCACCGTTCATCCCTCAGCCCGTTGCTCCCGGCTGAGAAGGGGTGAGACACAGATACAGCCTCGTTAGCCAGGTGCCAGTCACGGCTCCAGGCATCATCCAGCTTTTTCCATTAATCCACACAGGTACCCCTGAAGTCGGTGCTACTGGTAGCCCCACTTTTCCAGAGGAGGAAACTGAGGCTCAGAGGAAGGCCACGCTCTGCTGGTGAGTGGCCACACCAGGACTTGGTCCCAGATCTGCTCGAGTCCAGAGCCCCAGTCTTGGTCTCTGCAGGAGGGACATGCAGGGAGGCCTGGAGCCTGCGAGTGGCCACTGTGATGGAAGCACCTTAGAGTTTGCAAGGGACAGAGTGGGGCTGGAAGGGATTTGAGAGAGGGCGGCCAGGCCTGCGGCCCAGGAAGCCCAGTGAGTCAGTGTGTTCTGGAGCCAAGCAGGGCAAGGGAGGGATGCTAATGGGTACAGGCAGGACCCTGGAGGACCTCCCTCTGACCCACTGCAAGAGCCAGAGAGGTTTAACACGAAAACGAGACCACGTCACCTTCTGACTCTAAAAGCACCAGCGGCTTCCCGTGAAGCTTACAACAGAATCCAAACTCCTTACTGTGTCCGACAAGGCCCTGCAGTGCTGGCCTGATGACCTCCCTCAGCTCAGTTCTGCTCCAGCCACACAGGCTTCCTTCTTGTTCCCTAAACATGCCATGGGGCCTTTGCACTTGCTGTTCTCTCTGCTTAGAATGCTGTTCCCCGCTAGAAAAATGGTACAGATGAACCGGCTTGCAGGGCAGAAATTGAGACACAGATGTAGAGAACGAACGTATGGACACCAAGGGGGGAAAGCGGCGGGGGGTGGTGGTGGTGTGTGATGAATTGGGAGATTGGGGCTGACATGTATACACTGATGTGTATAAACTGGATGACTAATAAGAACCTGCTGTATAAAAAAAATAAATAAAATTAAAAAAAAAAAAAAAAAAAAGAATGCTGTTCCCTGAACTCTGTGCATACTGCCTCCTCGTCCTTAGACTCTCAGCTCAGCTGTCCCCTCCTCAGAGTGGCTTCCCCTGGCCACCAGTCCAAAGTCAGTAACCCCCAGTTATTCTCTATGCAATCCCCTTGTTTTCTTTTCTTCTTAGCACGTATTGCATCTTGCAATTGCTGTTTGTTTATTGTTTGCCCCTTAATCGTCTTCTGCCATGAAGCCAAGGACTTTATCTTGTTCCCTGCTGGTCCCAGTACCTAGCACAGTGCCTTAGCCATAGTAGATGCCCAGTGGATATTTGTTGAATGAGTAAATGAATAAATTCTCTAGAAATGTGAAATCATAGACGGATCACCCAGAGAAAGACCCGGGAACATACTGAGCCGACAGTTGTGATGGGATGAGAAGAGCAGCCCAAGATCAAGGCCTGAGTGGAAGCTGCTGGGGAAACCCTGGGAGAAGAGAGAAGAGTGTGAGCCACAAGGCGTCAGCCTGACTGCAGACAAGGGCAGAAATGCGTGGAAAGGAGGTAGTTTTCTCAAGAGCAGGGCAGACAGAACTCATGGCCAACCAGCTGTCATATGAGATGAGAGAGAGGCTGGTAAGAGCTTAAGGGTGATTTGTCAGGGTGACAAGCAAAAGGTAGGCCCCCAAGGCCCATTCATTTATTCATTCATTCATAGGTACTGAATACCTACCATGTGCAGTGAGTGAGGATGGCTGTTCTGGAGGGGGCAGAGGCAGGGACAGGGTCAGAGTAAAGGAGGTAGGGGCCACCTGGGGCTGCTGGGCCTTAAGCCAGGAGGACTTCCTGGAAGAGGGTGACCAGCCCCTGTGAGAGGATGCTCTACCTCAGGCTGCAGCTCTGGGCAGAGGCAGGAAGGGGAGCCAGGTGACTCTCTGCTGCTCCAGCTCCAGCCACAGCCACAGCAACCAGACCAGAGAGGGTTCATCAGTTCATATCCTGCTCCAACCCATAACAGGGACTCAGATCAGAAGTTCACCTTTAGCCTCAAAGGTGAACTTTCACCCCATAAGCCTTGGCACCCATTTACTCACAATCTCAAGGTTCTGAAGGCTAATTGCCCCCTCCTTTCTTATAGGCCTGGGGAAAGTCGAAGGGTCAGCCACTTTATCTTGATAGGTGTATGGGGGACAGTTCTGTGTAGGGGATGGCTGGGGACCTTGACAACGATTTGCTGACCTCAGTTCCAGAAGTTAAAAGAAACAACACCAGCAAGCAAAATACCAAGAAAACTCCCCAGGCCACGATGGTCCAGTGGTTAGGAGCTTGGGCTCTGGGGTTAAAATCCAGGCCCACCTCTCTCTGGCTGAACCATCTCAGGCAAGCCCCTTAACCTCTCTGATCCTGTTTTCCTCGTGTGCAAAATGAGCATAATCATATCACTTATCCTTCAAAGGGTAGTTGAAGAGATGAACAAGATAATGTATGGGAAGAGCCTAGTACACTGTGGGCGCTCAATACACGGTAACACTTATTAGGGGGCCAGTTACACGGCAGGCACTGCTGGAGGGTCCTTCATTCTACAAAATACCTGGCCTGTCCTCTTCAAAAACGTCAACATCATGAAATACAACGAAAAAACTCAGGCACTGTTGCAGGTGGAAGGGACCTAAATAGACGTGACAACTCAAGGCAACACATGGGCTTGCGTTTCCTTTCACCATAAAGGGCGTTATTGGGAAAGTTGATGAAATCCCAATACGGTCTGACGATTAGATAGTAGTGTTGTTTCAAATTTAAGTTGCTGATTGGGATCATTGTACAGAAGTTATAATTTCTTATTTTTTGGAAATTTACAGTGAAGTGTAAAGTAAAAAGTCATCACGTCTGCAGCTTCAGGGAGAGAGAAAAGAATAAAGCAAATGTAAAATGTTTATACTTGGGACATCTAGGTGGAGGGTATCTGGGAATTCTTTGTATTATTCTTGCAACTTTTCTGTAAAGCCTATAATTATGGAAGAAAAGAAAAGAGAAGAGACGAGAAGAGAAAAGGAGAAGAGAAAAGAAAGAAAGGAAGGAAGGAAGGAAGGAAAGAAGGAGGGAGGGAAGAAAGAAAGAGAGAGGAAGGAAGGAAGGAAGGAAAGAAAGAAAGAAAGAAAAAGAAAGAAAGAAAGAAGGAAAGGAAGGAAGGAAG
>NC_041230.1:29150300-29186975 GCF_002837175.3 Physeter macrocephalus
GAGAGGAAGGAAGGAAAGGAAGGAAAGGAAGGAAGGAAGGAAAGAAAGAAAGAGAAAGAAAGAAAGGAGGGAGGGAAGCAAGAAAGAGAGAGGAAGGAAGGAAGGAAAGAGGGAGGGAGGGAAGGAGGGAAGAAAGAGAGAGACAGAAAGGAAGGAAGAAAGGAAGGAAAGAAAGGAGGGAGGGAGGGAAGGAAGGAAGGAAGGAAGGAAGGGAAGATGGAAAGAAGAAAAGAAAAAAGGAAAGAAAAGGATGCAGAGAGTCCCGGCATGTCCGTCTGGCGGCAGGCTTCCAGGGAGGGTGATCAGCCATCCAAGTCTGCCTGGGACTGTTCTGGTTTTAGCACTGAAAGTCATGCATCCTGGGAAATCCCTTAGTCCTGTGTGAACTGGGATGGTGGGGCGCCTACTTGCAGGTGAACCTCGTGGATGAATAGTGTGGGCCTCCGTGCCATGGCGGGGGCCCCGAGGTTGCCTCTTTGGTTGGGGGCAGGTTTGCGACGGGCGGGCACAGTGCAGGCTGGACGCCTCATCTCACGCAACAAGAGCCAGGCCAGTGACTTCCTGGCAATTAAGGTGTTCTCCTCAGAGGACAAGATTTCAAAGTGGCCAAGTAGCTCTGTGCCTTGAGGCCCCAAGAGTGGAATGAAGCAGATGGTGAGGCCAGCCCCACCCCCAGTGACACATCTTGACCAGTTGCTCGCTTGGCCTCAGGCAAATAGTTAACCCGCAGCTGAAGCCTACTCAGCTATCACTGTGACCGGAACCCAACGTGTGAAGGATGGATGGACACCAGACCTCTGGAACTGTCAGCAAGGCACTTCATGACCGAGGAATGTGGCCTACAGCACAGCTCACGCAGCCCAGCCCGCCTGGCAGGTTGACCGCTGCCTGGGGCGGGCCCGTAGGCAAGCCGGGCTGCTCAGCTACACGATGACCTGACCTCCTGGTGGACTTCCCTCCTGGGTCAGGCAGGGCAAAGGCACCTCGGTCGGTCCTCACGAGTCACTGCGCAGTCCCCTCCCTCCTGGCCCTCCCCAGCAGACGCCAAGGGTCTATGCTATAGCTCCCCCAGCCTTGAAGGGCTCTGAGGTGGGGTTTGCACACATGCTTTGAGCTCCATCCATGAAAGCCCTAGACACCACGATTACGACGAGGATACCAGCTTGCGGGTGGCAGGCTGTCAAAACACCCTGCAAGGAGGGCGCCCGTCCACTGAACTCCCCCGGCCGCTGCGGGGCCAGCTGTGAGTCAGCCTTTGACCTCGGCCCCCTTCTTAATTTAGAAGAGAAGCAGCTGCCCACCCAAATTAGCCCCTTGTTCGGCCTCCGTTCCTCCATTCACATGCCTCTCTGCTCAGGTTCTTTAGAAAATCAAGTCGGCATGTTGAACGACCCTGGGGGGTGGTCCTCTTGTTGGACTGTTTTTGCACCAGACGATTTCAAACAGTACAAACTCTAGTGAAAGTCTCCCTTTCACGCCTGACCTCTATTCCCAAGCTCACTTCCTCTGAGATGGTCATTGTGACCAGTGGCTGGTGGATCCTTCCAAGAGACAGTCCCCACATACAAGCTCACGCTAAGAAATGCCGGTTCCCCAACAAATGTCAGCACAGCACACATACTGTTCGGCACTTTGCTTTTCTTACTTCACCCTCCTGGAGAGCCCTCCAGCTCATACACAGAGACTTGCCCCTTACTGTTGCATAAAGGGTGAACACACCCAAATGATTTAACCAGTCTCTGTTGACAAATTATCGAGTTATTTCTAGTCTTTTGCAACCACAGACAATGCTTCCAGAAACGTTCCTATCCCTGGATCTTTGCTGTCACTTACAAGTAATTATAGATATTTCTAGAAGTGGAATGGCTAGCATTATCATTTTTAATTTTGGGGTAGGGACCACCGACTCCTTTGAGAATCTAATGACAAATTAAAAATCCTCTCTCCAGAAAAAAACCTTTGCAATGATTTTGCATTCGATTTCTGGAGGGAGGCTTGCAGATGCCACATTAAGTCATCGTATGGGGGAAAGAACACGCGTAAGAAAATTGCATCCGACCATCGCTTCTGTGTATGTGTATAGATTTGGTCATGATACAGGAAGCAACCAGTTTGTTCCACTGACAGCCACAGAAACAGCCAGTGGAGTTCAGTTCAAATTCCAGAAGTCAGATTCCTTATCATGCTTTGTCCACCAGGGTACATACCTCTTGCGCTTGTCATGTTCCTTGACCTCAGCTCCCCAGAACGTGGCTGTGGGATAGGCGTGCTGGGCCGGGGCTGCTCCTCCCAGCAGTCGTGGGGACCCTGGACCCCACAGACCCTTCCTGCAGCTGCCTTCTCGCCTCGGGATGTGAAACCAGACCCTGCGCCTGGAAGGCTCCGGAGCTCACACGCTCAGTTAGGTATTAATATTTTATGCCGGCAGCCAATGAGGACTTGGGTTAACAACAGTCTCTCCAGGGAAGCACCGTCCAAAGAGCGCAAACTCCATCACCTCTCAGTGAGGATTCACATCAGACTAAAGGGAATCCACTAGAGAAAAGCTAAAAGGAAACAGAGCTGGGAGCAGCTTGTGGCTGGTCAGAGTCTGGGGTCAACGGGCTCAGGATCTGAGCTTGGGGCCCTCGGGAGGCAGGAGCTTCCCTTGGGCCGTGGCCATCCGCTGGTGTCCAGCTGGCTCTAAGGCTGAGGGCACTGCCCACAGTGAGGACATAGCAAGAGCTGAAGCCAGAGAGCCAAGGGCCCTGGCTGACTGTCTCCCAGGCCACTCCCCTGACAGAGCTTCACACGAGGCCGTTTCCACAAATCCAGAGCAGAGCCAAAGAGCCGCCGGGCCGGTGCCTGGCTCAGAGGAGGCATTCGACACCTGTTATCCGTCCTTCCCTCTTTCCTTCAAAGTTCCTGGAGCTCAAACTCGCTGCAGAGCCTCATGCTGCCCGTATAACCCGTCCCGGGGATTTTCAGGATGACAGCCTCCAGGATGGTCGGGAACTCCCCTGTGCTCCCTGAGCTACAAACCTTCCAGTGGGCAGTTTGGAGAGGAAGGAACTGAGAACTCCCATTTCCGGAAGCCCATGTAAGTTCTAGAAGGTTCTGTCCTGAAGGCTAAAGCCATTTTGCCATCCATGGCTTAGGCACTGAGAAAAAATTACCTAACGTCTACTGAGGACTCACTGCATACCAGGTAGCAACATAAGCGTTTCCAGGTGTGTTCACTTTTATCCCTCCAACAGCCCCTTGACGTGAATTCTAGGGTTATCCCACTTGGATTTGAAGCTCAGGCAGCTCTGCCCGGGACCCCCAGGGGCTTTCCCCTGAGCGGCTTCCTGAAGGAGAAGGGAGGAGACAGCAGCTCGACACCCTTCCTCCTGCTCAGGATGGAGCCCCGGGTGTGCTGTCACTGCTTTACCTGTGTCATCGTGCCACCTTTGCAATTGCCCCGTGAGGTAAGAAGTGTGTTTATGTCCCTTTCGCAGGTGAGGAAGCAGATCTGAAGTCAACCTGCCCAGCAGCTCGGTGGCAGAGCTGCCCAGCAGCTCAGTGGCAGAACTTTGACCCCAGGCTGGCGGTCAAAGGCCAGGCCCTCGCTGGGCACTGCACGCTGCAGCCCACGTGGGGACGTGGCCTTGAGGAAACAGAGCAAGGAGGGGGAAAGCCTTTACAACGTGGACGGCGGAAGGTACGTTTGCAGTAAAGTCTGGTCCGTGTCTTTGCCAAGATCTGCTTGTAACTGTCTCCCTAAAGGGACAGCCTGGGGTGAGGCTTAATGGCTCTGGGCTGGGGTCCGAGCCTGGGTTTCTCGTCCCATCTCTGCCCTGACAGATCCAGTCTCTCCACGGGCCTGGGCAGAGAGCAGGCTCTGCCGACCCTTCTGGCCGTGATACTTTGTGACGCAGGAGTGGGAAGCAGGGCTGAAGGCAGAAACCCTCACCCATACTGACCTTTCAATATTTGCCTGAGGAGCAGTCCACCCCCAGGGAAGCTGCTCAGCCCGCCCTGACAGCAAGCCCATCCCCCCCGCCCCCCAGCAGAGGGCAGGGACAGCAGCATCTCTGACTGAGCACTAACTAGATGCCAGGGGTTGGGGCTACTTCTAGGCAAGCCGCTTGCTATGGATCAAAGCAGACGCTCTCACTACACCCATCTTACAGATGAGGAAACCAAGGCTCAGGCAAGTCAAACAACTAGCTCAAGTTCACCACAAACCCAGTAAAGCAACAAGGCCAACGTATCCAGTAGGTGCAGGAGACACAGTGCCCAAGACCTACAGTACTTTTAGGGGCCCATGAAAATATTATAATTTCACTTAAAAGCAGACGGAAAAAAATAAACATTCAGAATGAAGAAAATGGTTTCACATATAATAAAATATTTACCTTTACGCCAACATCGTGGTAAATATATTTTTAGATTTTTCTTTTTAAAGAAAAAGAGAAAGGGGTCCACAAAGGCAAAAGTGCCTAAGGCTTGTGAAAGTTACCGTGCTGAACCTTGAACCTAGATCCATCCCCTCTTAAGGCCAGAGCTACCAAAGAACCGTCCAGCCTCTCCCCTGGTGTCAAAGGAACAGCGCCCAGGGAATTCCCCGGCAGTTCAGTGGTTAGCACTCGGCACTTTTGCTGTCGGGCCCTGGGTTCAATCCCTGGTCGGGGAACTAAGATCCCGCAGGCTGAGCAGCACAGCTAAAAAAGAAAAAGAGAAAGGGGTCCACAAAGGCAAAAGTGCCTAAGGCTTGTGAAAGTTACCGTGCTGAACCTTGAACCTAGATCCATCCCCTCTTAAGGCCAGAGCTACCAAAGAACTGTCCAGCCTCTCCCCTGGTGTCAAAGGAACAGCGCCCAGGGAATTCCCCGGCAGTTCAGTGGTTAGCACTCAGCACTTTTGCTGTCGGGCCCTGGGTTCAATCCCTGGTCGGGGAACTAAGATCCTGCAGGCTGAGCAGCACAGCTAAAAAAAAAAAAAAAAAAAAAAAAAGGAATAGAATCCAGGGCCATCCTGGGAGCTGCAGTGTGCACCGGTCCCTGAGAAGGCCACAGCCAGAACAGCCACTCAGCCACGGACGCTCACCCTACTCGCCACTATCCCTGCTGGGCAGGCCGCCCAAGCTTAATTCCTGGCTTCCAAGAAGCTATTGGAACAGAGCAGTCACGTTTCAGGGGCCAAGTCATTCATGGGGAGAACGTGAGCCCCTGGAGGTGCCTGCCTGGGAGAAGCAGAAGAATGACAAAGATCATCCGGAAAAACATTCCAGCTTTTCTTCCTCACCTGAAGAAAACAACAGATAGATAGCCTGGACTGTGGGAATTCTGTGTTTGAAAGACCTGGTATAGCCCAGCTGGACAGAGAGTCACACATACCTGGGTTTGGGTCCCCACTCTGTCGTTTAGTTTGCTGTGTGACCTTGAGAAAGTTACTTCACCTCTCTGACTCTGTTTTCCCTTCTGGGAAGTGGAATAATAACAACTCCCCTTCCTCCATACACACACCCCCATAGGGTTGTAGTGAGAATTGGTGGAAATAAAATGCTTTCTGTATAGAAAAGCATTGCAACTAGTAAAAGCCAGAAGAATATTCATTTGTTTGGGAAAGAAAAAAAAATTGATCCCAACATCCCTAGGGTCTTGAGTAACCAAAGCCACCGTAACCTAGGCCACACCGTGAGGTCAGCCTCCTTTTCCTCCAGGTCTTTGAGGGGACAGTTTAGACGGAACTTTACCAATGAAAGGGGAATGTCACTTCTGATGAAGGCATCAGCAGAGTCAGAAATTCATCAGCCCTGGTGACTTTCGCCACCCTTGAGCCTCGCTAGTCCAGGATTACACAACCGCAGGCAGAAACCATGAAATTAGACCATTGGCGTGAGTAATGAGCAGACCCAGGGTTCCCACCAGGTGAGCAGCGCTGCTGCCTATCAGGTGAGCATGTCTCACACCAAAGTTCAGTGCAGTAGTTAGAACCACAGCTGCTCACGGCAGGGAGGCTGAACCCTGCTAATACAACATGAGTTTCTCAAGGCGTTCCAAAAGCCCTTGGCAGGAGGCAGCCTCCTCTGATGACAGCACCACCAGCCCCCTCCCCCAGAGGAGCGCTTCTCAAGCAGCATCACACACACGAGTCACCTGGGACGTTGTTAAAATGCAGCTTAAGATTCAGTGGGGCTTCAGATTGTGCATCTCTGACAAGCTCCTGGGCTGATGCTGATGCAGTTGGCGAGGATGAGGACCTAGAATTTCCTCTGGTCCCATCGACACCTGGGGTTGCCCTTCGCCGGGTAGACCAGGGGCCCCGAACAGTTTGCACTCCAGAACTCGGGATTCAAGGAACCCGTAGCATTACTATAAATTAGATCCCTCACGATTTCTTTATTGGGGGCGGGGGGGGGGAATGGGGTACAAAATGAATTAAATGTAAACATCAGGGGCAGGATAATTTGTGAAAGGTTAATTATTTTTTCTCCCAACATATGCGCTCCCTTTTCAGGCAGGTAGCAAGACCCTTCGGTGCGCTCTTGCCCGGGAGATTTTAAATGACAACTAACTGCAGTCATCTGATGCTTTCCTTTTAGAAACAGAAGGCTCTAATAAAGCCGAATCTGCTCCCATGACCCCTTCTCCTAACCCCTCCCTGCTTAGGACTCCCCTGCTTATGTTTATGGAAAAGTATTTTTAAAGAGGGATTTTTGCAAAATCTTCTTGGAGTGGCTCTTCTTTTCTTTCATAAAAATATCAGCCCAGGGACCCAGGAGCGGGGAGGGGACAGCAACTCTCTCTTCCCGTCTTGTGTGAGATGTGGTAGCAGGAAGAGTGAAGCTTGGGGGTCGTCAGCCTCCCCATCAACTCCACCAGGACCCCCTCCCCTAACTCTTGAACATAGACAGCTTAGCCATAGCACTCTGGGGACGCAGGTCCAAGCACCCTAGGCCATTCTCACCAATGGGGACAAGCCTGGCGCTGGAGCAGGGCTGTGCACCCACTGAGGCAGACAGGCAGGGCCAACCTCAAGGAGGAGCTCCCAGCCACGTCCTGAGCTCCTTGTCCCAAGCACGATCCACCTGGAAGCAGCCCGCAGGGGCCCGCCACCCCACAAGAGGACCCAAAGGCCGGGACACCCATGGTGTCAGCATCAGAGACCAGAACATCAACCAGCAGAGCCCCTGCCCCCGCCTCTGGGTGAATTCCCCTCTCTGATGATACCCGGGAGGAGGGGAGGCCCCAAAATTATTGAAAAGGAACTTAAGGCCACCCTTCTGCTCCCCAAGGGAGCTTGGGGACAGAACTGGAGTGCATCACTGACAAGTTTTAAAGCGGTGTCATACCCACTGCATATACTTAATTTAATAATATTCAATATTTAGGAGAGCATTTACCATTTTACTTTTAAAGTAATACACGTATGGTGGTTTATGCACACGTGATTAAATAAATTGTTTGATTAAAAAAAAATTGCTAAAGGTTACCATCTGCTAAAGTAATCTTACTGCTGTTTCTTAGTGGAGCTCTCCTCATTTCAACTATTCGAGGCCTAGGAAACATCAGGTTGCCCCTGAGCAAACTGTGCTCCCTTACATTTTTTAAACATTAAAAATATATATGCTGCAAAGGTTATACACATTATACAGTTCATTCAATATTCAGTCAAATATTCACCTTGAAGCTTTTTTTTTTTTTCCAGTGTTCAAATTCTGAAATTTCTGTAAAATAAAAATACCTGCAGATGGCATCTAGCATAGGGGTCAGTTACCTTTTGGTGTCTCTACTGCCCTCTGCTCTGCAGAAGCAGCAATGAATTAGCGATGCTGGGACCTTCCCTCCCTGCAGCCTCGTGCTCTTCCCCAAGGAACTAGATCTAGGAAACAGTGGGAGATACCTGCCTCTGATAGTGAAGTTCAGGAGGATAAAAAAAAAGCAAAAAAACAAGCTTCCTTCTTTGGCTTTCCTCTTTGCTAAGACTGGATCCCCGCCGGGTCCCTCCTCCCTGTAAGACCAGAGGAAGAGTCGTTCCCTCTTTTTTTCTAGGCACACGTCATGGGAGAAATGCTGCCTCTTCCCTGCAAGGCATTTCAGCACTTGAGATATTTGAGTCGGTGATAGGGGACTTCATCATCAGAAAGTTTCGGCAACAGGAAAAAGAAAAAACACTTTCTTTTAAAAAACAAAATTTAAAAATTACTAAATCAAATGAACTCATTTATCAACAGGGAGAAAAAAAATGAATGTTTGTCTATTGCATCCCAACCAGCTCTGAAGTAGCTGCAATGAATTCCAAAAAGCAGCAAAGACACACAAATGGCAAGTTAAGGCACATATCTTCCAGTGATGACAATTGGATGGTACACTTTTCCTCTGTGGCTTTCCGGAAGTGACCAGCGTGAAGAGAATAAGAGAGATCATCTATGGGGTCCTTACTCCATGCCAACGATTTCTATGGCATTTCATTTAATTATCAGAACAGCCCGATGAGGTAGCACTCCTCTTGTCAGTCCCGTTTCACAGACTCTTGACAGACGGATTAAGAGACTAACTCAGAGTTTCGTAGCTAATAAAACTCGATTCCAACCCAGGCACCTGTCTCCAGGCCCTTGTTCCTCACCCAGGCCAAACCGGACTCCAGAGTGAAACCAAGCCATGACCAGCGTGTGGGTCACTCCTCAGGGGAGCGAAAAGGTTGCAGGCATTTTCTTGTCAATCTTTATTAGACTTCCCTCCCCTCCCCCTGTAGGGCTAAGAGCATTACGTTCTCTTGAGAAAGAGCTACACCACCCGCTCAAGAAGCTGAAGAACTCATGCAAGGTCAAAAAGGGAATTTTCATAGTAGAGTCTTCCGGGTGTCAGGCCGAAAAGTCTATCTCATTGAACTACCCCCAAAAGTCACAAAAAGAATGCAAAAACGTGCCTGCTTGCTCCAAAATCATTTTCCTGGCTTTCGTCTCAGCCCTTTAAAGGTGCATCATCTGCTCTGTTACAAACCAGTGTGTACAGTGTGTTGAGTACTTGTGAGCGTGTGAGCGTGTGTGTTGAAAGGGTGACAGAGATGGGGAAGGAGGCAACAACTGAGGAAATCAATCAACCCAACGGGAGCTGGGTTGTGATAATCACAACCCTGCAAATGTAGCAGCAAACATGAGATCGGGTTGCCATAGCAACCATTTAATTGACATTTTCATTTTCCCAGCATTTGTTCTGGGCAGGTGTGGGCAGATGCGTATCCTCGGGGATGTGTGAGGATGAGGTGCGCCCATTTGCCACTGTGAGCCCGCAGCTGGGGAGTGGTACTGCCCCCAGGTAAGGCCCTTGGAAGTGGGGTCTTAGGCAGTGCACAGAGGACCCTGTGTCTCTGAGCATCCATGCCACACATAGCATCATTATTGTGTAACAGAGGTGGAGGTAATGATATTCCTGTACTTCATCACTGCATGGATGAGACAATAAGGCCCAGGCTAAGGGTCATGCAGAGTGGCCATGGCAGAGCCCGGCTCAGACCCAGGTCCACGCTGGCTTGCTGAACCAGGGTCAAGTAGCGGGGGCCTGGGGAAGAAAATGAGGTGAGGAGGCAGCATAGCACGATTTAAATCCATCCACAGAGCAGGGTCATCTTTTTTCTTCTGAGAGAGTGGTAGTTTTCTGCACCAAACCATGCACTGCCCGCAAATCTGCCTTCAGAGAACAAAGAACAGAGAAGTGGGGGGCAGGGGAAGGAAGGCAGCATCCCCATGCTCAGCGATCGAGGGTGGAATTAAGCTCGGATTCACCTGTAAGAACAGCTCATGTTTTAGCTACAAACCTCCTCCAAGCAGCCTCAAGATTCAAAATTCATGTACCTTGCAAGCTGCACAGCAATGCTAGAGGCAGCCCTGTCTGGGTCCTCGAAGCCTCGACGCAAGCGGAATACTAAACACACCCTGAGTTCCCGACGTGGCCACCTGGTTACAGCCCTGCCCGAGCTTGTCTGCAGCAATTTCTCTCAAAGGCGAGGCTACTTGCATTTTTGCTACCAAGCATCCGTAGACAAGACAGTGTTCAGAAAGCACAACTCTGCATGGGACAATATGAGCTGTCAGCACATCATTTTCGTGGGGGCAGTAAAATCTTTAGGTGGAAAATATTGCTTTTATGATTTCCCTGTGAGGAAAGAACGGGCTGAAATTGCTATGGTTCTGCAGCTTCCGTTTTCCAAAAAGCTAAATGCTTTCAAGAAGCCCATCAAGGTCGGACTATAGCATAGCTTTGCTTAATCCATTTGTTCCCAGGTTTTGCATTGTCATCTTTGCTTCCTGAACTATTCCTGCATCTTATAGTTAGCACAGGCTTGCATCTCTATGTGTGAAAACCAAACAACGAAAAGGCACCACTGCATGAGATGCATGAAACTCTAGGTAGAATGCTGACTCGGTTGAAATGGCCCCTGGGAAATATGGGGGAGTCCTGAAGGGTCCCAGGCAGAGGACAAACTCACTGGTCTCTTCCTAAAACCTGAGAAGAGCATTCTGGAAAGTAACCCTTATTTTGGGTGGTATTGCTCCCCAAAATATTAAAGATTATTTTTTAATTGTCTCTGTAACTGAAAGGCTAAAAAAAATTTCCTATAAATTGGAGACCTCCCCCACAGTCATTCCCTTCATTTTATTTTAAATTCCATTGAAATGTATTTTAAAGCGCTTCCTGTGACTTAAAAATATAGGCATTTTTGGCTAATATTATTATTTGATGCTTTATACTTGAATGTAATCAAAGCATCAGGTTTATTTACCCAAACTTACTCAGCTGTAGGTTTGGGATTTTTTTTTCTGGATCTAAAATTCCAAAATACTTGAGCAACACATATTTGTCAATTTGACAGTTTCTCCACTATTTTCAGCACTTTCTTTTTCATCACCATCTTTTTGCCATTGACAATGGCACTGCGCTGTCTAACAGACTTTTCAAGTTGACTCTTCTAAGTTGTCCCCTCCCTACTTCCTGCTTTCCTCCACCCGTCTCAGTAAACAGCCACAGTTGCTCAAGTCAAAATCCTAAAGCGAGTCCTTTCATTTTTCAAACCCTCACACCAGCCTTTAGCAAGCCCAGCAGGCCCTACATGCAAGACGGTGTCACACCACCTCCCACACCCTCGTCCTGGGGGCTGAGGAAGTGACCTCACCAGGCTCCCCGTGTCCCCCCTGTCCCCCCTCCACGAGGCAGCCAGAGGGACTTGTAAAAGCAGAACCTACAACATGTCACTTCTTTCAGTCTTGCATTCAACAAATATTTGCACGCTTACTCTGGGCCAGCATCGTTCTACCACTTTCTAGACCTTGCTAGACATTGCATTCTTATCAGAAAGAGGACAACCGACAAAATTAAAGAGGGAAATGTGGAGTGTGTTAGAGGATAAGAAGAGCTGTGGAGAAAGATGACACAGGGAGGGAGGACATGGAGTGTGGTGAGTGGGTGAATTTACTATGGCCCTTTAAACAGGGGGTTGCAATTTTAGGTAGGGTGGTCAGGGGCAGCCTCGCTGAAAGGGGCGTATGAGACCAGAAAGAGGTGGGAGAGCGATTCGTACAACACGTGGGGGAAGACTTACAACCCTCCAAGGGCTCCCTATTCCACTAAAACCCCAGTCCCTTACTCTCACCCATGGGGTCCTATAGGACGTGCCCCGCTGGCCTCTTAATGCACTTTGTCCTCTGTTCTTCAGCCACCACCTCTCTCGGGTCTGTCACCATGCCATCCAGGTGCTTTCCCATTTCAGGGTCTTTGCTCTAGGTGTTCCCCTGTCTGCAACACCCCATGCAGACCTCCACACACACCCCATTCCCTTTTCTCCTTCTCTCAAGGCTGGCGTCTGTCCATCTTCAGGTCTGAAGGATGTCACTTCCTCAAAGAGGCCTTCCCTGACCACCCCCCCAGCCTCCCGTCACCCGCCTTCTTTCTGTGTTTTATTCTCTTTGTGGTTCTTATCACCATCTGAAATCACCTTGTTTCCTGTTTGCCTCCCCTACCAGGAATGCCAGCTCCAAGTCAGAGAATCACATTGGCCTGTTCACGGCCTGGAACAGGCTCTGGTACAGAGCAAACATTCAATACATATTTATCGAGTGAAGACATCAATCAGTCAAGTCAAGCTAGATAACGAGCTTGTAAATAATTAAAGCGATCCAGGGCAGCAAATTGAGAATCGCCCCAAACTAATCGACCCTCATCTCAGGCTCCACCATTTTATCAACAATGAGAGCAACAACAATAGCAATAAACAATAAAACAATTCAACAATAATTCAACAATTCCATTTCATAATTCAATTCAATAAAACAGTTCAACAATACTAAAAACTTGAGCAGTTATTGAATTCCTTCACCTTTACTATGAGGTTTTATCCTCATGACAACCCAGTGAGAGAGAGCCCATTATTCCCATCGTAATAAGTCCAAAAACTAAGGTTTAGGGGATGTTTTGTGACTTGTCCAAGGTCACTCAGCCAGTACGGGCAGAACCAGCATCCTAAAACCAGGCCACACAGTGGTACTCAAATTCCTCTAAATAAATATCATGGAGCACCTACTGTGTGCAAGGAACTGTGAGAATTTCAAAGACTGATTATCTCACAGGCAAATTGAGATGTTATAAAAGAATTTTCAGCTAATTCTGAACTACCTGAAAGGGATCCAATTATAGTATGGTCAAAACGTGAATATTACCCATCACAGCGCTTACTGTCCACAAGGCCCTGGGCACCGCCCTTTGCATGCATTACCTTGTTACTATGTATTATTACCCCACTTTACAAATGAGGAAACAGAGGCCCAGAGCAATTAAGTGACTTGCTCAAGGTCCCACAGCCAGGAAGTGATGGAGCTGGGCTACTGAACTCAGACAGGAAAAACCAAGTACTCTCTGGGTTAGATCTGGTCTGTCGGCAGAACTTTTGAGAGTATAGAAGATACTAGAAATACCTAAATCTGGCCACCTTCAGACATGTTTGTAGGACTTGAAGAAAAACATCCATATATTCCATCCTGGAGGAGTTTCTTTCCTTTACCTAAAAGCAATAAGAGGGACTTCCCTGGTGGTGCAGTGGTTAAGACCCCGTGCTCCCAATGCAGGGGGTCTGGGTTTAATCCCTGGTCAGGGAACTAGATCCCACATGAATGCCACAACTAAGGATCCCACCTGCCACAACTAAAGACCCAGCACAACCAACCAAATAAATAAATAAATATTTTTAAAAATAAAAAATAAAAGCAATATGAACCCCTGGGCAAGGTCTGGTCCCTCAGCTCCTTACCTGTAAGCCATGGTCCGTTATCGCAGAGACCAGGATGCCTTCTGGGGAGGAGGCTTGGAGTTTGGCAAGAACAGGTCTGTCAGAGGTGCAGGCGCCAGGCCAGTGCCAGCCATGACAGCCAGGGGCCTCCTTCTGGCCTGTGCTGCGGTCTCTCTCCCACCGTCCCCTCTGCGGGGCCCAACTATTGGAGCTCAGCCTCAGCAGGGCCAGAACCACGAACATGACGGCCCCGGCCCAGCTCACCCTGTCAGGCTGTGGGAGCAGAATCTTCCAAACTGGAGAATGCAGTAGCCTATATCCTGGAATCTTCTGCTTGGTTCACCAGTTTCTAGGGGGACCAGCAGTGGCTTCGGTGTGGAGCAAGGTGGGCATTCAGTCTTTAGTCCAGTAATTAAAAGGCTTTGAGGACAGGAGGCTTCAGCTTCCAGGAGGATGACCCGGGTCGCAAACAGGGGTTTTAAAATATCACCTGTTGTGTTTTCTACCCAACATGTCTCCTCTTTGGTCCATTCAGTCTTGAAAAGAATTAGAATTCTAGAGCAGGAGGGCAAAATAAAGTAAATTAGACTCTCAACATTCAAGTGGGAACTCAAGATGTCCAACATCGAACCTTAATTTTCATCCCTCTGAAATCCTGCTTCATTCCCCAGCCTTCCCATCCCAGCTAATAACAACCGCATCCTTCCCGAGACTCAAGTGGAAACTGCAGGCGTCTTGGACTCTTACTCTCTTTCACACCCCACAGCCTCTCAGTTACAACTCCTGGCAGTTCCTCCTTCAAATATCATCCAGAATCTGACCACTTCTCCCCACCTCTACTGCGCCCACCATCTCTGTCTGGGCTCCTGCAATAGGCTGACTGGTCTCCCGCCTCCAGCCCTTAACCCACTATTGTCACTCCTCAACTCAACACCAGACCGACTGACCCTGTTAAAATTAAAGTTGGGGGCTTTCCTGGTGGTGCAGTGGTTGAGAGTCCGCCTGCCGATGCGGGGTACGCGGGTTCGTGCCCCGGTCCGGGAAGATCCCACATGCCGCGGAGCGGCTGGGCCCGTGAGCCATGGTCGCTGAGCCTGTGCATCCGGAGCCTGTGCTCCGCAACGGGAGAGGCCACAGCAGTGAGAGGCCCGCGTACCGCAAAAAACAAACAAACAAAAAATTAAAGTTGAATCATGTTACCTCCTGCTCAGAGCCTTTGGTGGCTGCCATATCCCTCCAAGGAAAAGCCAGCTCTTCCAGGGACGCTTGAGACCTCTCTGCTCCAAGTCCTCACTATTCCCCAGTCCTCCAATCCACTCCTGAAATATGCCAGGCACACTCAGGGCCTTTGCACGAGTTGTTTCCTCTGCCTGATACTCTTTCCCCATGGAAATAATCCACCTGGCTTCCTCCCTCCCCGCCTTCACACATGCTCAGATGTCTTTGCCTTAAAGAGGGTTACCCTGACCTTATTGAAGATGAAAACTCAACCCTCACCTTCCACCTCCACCCACCAGCTCTTCTGCCATCCCTTACCTGCTCTGGTTTTTCTTTTCTTCCTTCGTAGCACTTAACACCCCTGACCTGCTAAATACTGCACTTATTTGTGGTGCCTGTTGCCCATTACCTGCTTTCCTCTGTGAGACAGAGTAAGTCCTACCACAGGTGAAGCTCTTTCTCTATTTTGTTTCCTAGTCTATCTCAGGCAGCTGGACCGAGCCTGGCTCATGGAAAGGGTTCAGTAAATATTTGTGAAATGAAGGCGAGGCCCTGCAAAACACAGAATTTCTGCTAAACGAAGATGAGAAAGAGAGGAAAAGAGATGTTGTGGACTTTCCCGCCCCTCAGGGAGATGAGATGGGAAGAGAGACTCGGGGAGGGGCTGGAGAGACCACGCAGGCGCCCGCCGTAGCCACTCATAAACCTATGCCCACCCCCACCCAAACAGAGAGGGGAAGACCTTGACCCCTAAGGGTTGGTGGCTGGGTGGAGGGAGACCTCCACCCCTGTCCCCGGGTGGAGCTGGGCAGTGGGGGACCCCCCCATCCCAGGTCCTCAGCTACCCTGAGAGAACTGTGACCCTGTAATCAGGCAGGAAGAAGCAGACAGAGCTGTAGAATGCCTCTTTCCCTACCTGTGGCCTCCCAGCTGCCTCCAATCTGGTGGTGGGCTCTTCCAGGCACTCAGCTTTCTAAATAGAAATATCGACTGCTGAAGAAAGCAAAGGGTTGAGAGTGATGCTAAGAGAAGCAGCCTCTCTGCAAATGCTGGAGTGTCGAGTTCTGCTGGGACACCTCACCACCAGGCCTAGAGAGGACGGCACTGTTCACCCCACACAAGTGCAAATTCAGTCTATCCTGGCCCTGACTCTTTAATGAATCTGGTCACAGCCTGTCCTCCCTCCTCTCTCTCCCTCTCCATCTGGGTGTTAACAAGAAAAGCAGATTAGAAATGTCACTTCCATGGCTGGTTCAAAGCTGCACGACCAGTCCACGTGCGTTCCATGCCGGCAGGTCCAATTTCCTTCCCCCCCAAAACACTCAGGTACTGGGTTTTAGAGAAACCTTCTACTTATATAAATTTTGTGAGCTCGACTATGACCCAGGGTAACTCTTTTATGAGCAAAACCAAGAAACGACCAATAAAAAGGAGTTTGTTTTCCTTTGTGTTTGCAAATGGAGTCCGTGCATGTCAAACACACACAGGGCTGCCCAATTTTCTATTATAACCAGGGGAGGTGAGTCCTGTAAGGGGATTTGCAAATGGTATGGGTGAATAAGAGATTAAGACTTCTTTTTTGTCATCTTATTGTTCAAGAGTAAATACTTTTAGGTTAAGTCCTGATGCTAGAAGAGTCCTTTGCTAAACAATTTTTAAATACTCTGAAAAATTATTATTAGGGCATCTTTGTTGTTAATTATAAAATAAATCAGAAGCCAAAGTTTTATTATCAATCCATTATTTTAAATTGAATGCCCTGAAATTGCTATGCGTTTTGAGGCATCCACTAAAGCCATAAACTCATTTTATCCACATGGGTGTTCATTTGTTATTATTATGCCCTTGGGAAGTAAAAAGTGTCCTGGAATGATTGTTATTTAGTCATTGTTTTCTTTAGCATGAAGCTGGAAGTGAACAGGAGTGATTTAACTACAGAAGGAGGACCACACAGAGAGCTGAAATTCAGGACCAGCGTTAAGATGCCTCATGTATCTCATTTTCAGTCCTGTGTACTGACCACTAACACATCTCTAAACAGAAGCCCAAGGAATGGCCACATCGTGTGTTTAACAAAAACATTTACCGCAACTTAGGACTTTCTACTTGTGATAACTTTAGCCGGCCTTAAAGAAAAACTGCAGAGGTTTATATACTTTTCAAGGTATTTCTGTTAGAAGAAAAAAAAATCTCAAGAATTTACATTCCCTGGAGGCAGTGACCTTAAACTTTGTTTTGTTTTCAACGCGGAAAATAATCACATAAAATTAAGCTTTGCGGGCTTCCCTGGTGGCGCAGTGGTTGAGAGTCCGCCTGCCGATGCAGGGGACGCGGGTTCGCGCCCCGGTCCGGGAGGATCCCACATGCCGCGGAGCGGCTGGGCCCGTGAGCCATGGCCGCTGGGCCTGCGCGTCCGGAGCCTGTGCTCCGCGACGGGAGAGGCCACAGCAGTGAGAGGCCCGCGTAACACACACACACACAAAATTAAGCTTTGCGAGAACATTTCTACGATGATTTAATTTCAACTTCTTCTCCCCTCAGTGAAACATTAACCCTAGAATCCTAACAATATTCTCTCTTTAGAGGTCATGACAAGTAACCCACTTTTTAAGGGCTTTTTAATAAGCAGTCAGCAATAGTGCCGAGTGATCAGATGGTAGGAGGTGAGGGATTAGCAGAGAGGTTAGCAAGAAGCTTTAGAGGTTTATACCTGGGGCGCCATTAGTCAGAAATTGGGCCGCACTGTTGGAAGCAAAAACCCATTAACCAATTGCAGACACTTAACCATAGCAGTTTCTGGTAACTGGTGATCTCAGAAGAAAGGGTAAGTTGTAAATAAGCACAGCAATGAAACCCAGTTTTCACACATCAATTTATTCCCTACAGACCAGTTTAATTGAGATGAATTACCCTGTAGATAATGACAATAGAAGTTACACACACCAGATCAACTGCTCTGTGTATCTGTGAAGGCACTTATTTTGTCATTCCCGGTGGAATTATCTTAAAGCCCTTAGTCAAGCGCTCGGCGGGTGCGCAATGGAACTTCCTGAAGAGTCTGAAAGTCGGTACAGTCTATTAAACTACAGAGTTATCGCCCTGTTTTTTAGGAATGAAAGACATAAACTTACTGCTTCTAGAACAGATGTTGAGTAGAGGCGCTTAGGATGAGTGTTTAATGTTCTTCACAGCACGATGCTAAGACTCGAAGAATTTCCAGTGATTCACTCTTGTTTGTAATGTGAAATTTTTGAAGAAACTACTTTTCCCCTGCCACTTAGTAGTGGTAATCTGAGTAACAAGCACACTGTGAAAATACCTGGACAAACCTAAGATATATGATTCCCTAAAGAATGTCATCCACTGTGCTAGACACTCAGCAGGATACTTTCAATGGAGAAATTCATGTGCTTCAGTTGTGGGAAATTTCCTGTGTTATTTCTTTGCTACTTTCCTCCCCTCCATTTTTCTTAGTTCTCTCTAGAATTCCTTTTGGGTCTGTTTTTTTAAATTTCTGATTTGATTTCTACCTTTCTTTTCTATTTTTCATCTCTCTCTCTTTTTGTTCTAGCTGATGAGAAATGTCCTCAAGTTCATCTTCCAACCCACCTACTGATCTCCCCCTCACGTTATATTTTTAATTCCCCAGAGGTTTTTGTTTTCTGAATATTCAGTTTTAAAAGAACATTTCAAGACTGTATTTGCATCTCATCACTCTGGGACTATTAATTATAGGGTGTTTTTCTTTTTCTCTCTCTCTCTTTTCTGCTGCCTAGATTGTCTGTTTTTTCTCTCTTTTCTCCTGTTTGTTTTATTGCGGTATCTGCGTTTCAGATACAGACTCCCTGTTAGATTATTCTTGACTTTCTGTTTGTATTTCAGGATGGAGCACTACAAAGTCAACTGGAAATTGCTGTATGGGAAGAGCTTGTGACTGGAGGACTTCCTGCAGGGGGTGGAGTGGGGATCGGGACCTTTCACTGGAGGGCCTCCATTGTCAGTTTCATTAGGGCCTTTCTCTTGAGCTGGTCAACTTTCCCGGAAGTGAAGAGTCCTGTCTCCGGCCTAGGTTGGGTAATAATCCTGGCTACTGATATTCTGAGACCTAAGAGAGGAAGCAAGGCCAAATGCCTCATTGTTCAGAGTCAGAGTCTCCCTTGATCCCTGTTTGGGGTTCAGTGCAACAACCCACCCCTCTGTGCCCGGTGTTTCCAAGTCCAGATTCCTTGACATCTTTTGTCCGCTGTTGTTTCCTCTTCTATTATCTTCATCCTTGTGTGTTTTTACTTTTCAAATCCTTTATAGTCATTTCATTTGGGTTCAGGACAGAATGAAAATAAATGCACATGCTCCAGCCTCCATGCTTAACCTGCAGTCCTACTCACTCATATTTTACTTCAAGAGGTTTAATGCAAAGCACATTCATAGTAGGATCAATAGTTGTTCTGTGAGCTCCAATGAGCTCAGCTGGGGGAGAGTAAAGAAAACCATATGGTGGGGACTTCCCCGGTGGTCCAGTGGTTAAGAATCCACCTTCCAATGCAGGGGATGCATGTTCGATCCCTGGTCGGGGAACTAAGATCCCACATGCTGCAGGGCAACTAAGCCCGGTGCCGCAACTACTGAGCCCACGCGCTCTGGAGCCTGCGCGCCACAACCAGAGACAAACCTGTGCACCTCAACTAGAGAAGCCCGCACACCGCAACAAAGGGCGCATGGCAAAACAAAAGATCCCGCATGCCTCAACAAAGATCCCGTGTGCCGCGATTAAGACCCGACGCAGCCAAATAAATAAATAAATATCTTTTAAAAAAGAAAGAAAACCATTCTACATTCCACCGAAGCTGTGGAACATCACCTTGCGGATGGCAAGAACTGTGGTCCAAGCAGCTGGCACATCTCAGCGGACGCACACGACAATGTTCACGGAAGTGTGGAGGGGCGGGAGGGCGCCATGTGATCAAACAAACCCTCTCCTACGGGTAAAATATTTTCAAGCTCAGGGAGTAGGAAGACTGGTCACTAATGTGTTTAGACAATCAAAAAGTGAGGATGAGCTTCTGGGTACAAATCATCTCCCAGGCCTGAGAGCTCTTCCGTTCCATGTATGGCGGCTCCTTCCCACCCTTGAGCTCAGGCGTCACCTTCTCAGAGAAGCCTCCCTTAACTGCTCTGTCTAAACTAAGTGCTTGTTCAATGTGTACGTGAATAATGAAGCGGAGCCCATAACCCAAGGTGCAGGTTCCTCATTTGTAATGGGGAGAGTCAATACTCTCTTTAGACCTGCACGGAGCCCCATCATGTGCTGGCACAGAGCGAGGCCCGGGGGCGCGGTGGGTAGCCAAAGAGGAGAGCTGAGCAGAGATTTCTTGGCAGGGGAGGATCCAAGAGCATTAGAGACAAAATAAAAACATACCTGACACGTGGTAAGCCCTCAATAAATGGGAGATTTTATTACCTCTTAAAGAAAACCCCAGACTTGGGAACCTATGTGAACAAAACAAAGAAATTATCATACGCGTCAAACTTTGAAAGGACCCTCATTCTACCCAGGACATTGCTGTCCCTCTCTCTACTCACAGCACCCCCAGGCATATTTGAAATAGGATTCAGTCCACAGGACTTTTAATTTTGGATGCCGAGACTTGAATAGTAATAATAAAGTTATCACTGCTTGAGTAGGACAAGAGGAAAATAGGATGGTTCTGGACTTGGAAATTCTTAAAAAGGCCCTCCAGGGAAAAGTGACAGCTCAGGGCTGACCCAGAGCAGCCCCCCAAACTCTGCCATTCCACCTACAAAGAAAGGCACAGCTCCCCAGCAAGCAGGGACACTTCGGGCTGGTCTTAGTAACGATGGGTCAGGAGAGAAAGACAATGCCCTCAGCCATCATCAATGGTGGCAGCCCGAAGAAAGGTGCTCTGGTGGAAACAGAATTTGGACAAATAAAAGGAAA
Source organism: Physeter macrocephalus (assembly GCF_002837175.3). Taxonomy (NCBI): domain Eukaryota; kingdom Metazoa; phylum Chordata; class Mammalia; order Artiodactyla; family Physeteridae; genus Physeter; species Physeter macrocephalus. The sequence goes on from NC_041230.1 coordinate 29,170,720, forward strand.
ACATCAGTGACATGATTCAGAGGGGAGGAGGATGGAGATGGTGGCGAGGAGAGCTCTGTTTCTACCTAATTCTAATCAGTCGGTGCTGGGGGAGGAGGATGGGGAGGTGTATTCATAATCCTTTTAAGTCGGGTGGGAGGGTTGCTCTACAGGAGGATTTTCTGTACTTCAACTTGGAATGCCACTGAATTGCATTCTAAAAATAATTTCCAAAATGTTATCCAAGTAATATATGCATTTCATTAATTTCTTCAATGCTTTATAAGTAATTCAAGCACCAGAGTTGTAACGACCCTCTAAGGATACCGATTACAGGCCCAATCACTGGTTTTCAAAGAGAAGACGGTCGCTTCCACTCCTGAAATCTCCCTCACACAACACCTTCCCCGGCCAGCCCTACTGCCACCCCGACCTCGCGCTGCTCTGTGACACCAGCCTCCACCTCTGAGGCTTCCTGGCCTCTGCGCTTCCATGCAGCTGCCAGGGTGCTCTTTCTGGAAAGCAAATCTGTCCATGCCATTCTCTGAGCTCTACTCTTTCCTGGGCCGTCCCGCCAGATAAAGCAAATCCCTGAGTGTAACACCTCAGGCGAGGCCTTCGGAGGCCGGTCCCCTCCTTCCAGGATTGCCAGCTGTCCCTTTGCCCTGTGCCCTCTGGGTATCAGCCAGAGCAGCTGCTCTCCAGCAGCCTCTCCTCCTTCGCTCTTGCTCTTCTCTGCCTGCAAGGCTCTTCCTGCCATTTCTCAGCCTCCATGACCCTATGTGTCCTTCAGCCTCTAATGTTCCCTCACTGAAATCCTCCCTTTAAATTCCTGATGCAGCTGGTTGCAAATACCTCTAAGTGACCAGACTGTACTATCATCACCTCTATTAAAGCATCTTTGATTTAAGGTGTGATTTTTTTTTTTTCTTCATTTCTGTATTCCCTAAGAGAATGTGAGTTCCCAGGATGCTTATCTGATTTGTTTTTAATTATTGTCAGTGCCTGGCACTGTGCAAAGCAAAAAGTAAGCATTCGATAGCTGTTTCTTGGATGAACGAACGAATGAATGAATGAATGAATGGTACCTGGTAAATGATACCTTGCAGCTGCCAGAATGCTCTTTCTGCACAGCAAATCTGGCTGACTCACTCTCTGAGCTTTATTCCTTCCTGGGCTCCTTCTCAGGTGATGAGGTTACTGTGGGAACTATTAACAAACAGGAGGAGGGGGGAAGGGGGAGGAGAATAAGAAGAAGAGAAGTCTAGGGGACTCTGACAAATTGCTTATTTTCACTGAGTTATTCCTCATTTGTAAAACGGAAGTGCTGCCCAGATTACCTTTGAAGGGATCTTCCTGTTCTCAGGTTCAGCCCTCTTGACTCCTCCAATAACTATTTTCCTGAGTCTCTGGCAGCTATAACCAACTAGATGGTCTTAGCACCATCTAGTGATAAACGGGCACAGCAGCGGTGAGGAGAAAGGCGGAAGGGTAGAGGATAGATGGGAGAAGGAAAACTCAAGCGTAGTTATTTCATGAGACAGTGAGAAATGAGGCCAAATGTGAAGTTAAATCAAGAGGCCTAACTTCAGTGACTTTAAGACCTTTAACCTGGTGATGGAATAACTAACCTCAGAACACTTATGAAGCAGCCAGTTAGGAGGTCTGAAACATGAAGACGAGAACAAAACAATTCCTGAGTCCTCCTGTCCTTTTATCAATTTGCTGCTTGTTATCCTAATTAAATCCTTACCTTGGGAGGAAATGTACTTTTGAAGCACCTATGGCGTAGAACTCTAATAACTCAGTAAAACCACACACTAAGTATTTGATTTAAAATGTACACATTTTTTCAAATTTCTTTTTTTAACTTCATCGGAGTGTGATAAGAAACGTTAAAGATCCAAATATTGCCAGTTAACATTGTAGAAAATATTAGGGACAATTCTGAGAGAAGCAGCAAAACAATAGCAAAACTCCAGTGTCTAAATAACGCTCATGTGTAAGTTCCATTAAAACGTACTGACCTAAAAATTTTATTAACCTGATATTTGATTTCTAAATTAATTTCTAGTTGCCAAAAACAAGAATCAACCAACCAGCTGAACAAACACATAAAACATTTTTAAAAAATTGAACATATACTGAGGAGAATGACACTGAAACAACTCTCTGGGCAAAGCAAACATTTCAAAGGATAGGTATTTTATAGACACTTAAGAGCACTTTAAAGGGTAGGTATTTTACAGACACAAGTATATAAGGGGCCTTGAATGGGGAGGAGAGAAATCAGTCCTACATTTAAACCATCTTTTTAGAGATGGGAGATCCCATTGTAGTGCGTAATTATACTTGCAAATAATAATAACCTATATCTGCAGAGCACATTACTTTATAAACCTGTTCTTATTCATCCTACCTCATTGAGGTCTGATAGAATCTTGCTAACTATTGATGAATACATTACACGGGCAGAAATTATTATTGCATGACCCCAGAAATGCATATGGTATGACATTGAAACTGGACCATGGCACAGCGGTGACCATATTTTGCAAACCAAAAATAAGGCCGCTCGTAATGACAAGAATGTATGTGCCCATAGAGACAGAGGGGAAACTGGAACTGCCAATACACATCACCTGCAGATTACTGCTTTCTTGGGAAATTCATAATCTAGAAGTGTTAAAAGGCAGAAGCTACAGAAGGAAAACCAGTCAGTCTCTTTATGACTGGAATCAGAATCCAATGGGTAGGTCTGGGAGACAGCTTTGAAGGAAGGGCATTAATAACATAAAAGAATGTAGCGAGTTATGGATGATGGACTTATGAGACAGGTCTGTGCCTGATTTCTATATTTTACCTGCCATTAAATGCACGCCTTAACCTGTGAGCTTACCAGATGTACCTCGTTTATGCCTGATACAATTACATAAAGGATGATATGTTTTCTTTGGATCAGCTCAATTTTATCTGACACATTCGAAGAGAGTTTCAAACATACAGAGCTGAAAAACAAACTGGCCATAAACAAAATATTTAAATTCTAATAATGCTTAAATATGTAACCAAAACCGTTGAGAAGGCCCATTTGCCCAGTGCAAAGCATCAAAGCCAAACAAGGAAAACACCTGTGATTAATTTCATGGTCATTTAAAACATATTAGGTTTTTGTGAACAATTACCTTCTGAACTGGCACCCATTGAAATGTAAATATTTCTTATTCTCCACCCCCCATTTTTTTTCCTCCTGAAATTTCATTTGGAAATTGTATATCCATGGATGTCCCAGTCATTACCTCTTCTTTGTTGATAAGGGTGCTCTGCTTAGAGGTTTTTATAAGAGTTATTTTTCCTGTAATGAAGACTCAGCAATTCAAGCCTGTCTTTTCAGCTGCATGTAAGTGTCCCTTGATTAATGGACATGTCAACTCCATGAGCTGATCTCCGACAACAAAGCCTCAGCTGAAAAATGTCACTTCTTATCCTGGTTGCCCAAGCACTTCTGGTTTCCAAGCTTTGTGCATATACCAGATGCACCTAGTATTTCATCTGGGTTTTTTTTTAATAATAAGGAAAGTTACATTCAAGTAGATAATTGAATTATTTAATTCAATCGAAATAATTTCTTTTGCTCAAATTAAGCACTTCATATGATGGAGGGGTTTTTTTCCCCTTTCTGTTTTTCCGCTACTATCAGCTGAACTGCTACCTAGCCATTTAAATCAATGTATAGATCAATATAAACAACATTAATTTTTTTGCTGGATTCCTTCTGGAGATAAAGCCTTGCAAGGATAGAATTGTTTGAGAGGGGAAAAAAATAAGTCCTTAAATAAAAATGATTTGCTTTAGTAAGTCAAAGGCATAGAATCAGTTAAAAGCTAAGGCTGTGTGCTTAGTCAGTTTTGCTTGTGCTTTTGTGTTGTCAGATTCCATTTCAGTGGAAGAATCAGAACTCTCAGATTATAAATGAGCAGAACTGTGGGCTACTCCAAGCTTCTAGATAGACAATATTCTTGAAAATTACATAATTTGGGGGGTAGAAACATATCAAGGGAATTATGAAGACAAGTAGTCCCAAAGTTATAAACCACTGGACTACCTCAAAAAATGTATTCCACAGTATGAATAAAGGAAAGTACCAAATGCCATGCTGGGGCTCAAAGAAAAGAAGGAAAGCAAAAAACCCTTCTTTCAATGCCTGCAGGGGATACATATAAAATGCAGACCTCAAAGGAAACAAGGACTGGAGTATGGGTCCATGCATACATCATTTCCAGAGCCATAAAACTCTAAAAGCTTATAAATTAAGAAGAAAGGGAATGTAAACCTAGAGCCCAGATGGCTGGACACAGCATCCAGTGGAAAGGAAGCAGAGGGTGGCATTCCAGGGCTAGCACACGAGGATGAGAAGGCTAAGAAGAAGCAGGGACATCCAAGTCACACAAATACCAAATCTAAGCAACATCAAGACTAAAGATCAAACACCCAATAAAGAACCAATGACAGGGGCTTCCCTGGTGGCACAGTGGTTAAGAATCCGCTTGCCAATGGAGGGGACACGGGTTCGAGCCCTGGTCTGGGAAGATCCTACATGCCGCGGAGCAACTAAGCCCGTGCGCCACAACTACTGAAGCCGCGCGTCTAGAGCCCGTGCTCCGCAGCAAGAGAAGCCACCGCAGTGAGAAGCCCGCGCAACGCAAGGAAGAGTAGCCCCTGCTCTCTGCAACTAGAGAAAGCCCACGCACAGCAACGAAGACCCAACGCAGCCATAAATAAATAAATAAGTTAAAAAAAGAACCAATGACAACGCATGGGGCACTAGCATTCTAATGGCACTGAGATCAGCAGTTCTGTGCTAAGTACAAGTAATAAAACACTCAATTGAATACAATATAAGAAAGCCCACTGAAGATCCCACAAATATGCAGCTTACTAATACATAGGATTAAAAGAGAATTAAGCAAGCTTTCAGCCGAAACCAAAGTTTGTGATGAAACAAAACATTAAAGAAACACATACATTTTCTATAGCTGACCAGTTCCTTATTTTGTTATATTTTTTTCTAAAAGAGTAATCGCCTCTTCTCTTAGATATTCTGCAAACATCCCCAAATCCCCAAGCATACATATCTTTGAGTGCTGTTTGTTAGTTGTGTCATTCAACATTATATCATTGGCTGACAAATTAAGAGAAATGTTCTTTTCTTTCATGCTAGCAAGTTCATGCAGATATTGTTAGGGTTCCGCTATTAAACATGGGTGGGTGCCCATTGATTTCCTTCTAAACAAGTCTGAGAGATGCTGATTCAACAAGCGTTATTCTTTTTTCAGTTGATTGTTTTCAGGGGTATTACTCATATCTGGAAGAATTATCCCAGATTGCAATGGATAATTCAAATCTGAATCATACAGGGTTTCTAATCTCCTTTTTTAGTCTTCAAAAATTTCTTTTCCATAGACATCATGTAGTGATCCAAAGGAGTAATTTTAAAAAGGATCTACCTACATCCTCAGGTCTATCCTTTGAAGTAAATTTAGATTCTGATAGGATGCAAAGTATTATTTTTTGGTATAAACTTTTGTGGCTCTTACTTCTTCCTGGTAGCTTTCTTTCCTGGTGTGTGCTATTAATTACAAATTTGCCCAAAGTCATCCAATATAGTATCCTCCATGGAATTCAGGTCAATCTGACTTTAAAATGTTTTAAACATGGAAGTTTTCAGCATTATCTGAATTATTCATTTGGACCTGTCTGGGAATACTTCAAGTTCTTTTTTCCCTTTCCTTTTTTTTTTTTTTTTTTTTTTTTTGTGGTACGCGGGCCTCTCACTGTTGTGGCCTCTCCCGTTGCGGAGCACAGGCTCCGGACGCCCAGGCTCCCGGGCCATGGCTCATGGGCCCAGCCGCACCGCGGCATGTGGTATCTTCCCGGACTGGGGCACGAACCCGTGTCCCCTTCATCGGCAGGCGAATTCTCAACCACTGCGCCACAGGGGAATCCCCTTTCCCTTTCTTTAAGGAGCAAAACACTTTGGGTTTCAGAAATCTGGAAATGTGAAATGTGGGGTTGACCACCCGCAGTCTGTATGCATGTTTTTATAGAGACTGTGGGGAAATAAAACTTCCCTGAATTTCCCAGGGAAAAAGCCCTGGCCTCCAGAGACTCTTCACATACCATGATAATTAGATCTGTAGTCATTTGTCAAGTTAATTGCTCACCTCTGAAAGGATGATAAAGTTCCTCTTATCTCAGGGAGAGGCCAAAGGGCTCCAGCTGGGCCCAGGTCCCTAGGTTAAGCCCCAGGGTGCCAGAAGACTCCAGGGTCATCTCCCCAGGTATTTACTTCAAAAGAGAAGTTCCAGAACTTGGAGACTGTATTAGACAGTAAAAGCAGAGACACTGAAGGCTGTCCAGCTCCTGGAAAGACTATTTACATACCAAAGGGTTGGAGATAGGTTTCAAACCCATTTAAGTTTTCCAAGGAGAGTTTCAGAAAGGGAGGGGGATAGTAACCTCCTTCCTTTTTTTTAAGCAAGGAAACGTTATTTTTCCTTGTGCCTCACCTGTGGAGTGTCCAGCTACTTGCATAGGACAACTGATTCCTGGCCAGAGGTGAGGCCTGGTGTAAGTGTAGGCGATGCACTTATTATTTAGTTTAAAGGTAATTGATAAGAAATCTGGCTCTGAACCAGAACACCTCATGTGTGCATTCCAAAGAAAATTAATAACAATCAATATTAAAAACCAAGCAAGCACTGACAAATGGTTACCCAACTGGGACAGGTCCTTTCCCTCCTCCTCTACTTGCTCTGGAAAAGGGAGGGAGTGGGACATCCAAACAAAAGCCGAGGCCTGCCATTCCAAGCTGGGAGGTGCCAGATGCCTAAGGGCCAAGGTCAGCCAGCAGTGGAGGCCATGGACCTTGTTTACAGTGCAGGAGTCCCCAGATAAAATTCAGGACACACAGTTAAATGTGAAGTTTCGATAAGTAAATAATTTTCTAGCATAAGTATATCCCAAATATTGCATGGCCCATACTTAGGCTAAAATAACAAAACAAAACAAAAAAACAAAACAAAAACTGCCTCTACTCATTATTTATCTGAAATTAAGATGTGACTGGACACGCTGTTTTGTTTTTTTGTTGTTGTTGCTGTTTTTGGCCGCGCCCTTCAGCTTGCAGGATCTTAGCTCCCCAGCCAGGGATTGAACCCAGGCCATGGCAGTGAAAGCACTGAGTCCTAACCACTGGGCCATCAGGGAATTCCCAGATACACTGAATTTTTATTTGCTTGATCTGGCGCTCTATTTTGTGACCCCTTGTGAAATTGCACACCTCAGATTGGGACTTGACCCCATTGTCTTTTAATTAAAATCACTGACCTGATGTCAGGACTTACTGAAGTTCAGATTCTTTATGTCTCAGCGCAGAAGGAATTCGGCAAAGGCAAAGGGATAGGCAAGATGTAGATTTATTAATATAGGACACTTGTGAGGGATACAAGTGAGCAGGCAAGGGGGGCTCTGCCCTGAGTACTAAGTGGGAAAGCAGGCTTATTTAGGGAGATACACACTCCACAGACAGAGTGTGGGCCATCTCAGAAGGCGAGAGGCCCTGGGAGACAGAACATGGTCCGTCTCAAAAGGTGAGAGCAGTCCCGAAGTATGGGATGGTTAGTTTTCACGGGCTGGGTAATTTCATAGGCTAACAAGTGGGAGGATTATCCAACTATTTTGGAGAAACGGTGGGATTTCCAGGAAGTGGGCCACTGCCCACTTTTTGGCCTTTTCTGGTTAACCTTGGAACTGTCATGGCCCCCGTGGGTGTGTTATTTAGCATATGCTACTGCATTACAATGAGTGTATAATAAGGCTCAAGTTCTACTGGAAGTTGAATCTTGCACCATCTTGGGCCTAGTAGGCTCTAACCAGTTTTTGTCGTATCCTCAACGGCTATATCATTCTTTTAAAGGTTGTGTCCTTTCCGTCTTCCCTCTTGTCTCACTTGGAAATAGCAACACCTCATGCCATTGAAAGAATGAAATAAAAAGGGCACTCAAACCTTCTTTCTGAAGGAATGGTAGAGGAGCTTGTGCTCAGGTACTGAATCTCGGAAATGTTGACATCTGTAATTTATGTGTTATGGACTGAATGTATTCCTCCCCCTACCCACGCCCCACCCCATCCCGCCAAATTCATATGTTGAAGCCCTAACCTCCAGAGTGGTTGTATTGGGAGATAAATTTCTCTAAGGAAATAATTAAGGTTAAATGAGGTCATGAGGGTAGGGCCCTGATCCAATAGGATTAGTGATCTTGTAAGAAGAGACACCAGAGAATGTGCTCTCTCTCCACATGCACGGAAGAAAGGCCTTGTGAGGACGTAGTGAGAAGGCAGCCTTCTGCAAGCCAGGAAGACAGCCCTCGCCAGAAACCAAACCTTGATTTTGGACCTCCAAACTCCAGAACTGTGAGAAAATAAGTCTCTGCTGTTTCAGTCACCAGATGGTGGTATTTTGTTATGGCAGTCCTAGCAGACTAAGATAATAGGGTCACAATAAGCTTATTAAGCATCCATTGACTCGTCTTACTACCCTGGGAGGATTGTTTTATTCTTCCAGCTTAGAGATGGAACTCCTGAGGCCTGGAAAGTGACTAGAACAGTACTTGGCACATAGAATTTTTAAAAATGTTTTCTGAATGAACGAAAGTTACCCTGCAGAGGTCACACTGCAGGTCTGTGGCAGAGGCTGGATGGTGGCTTCAGGGGTCCTTTCTCTTAGCTCTTTCTGTCTCTGCCAAGGTGCTGATTCCCTGAGGGTAACTCCCTCTCCTAAGGTTTAGATTTCCTCATCTCTAATTTGGTTATAATAATTCCCCTCCTAGAAATTCCCTGGCGGTCCAGTGGCTAGGACTCTGCACTTTCACTGCCGAGGGCATGGGTTCAATTCCTGTTCGGGGAACTAAGGTCCCACACGCCGCACGGCCAAAAAATAAACAAATAAAATTTAAAAAAAAATTCCCCTCCTGATCTGCACACAGCAGCATGGTGGACAAGACTACCTGAATGGAAAAGCTCTCTGGAACCCATGAAGCACAATCACCTGAGTTCTTAGCGCTTCATTGTAAAAGAAAACAATGAGAGGCAGGTCAGTCTAAAGGATCATTAATGAGGAGAGGTCTGTCCCAGGGGTCTTAGCTGTTGTGTCCCTCTTCAGGACAGGGAGGGAGCTGGGAAAAGCCTGTGGGGAATACACCTTGATGCTCTGTTTTGGGCTGCACCCCACAGGTCTATGCTTGTCCAGCTTCAAAACCAAAGAAAGAGGGCTTCCCTGGTGGCACAGTGGTTGAGAGTCCGCCTGCCGATGCAGGGGACACGGGTTCGTGCCCCGGTCCGGGAGGATCCCACATGCCGCGGAGCGGCTGGGCCCGTGAGCCATGGCCGCTGAGCCTGCGCTTCCAGAGCCTGTGCTCCGCAACAGGAGAGCCCACAACAGTGAGAGGCCCGCGTACCGCAATAAAGAAAGAGCCCAGAGTCAGCAACAGAGACATCAATGGTTTAGTGGATGGGAGAGCTTACATGTCTGAAGCAAGGTCCTGGAGCAACGTCCCACTGTGTGCAGCCGAAGGGCAGGACATGGTGGCCATCTTCCCTCCCGGAGGAGCGGGGGAAGGAAGATTACCAGTTATAGGGGAATTGATGTCAGGTGGGCTCATTAGTTACCAGAGAAACCAGCAGAGGGGCACGCCCCTCATGGCCCCTTTGATAAGAACAATCATTAGCTGGGGCCTGGGGCAAGTGGGCAGGAAGGTCAGTCCCTATGAGTGGGGTGTAGGTGACAGGCACTGGTCGTGCAGGGGATGTACAGAGAGCAAGAGAGCAGGGCTTCCCTGGTGGCGCAGTGGTTAAGAATCCGCCTGCCAATGCAGGGGACGTGGGTTCGAGCCCTGATCAGGGATGATCCCACATGCCGCGGAGCAACTAGGCCCGTGTGCCACAACTACTGAGCCTGCGTTCTAGAGGCCGCGAGCCACTAGCCCGTGCACCCTAGAGCCCGTGCTCTGCAACAACAGAGGCCACTGCAATGAGAAGCCTGCGCACCACAACGAAGAGGAGCCCCCACTCGCTGCAACTAGAGAGAGCCTGTGCGCAGCAACAAAGTCTCAACGCAGCCAAAAATAAATAAATAAATATTTAAAAAAGAGAGCGGTCATCTTGAGTGGCCTGACCATATACTCAAGTTCTTCTTGTGGGATAAATCGCTGTCTCCCAGTCAGTTTCCCATCCACAGAGAAGCATGTTAACTTGATCTTGTTCACAGCAGCTCTCTCTCTCCTCTATTCCCTTCTCCAAGGGTCTCTTCCTGATGTTTGAATTTAGAAACCACAAGTGTCTGCACTAAAGCAAAAAATCACACCCAGAATGAGTGGCTAGGTCTTAAATTTTAAATAACCAGGAAACTCCCAGAAGTACTTTTGTTTGCAGCTGGTGAGGTTTCTTACATTTTGAGTGATGGAACCAACTCTGACTGAAGCCAAAGGTGAATTAACTCAAAATACACAGGTAGCTCCTGTCATCTGGGAAAAGCTGAAGACCAGACAGGGAGGATAGGAATGTCCTGAATCTGAACAACTTAAGAATCCATCGACGAATGAATGAATCAAAACTTGTGAGATATATATATATGTGATATATATATATTCCATATATATATGTGATATATATATATATTCCATATAATAATATGGAACATTATTTGACCATTAAAAAAAACAAAAAAATAATATGGAAAATTATTTGGCCATTAAAAAAAACAGAAAAAACGAGGAAATCCTACCACTCTGCGAAAACATGGATGACCCCTGAAGTCATTATGCTAAGTGAAATAAGTCAGACAAATACTGTAAGATCTCGCATGTGAAATCTTAAAAAACAAACAAGCAAACAAACCTTTTTGAAAAAGAGGTCAGACTTGTAGTTTCCTTGGGGGTGGCGGGGGTGGAGGTGGGGGTGGGTTGGGTGGGGGGCGGAATTGGAGGTAGGTGGTCAAAGAAGTACAAACTTCTAGTTATAAAATAAATAAGTACTAGGGACGTAATATACAACATGATGACTGACTAACACTGCTGTATGATACATAGGAAAGTTGTTAAGACAGTAAATCCTAAGAGCTTTCATCTCAAGAAAAACATTTTTTTCCTTTCTTCTTTTCTTCTTTTTTTATTGTATCTATATGAGAAGACGGATGTTAGCTGAACCTACTGTGGTAATGATTTTACAATATATGTAAATCAAACCATCAGGCTGTACACCTTAAACTTACACAGTCATGTTGTCAATTATTTCTGAATTAAACTGGCGGGAAAGAAAGGATATGAGCAACGGGAAGGAATGATGGGTGTGGTCAGTGTGCGGAAGTTGTGAGGCATCTGACCCTGTTTTCTCTCTTTCTCCCTCCATTCCATTGCTCTTCTATCAGGATGCTTTCAGCTGCAGGTAATGGAGATCAGGACTTAAGTAACAAAGGTATGTCATTATGTCACGTAACAAGAATTCTGGAGATAACTGATTTGGGGGTTGATTTGGCAACACCAGCATATCACAGTTTGCATCTCTGATTCTTCTGATTCTTGGACTCTTCAGCCACAAGAGGTCTGTTCCATCTCCAAATACAATAGATTCTCCCCACCAGTATTGCAAGGAAGAAAGAGGGACCAAAGGACGGAGTTGGGGGTGGGGTTCCTTTATTAAGGAGCCGCCTATCATCCTTCCCCTTATACTCATTGGTTGGGACTGGGTCAAATGGCCACCCCTAGCGGCAAGGAAGGCTGGGAGAGTCTCTGGCATAAGGGATGGGAAGAGCAGTGATTGGCTTACAGCAGGGCTTCATCCCCTGGGGCTGGGCATGTTGCTGCCCAGAACTAAATCAGGGTTGTTCTAGCAAGGAGGATGGGGCAATAGCTCTCAAGATTCAGATTCCCAGGAAAGAATCAATGGGCCTAGCTTGAGTCATCGTGTTTGAGTCACAATATATGATTGAAAGGTAATCTTCTGAAAGGAAGCAGGATCCTGTGGCTGGAAGAAGGGCGATGGAAGCTGAGTGCAAAAGAGACACAGCTCTACCTCCCTCCCCCATTGACCTTTTCAGATAGCACGACAGGCTACATAATTTGTGGGGCCCAGTGCCAATAAAAATGTGAGAACCCTGTTCACAAATTATTACTAATTTAAAGATGGTGGGACTTCCCTGGTGGCGCAGTGGTTGAGAGTCTGCCTGCCAATGCAGGGGACACGGATTCAAGCCCTGGTCCAGGAAGATCCCACATGCTGCAGAGCAACTAAGCCCGTGTGCCACAACTACTGAGCCTGTGCTCTAGAGCCCGTGAGCCACAACTACTGAGCCCACGTGCCACAACTACTGAGGCCCGGGTGCCTAGAGCCCGTGTTCCGCAACAAGAGAAGCCACCGCAACGAGAAGCCTGCGCACCGTAACGAAGAGTAGCCCCCACTCGCCACAACTAGAGAAAGCCCGTGCACAGCAGTGAAGACCCAACACAGCCAAAAATAAATCAATAAAAATAAACAAATAAATTTATTTTAAAATAAATAAATAAATAAAGATGGTGACTAGCATGGGGCCATGTGTGACTGCACGAGTCACACACCCATGAAGGCCCTGGGCCTGGCTCAGAATGGAGTGACCATTTCAGGAGAGTCAGCCTTGGGTGGGTGTTTCAGGGTCTGTTTTTGTATGAAATTGGATTAAAGACATTCATGAATGGTGGGGAAAGTTGTGATTTATATTGTTATAATTCACATACGTCCAGGCTTTTATACAAACTATTAGTTAAAGAGCAGCGAAAGAGGTGATCACACCCCATCTTTGTGTATAACCCCAGGCAGAGGCAGAATTCAGAGAAGACAGAGTTCTGAGGGGGCTTCTACTCTAGCCCAGGCAGACTAAGCAGGATGGCACATCGGCTTTATTTCTTGTGCCCATTCAGACTTGGCCGTGCCAGTCTATTATTGGATCATCTCAGTGGCCCTGTACCGTGCAATGTATTATCTCCATGAGGTCACTGAGGCTCAGAGAGGTCATGGCTATCTGTGGAACATGGTCAAGCTGGGATTGGAAGCTAGGCGGTCTGATCCAGAGTTCGTGTATGTCAGCGCTCTGAACTGGCAGCATTAGAACAAGTCCAGTGAGACTGAGGAAACTGTAAGCTGTGGGCTTGGTAAGACCAGACATAAAAGGGCTGTTTTTTAATAATAATAATAATAAAAGATTTGGAGCTTGAAAGAAAAAAAAAATTAATATGATTATCAATATTATCCCATGTTACCAAATTTCTCTCAAGGAAATAATATTTTAATGTTGAAATTATTCTAACTTACTGCTATTTTATAATAGATATTTCTCTAATTTTGGTCAAATAATTTATTACTGTTCATATATGTTAAAATATTTTTTCTAAAGTCATGATTATTCCTCAGGATAAACAAATTGAATAAAATAATTTAATCAAGTGAAAAAAATAATAAATAAATAAATAAAAGGGCTGTTTTTGAGGGACTTAGACTCCTAGGGGTGGTTTGATAAGGGATATCACTCCAGCAACAGAAATGCAGGATGGATTATAGCCCCAAGGATGTCAATAGGAGATCAGTTAGGGAGGCTGAGCCAGAAAATAAACTTAATTTTTCTCACAAAAGTGTCTGTCATACTTGGTCAGTTTCTGAAATTAATCCACTAGCCAGGAACATTTGTCTAAATACTTTTAATTAAAATGCATTATAATAGGATGAAAGCCAGAGTACAAATATAGTATTCATGTTTACTAAGAAAACGGATGAAAATATTCCAGATCGCTGAATACATTTGGATAATGAAATTGTAAACAGCTTCTTGGTTTTAATTTTATTTAAAATATTTATATAGTTAAAAAAATAACTTGCTGTTCACTTTCTACCAAAATGCCGGAAATGTTGAGACATTTTAAATTAGTAGAGATTCAACACACATAAATAAAAGTCCTGTTTCAACTGCAGAATGATAATATTCCTGACCTGTACCACCCATATCTTGGCGATCAACCAGTCCCATTCCATTTGGAGAATAATGTCAGCCTCAAATTCAATTTATCTAATGTCCAAAGTTTGTGAAAGTGTCTAGTTTTATGAGATTTCTCAGTGAAATTAAGACACTGCTAAGCTCATTTCAAAATCAATTTTCTTTCCAGGACAATTCTTAGGAACCTCAAGAAATCTCTCACTTTATATAATAAGCAGTATACATTCAAGGGTTGATATCTAAAAGAATAAGTAAATTTACATAAAAAAGATTCCTTATTAAGTAGGAGCTCACAGTGAAGGTGTCCTTGAAATATTTTGCCATCTACTAAAGAGCAATAAGTTTACTTTATTGATATATCTGAACTACTTGCTAAAGATGGAAGCATTCTCTATGCTTGGGTCATAGAACATATAGTACAAATATGAAAATGAGGAATGGGGATGGTAAAGAAAAAAATTAGCCAAAACCTCCATACTTCTCTTATTTAAAAAGTGTTTACCAGTGAAATTATGTCTGTACAATATTTTTTAATTACAGCATTATTTTTTAACAGCATAAGGTTGGAAACAATGCAAATGGCCATCGATGGGACAGTGGTTAAATGTTATGGTACATCCATACAATGGACTAGATTGCAGTCCTGAAAAAATAAGCACACCCTTTATGTTCTAATAGGAAACAATCTCCAAAATAAATCAAGTGAAAAATAACAGCAGCTCTAGTATGTTACCATTTGTGGTGGGGGGGGGTGGGGGAAGGAAGGAAACAAGAATGAATTTACATATTTCCTTGTGCAAGCTTAAAAATATCTCTGAAACAATAAACAAGAAACTGATAATAGTGGTTGTTTCCAGGAAGGGGACCAGGGAGGTTGGGCGTCTGGAGTAGGAGGGAGAATTTTTACTGGATATCCTTTTGTACACATGTAAATATGTTATTACATTTAAAAATAAATAAAAGCTTTTTAAAAGGTCAAATAATAACATTGCTCATCACTATACTTAATATAATGATTACTCCCATCACATGATATGTCATGGACTAGATGAATCTGCTTGTTACCCTGGGATTTGAAAATGCTTAGACCAGTCTGGGAATTCCCATATTGTTTACTTCTTTTCACAGGGGAAATGAAAGTTCTGCTTTAGTTGAATGGATAAAAACACAACTTTGCCAGCCTTCAAAGGCCCCTTCAGTAGTTCACAAGGTTCCCGTGATTTTATATGAAATGGGCAGGACTGGAATGCCAGGTCTTTTGTATTCATTGTTGCTGATGGAAACAAATGGCCTAATACTAGTTTTTGTTTTTAATCACTGAAGAGCCATTCAGTATGCAAATATAATCCTCTCAATAAATATTCATTTGACTGAATGACTCTTTTTCCTTTTTTTTTTTTTTTTAATTATAAAAGCAACACGACTTGATCTGAAGAAACCTCAGAAACTTCAGTGATGTCGGCCATGAGACTCCACCTTCTAGGCTTAAAGGAAGTTACTACCATCCTCTCTAGAGCAAGGGTGTAAAAAGCAAGTAATAGATTAATCCCTGCTGAGGAGGCTTGGGTACCTGGCAGAGCAGATGCTCAGACCCCTTGCCAGTAAGCCATTTCCATTTTATCTGTTCTAAGATAACAGCATCACTGAGAACGGAGCATAGTCTGGGGAAGATAAGTACGAACTGTCCTAAGGAGCATCGCGTTTCTTACGTGACTGCCCAGCAAACAAAAACAGCATCGGACCACGGGTCAGATGTGCCGGAATTCCCACTTTGTCAAAAAAACAGCGTAGCTGCCCTCGCTTCTGCCGGAAAGGTTTTCTATTCTTGAAATGTGAGAGACAAATTCCTGAGGGGAAAACCCAAACATTCAACAACCGTTTGCTTCTCCAACGAGGCTTCCCGTATGTTGAAGCCCCACAGAAAAGTATTTTGTTCTTAAAAATAATAACAGGCGGGGGGCAGGTAGGGTTCTCTAGTGACGGTGGGAACTTCGGGGCACAAACACTATGAAGTTTGTTAATTTCAAGACCAGCCCTGGGAGGCAGAGAAGCTGACATCAGGGCAGGGTCGCTGGCCGAGCCGCTGAGAGCAACTGAGGCCACTACTGCAGACCAGCGTCTTGGCCTTCTTGCGGTGCAGGGACTCAGGGCTCACGGGGAGCAGGAGAGCGGCGGGGGGTGGGGCGGACGGGGACGGGGT
>NC_041230.1:29187586-29219878 GCF_002837175.3 Physeter macrocephalus
GCCCAGGATAATGCAGCTGGAGATGTGGTCAACCCAGGGCTTTCTGTGGTCCCTCCCTCCTCCCCCTCCCCCTCCCCCTCCTCCTCCCCCTCCTCCTCCTCCTTCTCCTTCTCCTCCTCCTTCTCCTCCTTCTCAGGGATCTCCACCAACAGGATCTGTTCGCCGGGATCCAGGCCTGGGCTCATGTGGATCCGCACCGAGTGCTCCTCGGGCCAGGCCGCACCCCCCTCTTCTCCCTCGGACCTCCCCTGGGATGCAGGTGGCAGAGAGCCTGGGGCCGGGGTCTCCGGGGCCGCGGGCTGTTTTGGGGTAGCTGATCCCGTCTCTCCCTCTGCGTCGTCCGAGCTCTTGGCCTGGAATTCAGAAAAAGTGACTCGTGAGGCAGAGGGGTCTTGGACACTTCCCAGTTCCCTCCTTCTTGGACCCCTGGGACCCCTGAGGAGGAAGACAGCGCGCTGAAATCTAATAGCTGGAAGGTTGGGCGGAGCTGCATCAGGGTTATGTGGTAGAAACAATGTATTGTGGGGAAGTTTAAGGATTAAAAGTCCCAGTAGGATGTGGTGAAGCTCTTTCGGATATGTTAGGTCTCTGTGGAGTTGCAGGGCTGGAAGCCTGAGTGAAGTTGCGAGTTCAAGGGCAGAGCCCCGTCAACGGTCACTGAGCTATTGAGGGAAGAGAGGCTGTGACCAGGAGGCAGCGCCACCAAAGCCTCTGCAGAGCTCAGCCGGCCTGCCCTGCCCAGTTAGCCGGGATGTGTACTCCCTGGTGAATGAGAAAAGCTCTAAGCAAATACTAAGGTAAAGGCTGATGAGGGCAGGAGCAGCTGTGGCCTGGCCCGTTTCCCGGAAGGTCTCAAAGATTGAGACACCGGCCCCCTCCCCACCGGGGGAAGAATGGGCTGGGTACCACTGGCATTAGGCTGAGCTGAGCCCCTGTGTCTGGAGACTTGGTGGGTACCTCCAACCTCCAGCCTGCGGGTTTCCCATGGATGGGGTTCCTGTGGGTAGAATTAGGGAATTGGGTGAAAACCCAAGCCTTTGTGGATACCCACGGCCCCTCCTGCTCTCTCTGATGCCATCTCTGCATGGGAGGAAACTGGGGAGGGAGCAGCCCCCAGAGCAGGAGGCCCAGTGGTCTGTAGGGAGTTTAAAGTGAGAGCAGTCAGCGTGCTTATGAGGAATAGAGAAGTCAGAGGCCGCTGAAGGAGGGGAATTGGGTGGGGTGGGGGGAGCCAAGACACTCCTAGATCCCACGGCAGCTCTGGGGACCTGCCGCTCCCTCTGTCTCCGCACTTCTGCATGTTTCGGTGCACCTGTTCCCCCCACCCCCGCCCCGCCCATCCACTGTCAACTCTGACAACACACTTCCAGGGCAGGATGCCCACATGGTGCCCATTATGGGATCTTCTTGAAGCATCCTGCTGTGAATGGAGCCAGAAGGGTCATGGGAAGTTTGATCACGTGCTTCACTGTGTTTAACATGCTTTTATAAAAGTATCCAAGGTACCCTGCTTCATCTCTGCTACCCCATGTGACAGCCAGGAGTAATCTGGGTCCCAGAAGGTCCTGGAGGAGATTCCCCAGGACACAGGGCTGGCAGTGACAGAGTCAGGATTTGGACCTGTGTCTATAGGCTGCTATTTAAGAGCTCCATGCACTCTGCCTTTCTGCCCCGGTTGTTCTAAAATTGCCTTTTTTGAGAACACACATGCAAATTTAATTCACATCTCCAAGCTGCCTGGGTGAACAGCTAACACTTAGAAGCAACAAATCCCATTTCAGATAAAACCTTTCACTGTACTGAGAACATTCTCGGAGGTCACGTTCACTCAGCCCCACACACCAGCCAGCACTAAAGACCCCAACTTGCCAGCTCGACCCTGCCCTTGACAGTTTGTGAGCCAGACAATCACATCTGTCCTCAATTTGGGGCCATCGGTGGATGCATCTGGAGAATGTCTTGGAACCCTGGGTGACTTTGGTGTCATTCCCCAACTCCTGCTGTCAAATGACCTCTGGATGGGTCTCCTGGACCAGCCTGGATTGAGACTGAGTTCACCAGGCTCCTTTGATTTCTGTCCTGTAGACTGCTGTCCCCTCCCTGCCACTGAGCTTCTGCCTAACCCCACCCCCACTCTCCCAGCAGCCTCCCTAAAGGACAGTCATGAACAACCATAATTAGTGCAATCATTCTAATTGGCATTCTTGGCACTTGTCACAGAAAAAAATCCCAGAACGAAGTTTAAAATTCCCTTTAGATTTAGGGGGTGGGGACAGTTGGCACCATGCCTGTCACCTTGGATTTTCCTTTCAGATCTTTTAAATTGTCACAGACACAACATTAAATATGAGAACATCACTGTGGTCTGGGGAGGGACATTCCCTGCCCACACCCACTGCTCCTACCTCTGCAGCAGCAGCCGGACGTCCATTTGGGGGAATGCGCCCACCCCAATCCCCACTCTCAGCCCAGGGATGGGCATATGAGCCAGTCCTCCCCAGAGCACCACGCTGAATGACTCAGGAACTGACATGTGACCCAATTCTGTCCAGTGACTATGAGCCCTGGGACTTTTTGCTGGAGCTACTGAGAAAGAGGTACTTTCTTTCTGTGGGAGTTCCTCAACCAGGAGGATGTGATCTTGGGGGATGTCCTCTTAAGCTCTTGGGGGCCTGCCTGGGAATGGAGCCATCCCCAAGGGAAGCAAAGGTGATAGAATGGCAGAACTCATCCTACTGGCATCGTTTGAACTTTTAGATCCAGCCTTGCCTGAACTTTTCAATGACTTGCTCCTATAAATTCCCTGTTTTTTCAAGCTAATTTGAGCTTGCACTGTCACTTGCATTTCTGTCACTTGCAACCAAATGAATCCTGACTGATAGGAAGAAGGAAAAATAGTCCCTAAAATGAAATGCGTGGGTCCCTAGGCCTTCTTCCTGGCACGTGGTTGAAATGGACCAGGTGGCTGTGTCTCCAACTGCCTTACCTGTTCCAGCACCTGCTGCTGTCTTGCAGCCGCCTCCAGCGCCGCCAGCTCCTTGAGTCGCGCCCTGAGGTGGGCAACCTTGCCACCTTTGGCCCCCTTGGCACCCATCTTTCCTGCTGCAGCCAGGGCGGCACTGAAGAGCTTGGGGGTGCCTGCCCGTGGAGGAAGGATGAGTACGCTCTCCTCCTTGGGCTTGTTGTTATTTCTCAGCATTCTCCTGAAAGAAAGCAGCGTCCACTAACATCACCGGCAAGCTCTGGGAGAGAATGAAGCCTCGTTGGTTCGGGCAGAGCCCTTTAGTTGAGTTGTGTGATGGCGTTTGTTTTGACTAACAGGTTTTGAGCTCCTTTTCTGAGCCCAGCACAGTGCTGTTTGAGGCATCACATCTCACTGAACAATCAGAACAACCATAATGATGTGGGTCTTATTGCCTGTACGTTATAGATGAGGCTCAGAGGGGTTGAGTGGCTTTTCTGAGGTCACACAGGAAATCATGCAGGATACTTTAGTATATGGAATCAGAAATAGGATGCCCAGATGAAAAAGAGCCCGAGCTTTCTGCTTCTCCTTCTTTTGCTTCCTTGTCATTTCACCATCATCACCATCACCAATGTGGACACAGGTGTCTGTATGTGTCAGGCTCTGTGCTCAGACCTGTACAGGCAGGCATTCTTTGGTGACCCCTGCCATCCCCCTTCTTGGTGTTCACACCTCTGTGTGACCCCCTCCCCTTGAGGGTAGTGGGACATGTGACTTGCTTTCAACCAGTGGAATACAGCAAGGGAGATCCAATGTCATTTTTGTGAATGTGTCACATAGGATTGTGGTCTCTGTCTTACAAGGAGACTCTCCCTTGCTGGCTGTGATGAAGCAAGCGGCCATTCTGGGAGACGCCTACATGGCAAGAACCTGAGGGCAGCCACTGGCCAATGACTAGCTAGGAACCGAAGCCCCCAGTCCCACAACCACAAGGAAGTGAATTCAGTCAACAACTATGGGACCTTGGAAGCAGATCCTTTCCCAGTCGAGACTTGAGATGAGACCCAGCTCTGGCCCACATCCTGATTACTGCCTTGTAGTGGATGCACCTAAGCTGTCCCCAGACTTCTGACACGTAGAAACTTGGAGATGATAAATATGCGTGGTTTTAAGCCACTCAATTTGCGGTGACATTGGTCCCAGCTCTGGCCCACATCCTGATTACTGCCTTGTAGTGGATGCACCTAAGCTGTCCCCAGACTTCTGACACGTAGAAACTTGGAGATGATAAATATGCGTGGTTTTAAGCCACTCAATTTGTGGTAACATTGTTACGCAGCAAGAGATAACTGATATGCACTTTAAGTCTCACAGTAATCCTTACAGGTAGGTCCTATTATTCTCCCTCATTTCAAATGAGGATGTGGATGTCCAGAGGGGCTGAGTAACTTTTCCAAGGGCACACAGCTAGGAAGTGGCAGAGCTGGAATTCAAACCCATGCCTTTGGCCCCAGCACCCCAGGTCTTAAGGATTACAAAGCAGTATCATGGTCATTATCTTCTTGGACGCTGACAATACTCCATGACGTGGAAAGGGCTGGGATTACTGTGCCTAGAAGGGTTGGGGAAACTGAGGCTCAGAATGGGAGGAATGACATGCCCAAGGTTACAGGAAGTGGCAGAGACAGAATTACAACCCAGATCCAATGCAATATACCACCCTGCTTCTCTAAATAAGGAGAGAATTTTCCATCAAAGAGAGCCCCAGCCTTTAATAAGGAATTCTTCGCACTACAAATACATGATGAGTGGTTTGGCTCAAGAACAAATGAGTTTCGCCTGCAGTCTAGCAGGTCTAGACGGCTAATTGGCAAATTCATTCATCAGGGTTCCGGCCAAACTTGTTTGTTTAAAAATGAGGCCATTACTGGCTGCTTATCTAATCAGAGGCAATGGATTTAAATTGTGCATATTGTTATTAATCGCTCAAGACTTACATTTTCGAGCTGGGGCTCCCCCAGGAGACCACAAACATGATAATTATCAGAGGCCTCTTCCAAGCCCAGCAATGTCACCTGTGTTATTTGAGTCCATAATTCACAGCACGGCAGTCCGTGGGAAGGCTCAGCGTGGTACTCAAATGACACGAAAGAACCATCTACGGGGCCTTTGCTGATCGCTAATGGCTATCTCTGTTTTGAAACACTGAACTGACTTCTGGGACAGTTCCAGATTGAGGAAATCTATCCTCATTTTCAGATGACCTGAGTTTCACTCTAATTACTGTATAATTCACCCCCGGAGAGAGTGGCATGCATGAGATCTTTTTGCCCCATTTCTTGGAGTGGCCAAGTCAGAGAGTGAAGTGTCTCACTTCTTTGGGGCCTCAGGTCCCCCATCTGTAAAGTGGGGAGCTTGGACAGAATCTCGGCAACTCACACATCCCCAGGCCCTGTGATTCTCAGACACATATCTCCTTGGATGGGCAGAGCTCATCTGTGATCCCCTGCCTCTCTCCTCAAGCTTGCCCGTCCAGAGAAGCAGCCTCTGATGAACCGTGCCATGGCCCACTGTGTGCATGGCCCACCAGCCCCTCCTCCTTCCTCTGGCTGCCTCACCCCAGCATACCGCAGGCAGGGCCAGGAGCAAGGCCTCCGCGGGATCCTGGCCGACTTGCTAAACCCACACCTAACCCAGCCGGAGGAATGGATGACAGCTGTGAGCGTGGCTTTTCTGAGCCATGTTCCTCTTGCAGGGGGCAGGAAGGCAGAGGGAGGGGAACCTGGTGCCTATTCTCAGACATAAGCAGTCAGTTCTCATTATCCGCGGCAGTTAAGTTCTGTAAAGTGTCTGCAGACGCGGAATTAGTGACTACTGAGCCATGGCTTCTGGGGGAAATACAGGATTCGGTTACGGTGAGCCTCTCGACACAACGTTTTCATCAACTGTTCATTACATAATCTTGTCTTGTGTGTGTTTCTATTTAAAGACATCTTATTTAATATACATCACTGATTTGTTTACAATCAAACAAATCGCTTGAGCTGTGAATGCACAGCCCTCTAACTCAGGCCTGTGTGGGGTGACACAGATAGCACTTCAGCACTACACCTGGGGCCATTTCAACAGCAAAATCACCAACAAAAATCACAAAAATGTGAAAAACATGCTACACATGGACCACACAAAGACACTTGTTTACAATATGAGTTGAAACAAGAAGGCAGACGGTCACCTTCTTCAACTTTAGCTGGGAACGTGCACTTTAGGTGACTCAAAATTCCGCCTCTGGGCACACGTCTGCGAGTGTCGTCTGCGTAAGCCTTTGAGTATTGATTTGGGGATTACAAATAAATTTAGTGAGTAGGCGAATTGCAAGTATGGAATCTGTGAATAATGAGGATTGACTATGCACCCTTGTCCCTCGGGACAGTAGGGGAAGTGGACAGACTTGGGGGAAAGATCAGGTAGACCAGCCATAGGAAAGGCCCCATGGCTTCTCTGAGAACAGCCAGGTAAGATGAATTACAGGACAGCTTCCTTCCCTGGGAGACCCCAACGCCTTGTCTATATTATGCTCTAAGGTTGACACTGCATCCACTCACCTGGGAGCTGCCAAAGGGATTCTGTAAAAACTTAAGTCACAGTAAGTCACTCCTCAGTGTAAAAGCCTGCATAGCTCCCATCTCCCTCAGAGTAAAAGCTAAAGCCATTGTGAGGCTTCCCCTACAAGGCCCTACCTAATCTCACCCCCTACACTGCTCCCATCCCATATCAAGCTACATTCATTTTCTTGTTGGTCTCCATGTAACACTGAGTCTGTGCCTCCTTGGGACCTTTGCACATGCTGTTCCCTCTGGCTGGAATGCTTTTCCCTGCAGGCAGTTCCCCAGCTCACTCCTTCACTCTGGCAGGTCTCAGTTGAAGTGGCACATCCTGAGAATAACTTTTCCTGACCAACTTATCTCACATAGCTCCCTCCATCACCTCTATCTCTTCATGTGGCTTTATGTTTCCTTATGGCCTTTATCCCCAGCTGACACATCACATAGTCATTCCTTTCTCCATTGTTGGCTTCCCCAACTAGAACGTAAGCTTTGTTTGCTCCCTCCTGCGTCCCCAGGGCCTCGAACTATCAGCTCAATAAATTATTGTGCTGTATGAACGGACATGGTGAGTTTGTTCCCTTTATCATGACCACTCTCTGTACAGCTTATTTATGGTGACTGAAGTGGAAAATATGAATATGTGATAAAAGGCAAGGGAGGAAATACCAGATAGGTGGATTAAAGAGGCTTTATCCCATGGGAAAATTATAGAGAGAATTTAATGGATAAAGAGGAACAATTATTATTATTAACATGTATTGAGCTCTCCTGTGTGCCAGGCCCCCTGCTAGAGACATTCACATACACTATTTTATTTAATCGTCTCCACAACAAAGTGATTACCCTTATTTTACAGTGGAGAAACTGAGACCAGAAAAGTAAAGTAACTTTTCCAAGGTCACACAGCCAGTACCACACATGGTCAGGACTTGAGCCCTATCAGCCTCCCAAGCCTATTGTGCATTTTCTACCACATCGTGCTGCTTCCATCACTCAATTTAAAACCTGATCTTAAGTGTTTGAAAGCAAAAAACTGCTTTTCTTAAAAATTACCTATTCCAGGGAATTCCCTAGCAGTCCAGTGGTTAGGATTCCAGGCTTTCACTGCTGGGGGCCCGAGTTCAATCCCTGGTTGGGGAACTAAGATCCCACAAACTGCGTGGCATGGCCAAAAAAAAATTACCTATTCCCCAGCAATACAAAATACAGATGCACAAGGTTATTCGTTGCAGTACAATTTATAATTGCAAAATATTGGAAATGGCCTAAATGCCCATTCAAAGGAATGCTTTGCAGTTGTCAAAAGGAATGAGGAAGCTGTCTGTGGACTCAGTGAATGTTTTCTGGGATTTCTCGTCACATGAGAAAAAGTCAAGTGCAAAAGAGAATCTGCAGTGTGCTATCCTTTGTGTAAGACAGAAAGGGAAATAAGCAAATATTCACAGATCTGCCTATTTTTGCAAAAGGAAACACAAGAAGAAAAAAGCAGAAACTAAGGAGATTAGATTCCTGTAAGGGGTGGGTGGCAACAGATGCGGGGGGTTGGGACTCTTGAGTGCACTGTTTTGTAGCCTTCTTCCACGTTCATGTTCTACATATTCAAAACACAAAAAATCAACAAGGGTCAGTGTGGGGGAACCCTGAAATGGAATGCAAACTGAAACACGTGAGCCTAGCTGTACTTCAAATGAACAGAACAACCACAGTAAAGGGAGAAAGACAGAGAACCAATCCAGATAACCTTGAACACAACACCTACATCATGGGTCCTCAGGCTAAAGACAGAAAGAACTGCTCTCTGCTTAGAAGGCTTTCTTCTTTCCAGTAGTATGAAATAGGAATTCTGGTGCTACTTTCTCTATATTGTAGGACTGAACAAATGAATCAATGTAATGAGGATAAAGGGAGTCAAATTTCTCAGTGTTGGTGAAGGAATTTACAAATAGGGAAAAGGAGATTAGAATGAACTCTGTGATGTTGGATCGAAAGTATTAGATAGGTGGAAATAGAGACAGAGATATACAGAGATATAGATAGACACAGACAAACAAATAGATGTTGATATATATGTATAGGTATGTGCATATACATATGTGTGTGTGTGTGTGTATATATATATTTGCATTTATACATACAGGTGTATATGTGGATGTATTTCCCAGCTCTGTCCACTGTGGAGGCCTAGTAACACCCCAGTAGCAATGAGAGCACTTAGTACTCATATCTTGGTTTCTAAAAACCATTCCCCTCTAAAAGGAATCAAGCCTCCTTGGAGAAATGGCCATTTCTAGGGATGCAGCAGGGAAAGTATAAGATGAATCTATGGCATCTTATTGTGCCTATAAGCAAAAAAGTGCTAAAATATAACAGGCATGTAACAAAAGTTCACTATATCCAGCCTAAAGAGGTGTCCAGTGGCCAATGTGGAACAATTTGAGCATGAAAATGACGATTGTAACAGGATATTCATGGAATACAGCAAATCCATACCATTATAAATAGATAAATGAATAATCAAATAAATGGGAAAGAAAAGAAAGTTCTTCCTTACAGTACATTGCTAGCTAATAAATGTAGAAAGCATGACAGAGTTAGAAAATCACCATTTTGCAACCATGATGGCAATCATTGCAAGGAACCTTCAGCGGAGGCTGAAAGTAGTGAGGTAAAGTGAGATAAGGAACAGGAAATCTACATCATCTCAAGGTGACTGGCCACTCATTACGTATTAATTTCAAAGGGAAAAATAGTAACTTGAGAGTGTGGAAACTTTAACCAAGTGATCAGAGTGAAAAATCATCAGAATAGGGAGAAAGCAGCCTCTCAATACACTGTACCGAGAAGGACACAACATCACTTCTGAGTAATTCCTGCCCAAAATGCAGAACCTGAAGGTAATGATGAGAAAACATATAAACTTAAATGGAGGGACATTCTACAGAATAACTGGCCTGTCCTCTTCAGAGAAGTCAAAATCATTGAAGATAGGAAAAGGTGAGGAACTTTAATCCCAGATCAAAGGAGACTAAAATGGCAACATCAGGCAGTGGGGGATCCAGGAATGGAAAAGAAAAGCTATAAAAGACACTATTGGGACGATTAACAAAATTTGACTGTGGATTAGGGATGAGATAACAGTATTGTTTCAATATTGAATTTCGTGATTTTTGAGAAAGGTACTACAGTTATGTAAAAGAAAGTCTGAGTCCTCAAGAAATGCACACTAAAGTATATATGGATTTCTTTTATCAAAAAAAAAAATGTACCTGGCCTTCTTCCGGAGCAACTTCTGAGACTCAGGATAATGCACCAAAATTTCATTCAGGTCATTCTTATCCAGAATGAAGAGGTTGGTAAACCCGTGGGCTATCACGTTAGCCGTGCGCCGGTTCCCGCCCCCAACAGCCAGCAAGCTGGGGCAGAGAAGGGAGGGAGGTGAGACCCTTAGGAGGTTGCAGTTTTGATCATACTAGCATCTTCATTTTCACCCCTGCCTGGAGCATCACGAAGGCCTCACACGGGTGAGAGCTGGGCCCACCTTGCCTATGTCAGCAGGTGCCAGTGCTGCATGCATAGCGGTTTCCTCAGACCCACCGAAGGGCCCTTGAGGACGTGGTCCCACCCACTAGCCATCCCCCCCTTCCCCAGCCTTTGCCGAGGTCCCCTTGTTTCACCCCGTTCTGACCTTATTTCTCCAAACACAGATCCAGCTTTCAGCGTCACCAGTACGGACTTCCCATCCGGGCCACCCAAGACCTGCACCTGCCCCGCCTGGATGATGTACATCTCCCGGCCTATCTCCCCCTGAAACAGAGAAGGGGGCGAGTCCCTCTGTCATCACCAAAAGCAACCACAGAAGCAGCACGGCTGGGCCCAGGCGCTGGTGGCACAGTGCAGAGGAACCTGGGCTGGGATCGAGCCCTCCTACCGACTTGGTATGTGGTGTAGAGATAGTCACTTCCCCTCCGGGGTCTCAGTCTCCCCACCTGTAGATTGCAGGATTACAGTGGGGAGTTAGTGGTGTGATGGAAAATGCTAGATAACGAGGCCCAGGTGTAGTGGTATTCGGTAAATTTCCAATTATACGCACCCATGGAGGGCCCAGATGCATGGAAAAGCTCACAGCGGTTCATACAATCAGCTGATACCTGCGCCTCCCCCATATCCTATCAGGAGCTTGGGAGGCATTTGCTTACTGAAATAAGAAAGATAACAGCTTTAATAGGAATGTCCGGCATTACCTAACGCTTTTCTGTGCCAGGCGCTGCTCTAAGTGCTTTATGTGACTGAGCCTATTTAGCCCTCGACAGCCCTCTGCGGTAGGAACTCTGCCCAAGGTCACAAAGTTAAGCAAAGCCGAGCCGGGATTTGAAAACAGCCAGTCTGGTTCCATGAACCCAGGGTTCATGGTTGTTATGAACCCCTGTTCATATGTTGAAATCCTAACCCCCGGCACCTCAGAATGTAACCTTATTTGGAACTAGGGTCATTACAGATGTAATTAGTTAAAAGAAGATGAGATCATACCGCAGTTGGGTGAGCCCCTAATCCAATAGGACTGGTGTCCTTATAAAGGGACATTTGGGCACAGAGACAGGCATAGAGGAAAGACAATGTGAAGAGGCACAGGGAGAAGGCAGTCATCTACAAGCCAGGAGAGAAGCCTGGAGCAGATCCTTTGCTCACAGCCCTCAGAAGGAACCTACCCCACTGACACTTGGATCTCGGACTTCTAGCCTCCAGAATTGTGAGACAATACAGTTCGGTCATTTAAGCCATTGCATTTGTGGTACTTTGTTATGGCAGCCCTAGCAGACTGATACAATGGTCTTAATCACAAATTAAACCAAATGAACGGATGAATGAATAGCTTGCTTCGGACTAGAATCAGAAATACCCAGTCTGCCAGCACCTTCCAATCCTCATGCCTTCACAGACCGGTGCCCTGGCCTGATACCTATCAGCCACACCTGGTGTGTGTAAAGGGAGAGAGACCAAAGACTGGTAAGTGGCTTATGCTTTTGATTTGGCTTATGCTTGTGACTCATTTGACAAATATTCCCTGGGCATCTCACACATGCATGGCCTTCTTAACAAAAAGGAAGAAAGTCTCGTTCCCCTGTTTCAGTGTCCAATTTGACATGGGGCTGAAGTGTGAGGGGCTGCAGAGCTCACCTAACCAGCCCAGTGGTGGTCCTGGGGTGGCCTCGGGTTGTCTCAACGAGACTGTCACAGCGCCAAACCTGTCAGCAGAGGGCGCCATTTACACATGTTCACCAAGTGTTCACTCCAGCTTCCACGGCACTTCCCAACAATCTGATTCATTTTTCCTCATCAGAGGTAAAGTCTACCTCACCCGCAAGGATATTAGCAACAGCAATGGCACCGACTCTGTGCCAGCCATGCTGCCAAACTCCCTATGCATATCTTCTTCAATTCTCACAATCACCCCATGAGGCAGATACTATCAATATCCCTACTTACCCATGAAAAGAGTCAGGCTCAGAGAGGGCAAGCCACTTCCCCAAGGCTGCACAGCTAGGAAGTGGCTCCAATGTCAAATCATTCTATTGTTCCCAAACTCTCTTGGCCGCTAAGGCTGCAGTTTTAAATTCTCAGCCATACCCTTGTCCCCATTCCCCCAGCTCTTTGCTTCCAGAAACTTCACTGTTATGCAGCATACAACTTGCAGATGGGGCCCTTCTGGGGCTGGGGGTTCCTGAGTCTCACAGGGGGTTCTTGGGCAATATTTTCACCCCTGTATACACACTAAGCCTTATTAACAGCTCTGAAATCTGCTTCCTGCTCCTCCACCCTGACTACTCACTCACCAAGTGACCTCGGTCTCACCTCGAATCCCCAAAAATGGGAGCAGAAGGGGCCTTAGACACTGTCTAGCCCTGGCATTCAAACCCAAATGAGTCCCAGGATCAGGTGGATGATGTAAAGGAGAGAAGGAGCCTGTGGGGCAGTGGAGAGTGGTGGGACCTGTGGCATCAGGAGAGGACGACATCCCCTTCAGGGCCAGCCCCTTCTCCACTCCACATGATTCTGGCTATTTGGGAAAGGGGGGGGGGGTCAATGCTAGCCGATTTTCTGTTTTCAGCCGGAAATCTGGATTTTTATGTGAAAACTTCCAGTTTTTTTTGGCAATGCTGAGCAGTTTGCGGGATCCTAGTTCCCTAACCAAGGACTGAACCCAGGTCACGGCAGTGAAAGCACCAAGTCCTAACCACTGGACCTCCAGGGAATTCCCAAAACCTTCCAATTTTTAAAGGTTGGAGACTAATTCAAAATTTTATTTTTAGATTAGGCCAAAAAAAAGAAGGAAAAGAAAAACCCATGAAACATCTGTGGGCTGGCTCCTACGCAAGGACCATTAGTTTGCAACCTCTGACCTATCCTACCCCTCCTCCAGCCCCATTTTCCTGACAGGAAGACCAAGACCCTGGAAGCAGGTCCATCTACACAGTCAAGACCCTGCCCCTCTTTACGCTCCTCACTTTCCTCTTCTATAAAGTGGGGCTCCTCGTCCTGGCCCCCATGGTCCCATGAAGAGGGAGCAAGGCCTGAGGCACATCTGAGTTCAGTGCCTCGAGCTGGACAGAGCCTCCTCGTGCCAAACAAGCCAGGAGCCCTGGGGTCAGCTCACCACACTCCTCCCCTCCTGGCAATTCCATTACCCCCTCTGTGCCTTCATAGGCCCCCACTCCAGCCCAGCTGCGACAGGCGGTGGCTGTGAATCCCAGACCGCCTTGAGGCTGCCCTGAGCCACTCACCTTCTTGCACACGTAGTCATTGGGCAGGTAGACAACAGAGCGAAGCCTCTTCAGCATGTCGAAGATCATCTGCCGGTCACAGCCCTGGCCCCGAGAGGAGGGGAAAGGAGCCATTTAGAGGAAGGTGTGGGCTCTGGACCTTCCAGAGTCCTGAGGGTGGGGACACCGGGTGGGCCATACCTGGAAGAGTGCCACTTTGCTGACGATGTCGTAGTTCACATCGATGGCGAGGTCCAGCCGCATCTTATCTGGAAGCTGCACCATCAGCTCTGACTCATCTGCAAATGAGACCCTGCAAGGTTCAGAGCCACAGTCGGGCCCCTCCTTCACACACACACAGGGCCCGTCCACACCACACTGTTGGGGACCCCAGGCACACCATTCCTCTACCACCTGGAACCACTCTAGATTGGGAGGGTATCCTCTCTGCCTCCAGGCCTTTGCCAATGCCATTCCCTCTTCTGGGAACAACCCCCTTCACCTTCCTGGCTAACCCTACTCATTCTGCAGAACCCAGCACTCATGTCACCTCCTCCAGGAAGCCTTCCCTTGACATCCTCCCACCTAGCTATTATGTTATCAGTCCCTGGGCCATAGCACATATTACACCCTTTACTGCAATTGTTTGCCAATGATCTGTCTTCTCCACTCACATTATAAGAACAACATTAGCAAGAAATAAAGTATATGGAGCACTTACTATGTGCCAGGCAGTTTTACAGAGTGCTTTACAAAGATGATTTCATTAAATCCTCCCAGCAGCTCAAGAGGTGCCCACTATAACCCACTTTACAGACAAGGACAGGGTGACTCCGGAGGGCATTGACTTGCCCATGTCCATGCATCCCAGGGAAATGGAATTAGGACCCCACCCAGGCCCTGTGACTTCAGAACCTATCCTGGGAGAGCAGTATGTCTGCCCACCATGGGGTCTATGGTGCACAGCTGAGAGCCTGGCACAGAGTGAAGGTCGGTAACTGGAGACAGAAATGTACCACGGGGCCCCAGCCCCAGGCTCTGTCCACTGCACCACAATTAGCTTAGGGCTCAAGTGCTGGGTCTGTGCAACCCTGGGCAGGTCAGAGCCCTCTCTGGTCCTTAACATGTGCCCCTGTGAAAAGTCACAAGGCTGTCACTAGAACAGAATGAGGCAGTGGAAATGAACATGCCTTGGAAACCGTAGTCATGTGCTTTGTCCACAGACTTGCCAACACCCCCCAACTCAGGAGACCGTGGGCCTCAAGTGTGGCTTCTTTGAGACCAGAGTGAACCCCACAGAAGCAGTGGGGGGCCCTTTCATTTTTCTGAGGGCCTTGGGAGACCCTAGGCACAGTGCCAGTGGTCCATAAGCTTTTCAGAGTCCTCCAAAACTATGTCTAGGCTCTGAAAACAAAATTACTAGCTCCCCAAAATAAAAAGGAAACAGGAAAAAAAAATAAAGTCAATTAACATGTAATTAACCTATTCAAATTTCACTAAGGAGTCCATTTAGAATCTGTGAAAACTTCCCTACATTTGGAAACAGTTTACAGGTAATTTTCTCCCACTTTGCAAGAATAACTGAGCACACCTCATCATTGACAAGAAAGCAGAAACAGCAGTGAATGAAAATGCATTATTTTAGCCAATTTCAGAAGCAAAGCATAACAGCAAAAAATTTCAAAAATATATTTTAGTAAACTCTAATGGAAAATAATCTGAAAAATAAATTTTAAAAATTTACAAAATATGTATTATATGTATGGATGTATATGAAGAGGAAGAGAGGAGAGAGAAACAGAGACAAATAGAGTCTTCCTTCCCTCCTGGTTCCAACTGTACTTCCATCTTCGAATGGAGATGCATTTCAAGGTGGGGGGCGGCATTCTGAAGACAAGCCCTTCAAGTCTTCAGGGGGCTCCTGATGGCTTAACTTGAGCACCGCCCAAGGCCTCCCCAGGCCACTCTCAGATGTTGGGGCCAAGAGAGGCCCCCATGCTCGGGGCCTCAGGGACACAGGATGAGGCCAGGGCCCAGGAAGGCACGGCACCGGGTCGGGCTGGGGGAGCTGGTGACAGCTGGGTTGGGGCGGGGAGGGGCGTGAGGAGGGGGCGTGGTCTTACCCAGTATGCCTTGGGAGTGCCAGGTGTACTCATACCAGGTCTTGACCCGGTTCTGCACGGACCTGGGGATCTTGTAGAAGTTCATGTACTTCACTGTGCTGTCCATACAGCTGCGGTAGTAGGTCTTTCCCGCAGTAGCGGCCCCCACCACGTCTCTCATCTGGGGGTAAGGAGGGTGGTCAGGGGAGCCGCTGGGTCAGAGCGGGGCCGGGCTCTGGGGACGTGTGTTGTGGGCACATTTACTTAACACAGGCCAGGGGTACGTGCCTGCGGGGCTGTGGGGAGATCAGGAGAGAGGGAATCCCATGTCCACACACAGGTTTTCCGACGATGCTGGACGTGGAGGAGCGAGGCTGCTGGCCCCCTCCCGTGGCCTCAGGTCTCTGGGGCCACACAAGGAGGGAAGGCCTCCCTGGGCTGGGCTGATTCTGGTACAACGTGGCCCCTTGGTGCCAGAGGTCACTTTGACACCACGCGCCGCCCTCCCCCCACCCCCACCCCCCGCCCCAAGGAAATATGAACCAGGAGTGCTGCTCCTTGGAGCAGAGCCCCTCAAAGCAGAGCCCCTCAAAGGTAACCCTGGGGATCCCTGGTGGTTGCCTCAGGCACTGACTACAGTATGAGCCGCACCCCCAGTACATTAGAATCCACCGGGGGCTTCTCTCCAAGGGAACAGCCCAAATCCTCAGCCCCTGCAGAAAGCCATTCAGCCCAGCTCTCCAGCTGTCCCAAAGGACTGACATTTCAAATGGGAAGCAACCTCAGAGAGGAAATGGGACCTACACCTCCATCACCACCCCTTCACTCAGCGGATCCCAGAGCTCCAGTCTCCTAACTCTCGGCCCAGTGCTGTTTCCTGGGCCTAGTCTGAAAGGAACGGGCACAGATGGTGATGCTTCTGGAAGCAGCAAGAGGGCAAAGGGCCCTGCAGGCAGGTGGTTTGGAACAGACTAGTGACCCAGTTACCTGTCCGATCATCACGGAGAAAGCAAAGACACCTGTGAAATAGTTCAGACCCTGGAAGACAATTTCAAAGAGCGTCTTGGGGTCGGGCAGGCCGCCAATGGTGATGAGGGTCTTCACAGCCCAGTAGTAACAGCGAATGTAACTAGGGAGAGAAGAGGAAGGGGACCTCAGTCATCACAGGCCCCGCCCCGTCGATCCTGGGCAGCCTGGCTTGGATACGTGTACACTGTACAAAAGAGAAAAAGCTTTACAGCTCATAAGTGCAAACAAACAAACAAAACCGAAAAAAAAAAAGGAAAAAGAAAAAACCCTCTCCCAACTTCAGAGCCCTCTGCCGCTTGTAGAGCATGTTCACAGGTGCTGTGTGGTTTTGTTGTGGCTCTGCCCCTGCCCTGCAGAGACATGTTGTCATCCCCATTTACAGATGTGGAAACTGAGGCTTCCGGAGATTGCTTAGAAGATTTGGCAGGAGGATAAACCAGGGTCTTCCGGCTCCTGATGCCTGGGATCCCTCGGTTTCCCTCAATATGTTTTCAATGTCCACAGTCTTTCCTTTGCTATCCCATCATGAGGTTTAAGAACAAGCTCAAAAGTGGAAGATATCTGGAGGATCACCTTTTCTGACCCTCCCCCTTGCCTGTCCACTAACCAGATAGTGAAATTGAGGGCCGCAGAGGGAAAGGGAACACCCACGGTCACCAGCTGGCATGTTCCAGAGCTCAGGCTGGAAACCAGATGTCGTCTGCTTCTCTGAGCTAGCACCCACCATCAGTAAGCCTTTGACACAAGCTCATGAATCATCGGAAAGGGAGGTATGGGTGATGGGGCCCTACTGTGTGGTAAAAGGCATAGGAAATGCCTGCGCTTGTCTAATTATCACAAAGCAGTGAGAGTCCCTCCCTTTCTTTTGTTGTTTTGTTTTAAAGTTTTGCATGTTTATTTATAATTACAAGTGTACATTACTCCAACAGAGCAGCCCCATTGCTATGTTCTAATTCTTAGCCATTAAGTCCTACAAAAACAAACCTAAGCTTTTACAATATCTTAAACAATACAGAACTAAAATCTTTATAGCTATTTAAAGGGATTTAGTTACCAAGGTGCTTATGTTCATACCTTCAGACCGTGCCCTCCCAGGGGTCAGCAAGGTTGAGGTCAGCAGGTCCTAAACCCAGGGCAGTCTCAGCAGGCTTTCCTGTGCTTCCTGTCCTCCCACC
This sequence comes from Physeter macrocephalus, assembly GCF_002837175.3. Taxonomy (NCBI): domain Eukaryota; kingdom Metazoa; phylum Chordata; class Mammalia; order Artiodactyla; family Physeteridae; genus Physeter; species Physeter macrocephalus. The sequence goes on from NC_041230.1 coordinate 29,205,224, forward strand.
AGGGCACAGGAATTGCCCAGAGCCTGCCCTGGCTCCAGTGTCCTGATACACCCATGTTTGCAGGGTCCCTGCTCTACTGGAAAATGGAGAACATCATCCAGCTGGCCAATCATCTGGTCCAAGAATGACCCTACATTTGTCCTCCCCTGGGCTCTGTTCACCAGCCAGTTATGCAGCACCATGCTTAGAGCATGGGCTCTGGAGCTGGACCGCCTGGGCTCAAACCCAGCTCTGCCACTTTCTAGCTGCATAACCTGGACAAGTTTCTCATCTAGCCAAGCTTCAGTGTCCTTCCCCTGAAAGGGACGTGGCAAGAGAGCATCCTTCACAGGGCGATCATGAAGGTGACATGAGGTGCAAAAGAGCACCTGGCACACGGTGGGCTCTCAGTAAATGTCAGCTATCAGAGCCTTCACTGTCACTTGTGGCGGCAGTGGGGAACAATAGACTCACCTATGTCCTCAAGAAGTTCACTGTCTAGTGGGGACAGGCAAGTCAACGTGCAATGAGCACTGGGGGGTGGGGAAGCAGAGGTTTCTGGGGAGTTGGGGCAGTGGGGGGCTCTACCTCTGAATAGCTGCGAGGCCTGGGGCAGGGCTCTGGGCCTCCTGACCCCTCATTACCACCTGGTGCAAGAAAGATCTCAGAATCATGAGACAGGCCTGCCCTGTCAATCCCCATCATACCAGTCCTGACCACCAGAGGGCGTGCTGAGCAGCCTTTAGGAGGACTGAGGGGGGCGCTGCTTGGGCACTGCCTGGGCTCTGGGTGCCACTGGGCCACCAGTAGAAGACGAGCGATATCCACACAGCTCCTGCTTTCCCCTAAACCCTTACTGGCTGGAGAAGTCAGCCACTGGCATGGATGGCACATCTTAGGGGCCTCCCAAGTCTTCCATGCCACTGGGTCTGGGGGGACCCCTGCACGCTGCCCCAGACCAGGCCAAAGCAGAGCAGGATGAAGAAACCAAATATTAATATATAGGAACTTAGGTCCTGAAGCTCCCTGGCCTATAGCAGGTACTCAAGAAAAGGTCACTATTTTGAAAGTTATTATTATGGATGATGTTGGATTTCTAGAGGAATTCTCCTTAACTACTTGTGCTTTTGCATATCCTGGGGTTCCCTACAGGATTCCATTTGGAAAAGGGTAATGCTGCCAGAAAAGTGTGCCCCTCCACTGCAGAGCAGCGAGAACTCCCCAGGGCCCTGCAGAGGGAAGTCCCAGATGGTTGGCCCTGTCCTCCCCTGCCCTGCCTGCCATTCCTCCCAGGCCTACCCGTGATGGGTGCCAGGCCCAGCTCCAGGACGTGGGTTCTTAGCCTGTTGGGACACAAACCCCTTTGAAAAGCTAACAAAAGTTAGGAAGCTTCTCCTTAGAAAAGCCGGCATGCTCCCAAAATTTAGTTCCAATTTCAAGGGGTGGTTGTGACCCCCTTAAATCTCTGGACCCCAGGTTAGGAACCCTTACCTGGTGTGCCGGCTTCCCCATAAGAATGGCCATAGCTAGGAAGTGAGGTCACTGACTCCTGTCCGGGCACAGGCTGGACATGTTACATGCTTTAGTTTATTTATTCCTCACGAGAAATCTGAGTGTAATCCTACCCCCATTTTATAGATGAGAAAATTGAGTCTCAGAAAGGGTAAGGGCCTTACCCAAGGCCAGAGAGCAAGATTTAATGAATAGCTTCTGTTCTTCCCTTTGCACAGAATGTCTTCGAGTCCTCCCTCGTGAGGGGATGAAGAATGAATAAATGAGTGAATGAATGGTCTAGTCATGGGCTCAGGAGCAGGGCTGTGGGTGGGTTCAGCCGCGAGGAGGAGGGAGTGGGGCCAGTGGTGATGTAGGCGTGCTGGGCCCTGACCCCCTCCCCAAAACACTCCACCCCACAGCAGATGGCAGGATTCCCCCCCGCCCCGCCTGGTTGCCCTGGACCCCGCGACTCTCTAGGTGAGCTCCCCTCAGGCCACAGGCCCGTCGCAGAGGGCGACAGCTATGGTTGGGGCATCTGTACTGAGAAGGGACTTTCTGGGCCAACAATCGCTCTACAGAGAAGCCACCTTGGACACAAGTGGCCTGTTGTAGCGGCACCTGGAATCAAGCGCGTGGAGGAGGCGAAAGTGTTGACAGCTGGACTGAGAGCATTTTGCATCACTAGGGGGCACAGCCCAGGGCGAGGCAGGGCCTGCCTGAGGGGACCCACTGACCCCCTGGGCCTGAACTCTTCCTCCGCCTCTTGTCACCACAGCTGACCGAGTGCCGGCTATGGCCTGGCACGGGCTCGGTGACCCAGATGCACCCAGTCCTCACAGTTACCTCTTCAAGGTGTGGGCCTCCTACTATCAGCCCCATTGGGCAGATCAGGAAACTGAGGCTCAGAGAAACGAAGGGACCTGCCCACTGCTAGCAGGTGGCAGCACCAGGAGTGACCTCCGGATTCCTGTTCCTAAAGCCTGTGCTCTGAATCTCCAGGCTCATCCCTGACCTTGACCCTAAGTGCTTCTGTCTCCTTCCCACACTGCTCTCCATCCTCGTTATCACACAAACCCTCTCTTGACCTTTTCGTTTTTTTTTTTTTCCCTCGCGGACAGGGCCCTAACCCCTAACCAGTTCAGCTGTCTGCTTCCTGCCTGTCCTCCCCATCCATCCTGCCGTCAGCCATCATTGGGAAAATCATCTTTCTGGGATTCCCCTGGGTCCTGTCATTCTCCTGCTTAAAGGGCTTCGAAAGGCAAGTGGTGAGAGTGTAAATGGGCAGCTTTCAATAACCAACCAAGCCTCAGAAATGAGGTGGTATACGGGAACTCTGTACTTTCCAATCCACTTTTCTGTAAACCTAAAACTGCTTTAAAAAAAATAGTCTATTAATAAAAATAATAACAATTTTTTTAAACACTTCATAAAATGTTCATACCCTCGGCCCTGCCATCCCTCTGTAGGAATTTATTATGAGGAAACTGTCAGACCAGAAGACAAAGATGCCTAAACACAGTCACTCCCTGCAGCATCACGTGTCATCATGAAAAAACTGGAGACAACTTAAGTAGCCAATGACAAGGAAATGGCTAAATAAACGGTGGTATCTCTGTGTGGTGGGGCATTGGTATCATGGTCTTTAAAAATGTACTGACGGGAAAATATGCACAATATTATGTTATTCTATTTCCTTGTTGGTGACAATTCTTTTCACATTTTCACATTTCTAAAATAAGGATTATTTTATAATCCATGTATACGTTTAGTGTAATATTTCCTTTTTTCCCAAAAAGCTATATTGACTCAATAATGTATCATAATTAACTGCATCTTAGACTCAAAGAAATAGAGTATGTTCCTGATGTTTCTTTTATAATCAGAATATATATATGTATATGAACAGTAAAAAAGAGACTTTTGCTGGTTTTGCCTAGGGCAGCTCTATCCAATAAAAATATGATGTGATCCACATATGTAATTTAAAATGTTGAGCAACCACATTTTTGAAAAGTAAAAAGAGGTGAAATTAATTTCAGTAATGTATTTCAGTTAACCCAAAATATGAAAATTAATATCATATCCACATGTAACCAATATTTTAAAAATTAGTAATAAGACACTAATCCAAAACCTGTGTGTTCTCTACAGCTGCAGCGTATCTCAGTGGCCCTTGCACTTCAAGTACTGCAGCCCCGGGCAGCCAGTGGCTTCGGTATTGGCTCAGGTGGGAGGCTGCAACCCGGCCCCGCCTCCCTCTCTGGATCCTTCCACATACCCTGCTCCCTCCAGTGACAGAGGACCGCTGGCTCCTTGACTCCACTATTTCACAACTCCACACCTTTCTTCCTTCTGTTCCCTCCCCCCCGGGATTCTCTGCCCCTTCCCTCCACCTACCCAGGCCAAGCTCAAACTTAACCTTTCAGAACTGACCGTCCCCCAGCCCCCTCCCCCCACCCAGGGCACCGGGCAGATGGTACCACAGTTAAGACTCTGTAGCCATGCTGTCTGGGTTCAAATCCCAGCTCTCTGTGTGACCTGGGGAAGTCACTTCACGTCTGTTACCTCATCTGTAAAATGGGGATGCCGATGGTTCCTGTCTTGCGTGATTGTTGGGAGATTAAGGGAGATACTATGTGAAGTGCTTAGAACAGGGCTGGTCTGTATAAGCCTTCTCCAATGCTTGCTATTATTAGTATTACTATCATTGTCACCATCATCAATATTTGAGCATGGACTCTATGTGTGGCAGCTCTCTGGACTGGCAAGTAGATTTCTCCTTGTTTGCCAGCTCCTCCACGGCTAGCAATGCCCAGGGAGCACGTTGAGCCGTATTCCCTGGCCTTCTTCCCGCACAGCCGTGCCCACAGGGTGGAGGAGTGGACACGCACGTGCTGTGACTTGGCCAACTCAGTAGACTTTGGGATGCTGAAAGGATCTTTCTAGCAGGTCTTGTTCATGTCTGCCCCCTTTTGCCTGGCACGTGGCAGGTGCTCAGAAACTGTTAGATTAGTGAGGACGTGGAGACTTGGCCCTTGAACCTTATCATGACAATGATTCTTTGGGAGCAAGGTGGCTTTGGCAACATGGCGGCAGTGGGACTCCTTTCTGGGAGTCTTGGTACCGTGAATTATTAAGACACAGGAGGAAGACTGCGGCTCACCTGTTTCCCACGCCATCGTAAACCCAGTGAGTGGAGCCAAGGCCCTCATGGGCTGAAGCCCAGTAATACAGACATGAGTTCACATGTAAAGTGTAGAGCAGGTAGGCTGTGGTCCTGATAACCCTGCAAAAGAAGGAAAGGCATGAATGCAGTAGCAGAAAGGGTGGCAATGGCATATCACCCCAGGGGTCAGAACTGCAAGGAACAAGCTAGTCTTCACCCTTCCCAAAGCCCACCTCAGAGACCTCCCTGTTGGAGCTGCACGGCCCTGCCCAGCTGTCTGGTGCGACGGACACTTGACCGATGAGAGCCAGTGGCTGGACTGGGCCAACTGGCTGCTCTGTTGAGACTGTGCTGGTTAGGAATGGTGATACTTGAACAGCAAGTTGTCAAGACTGGGGGCTGGAATAGGCACAGAGCTACATGTACAGACAATTCCAGGGAAGTGGAGGAGCTGAGTGGGGGCTGCATCGGGGCGGGGGGAAAAGAAGGGACAGATGCCTACAGAGAAGCGCTGCTCCATGAGAGATGGGGAGAGGAGCCCTTTCCCCGAGCGTGGCCTGGCTGGTCCTGGGTCCCAAGCTTGGACATCTGCAAGATGGCCCACTGTGTCCATACAGCCACCGCCCCCGTGTTTGAGCGGTTAGGGGGGTCAGTTTCCTGAGCTGAGACTAAATTGAGGCCCAGCTCCCTGGAAATGCAGGGGAGCCGTGCATGTCAACCTACGTGAGCCCTCCTCACAATTGGGGGAAACGGGACATTCCTGGTTCTCTAAAAAACAAACATCCCTTCGCAGAAGGGCCAGGAAGAGGCCCGGCTTCCGGTGAGTGTCAGAGTGGCGAGGGGGCCTGGGGGACCAGGGGAGCCGAAAGGGGAAGTGATGGGGGTAGAGAATGCCTTGCTCCGTCCTTGTTGCAAATGTCCTGGGGCATGTGTGTGCACATGTGCACTTCTGTGTGTGTATGTGTGTGTGTGTAGGGGTCTCACCTGTAAATGTAGGCTTTGCTGAGGATGGATTCCAGGCGGTTGTTAAACTCGAAGAAGGCCATGTACTGGGAGAAAGAGCAAGGCATCAGGGGCGGCCCGCTGCCCTCACCTCCCGGACCATTCCCCACAGCTGCCAAGACTGAGGGTTCTTTCTGCAGACCCCCGGTGGGAGGGGGTTGGAGAGTGAACATTCAAAATCAGAGGTCCTTAGCCCTTTGAGGAATGGGGGGCCAGAAACTCCATTTCTGAATCTGATGGAAACCCTGGCCCCTCTTCCTTGGAAATTACATATAATCATGTTGTCACAGTTTGTGTATAACTTCAGGGGACTCCTAGACCTTCCAAATCCTATCATGAAACTTCTAAGGTACATGCATCCCAGGTTAAGGACCCTGTTTTCAAGGTTTACTTATAAAGACAACAATTATATAAAGAAACAGCCGCTCGCTGATCTCCTCGAAAGGCTTATTTATAATAATAAAAGTGTAAGATAACTGCCCATTGCTGAGCCCCTTGTATGACTGCACTTTATACACTTTACCTTAGCACTTATTTACATGTATTATCCTTCTCCTTTTACAGAGAGGAAACCGGCACTCAGGGGAGTTCAGGAACTTGCCCAAAACACACAGCTGGTAAGTGACAGAGCCAGGGTTCGAAGCCAGATCACACTCAAAACTGCAAGCTCTTTCCACAATGTTACACTTGCCTCTAGATCTCTGCACACATGTTGTTTGACCTTTGAAAATAACATTGATGAAGAGTCCCCGTGGGCCATGCTAGCTATCATCCAGGTGTTCATTCTAATTTCCATCTGGAGTTTGCACTGGATGAAGAAGGTCCACGGACTTGGATCCTCACCTTGGACCCAAAGAGTTGCATCCTCTGAGTCCTGCTAGATGTTACGTGCTTGAGTTACGTTCACTACTACCACGTGGACCAAGATATGGATCCAGCCTCTGTATTTGGGGTAAAACTTGGGCTGTGGATCTAACCCTCCTCACTCTGATGTATGGCTCTAAAGCAACCTCTGCCGCCCCTGGAAGGCTGGCATGTGTCAAATAAGACTGGTGCCACTTCCAGTTTCCCTCTTCCTCTGGGCAGCCAGGAAGCTCAGAAGCAGCTTTCATGCTCAATTCCAGATATGCTTTCTTTTCATCGAGGTATTTGCATTCTTCCAGCTTTTCTCTGTCCTATTTCTCCAAGTTATTAAGGTTATTGCGTGTGCCTCTTTTGTAAATTCCCTCATTACCATTTTGGGGAAGAAGCATCAGGTATTATGTAAGGAGAAAGATGAATTTACTTGGTCTGCCAGAAAAATCTGGGGGATTTTTTGGGGGATCCTGAGCGCTCTGACTAGCTGTCCACTCTGGTCACATTAAAGGATGTTGCCAGGTCTCCACTCTACACTGTGTTACCCTCACTGAGACATTGGCTCTGCCCCAGTGACAGGAGGAATGGTTGTAGTGACACTGTAATGACAACAGCTAATGATGAAACAGGTGTCGGGCTGCATGTTCAAATCCATCCTGGGCACTTCCTGGCTCCTGTGACCTTGGGCAAGTCACCCAAGCTTTCCAAGCCTCTGTTTCTCCATCTTTTAGATGAAGACCATCATAAAGCAGAAGTCTCTCTGTTGAATCTCTATAGTAACTGAAAGCATAGACAGTGGAAACAGGCTGCCTGGGTTCAAATCCAGGCTCTACTCCTTCCTACCTGTGTGACCTTGGGCAAGTTACTTAACCTCTCTGTGCCTCAGGCATCTCATTTGTGAAATTCTGGTACTAACAACACTCATCTCATGCTGTTGAGGAGTAGTCACTTGTAAAGCCTCCAGAACAATATCTAACACACGGCACAACTAAGAAGCGCTAACAATTGTAAGGAATTTCCCATCTCCCCTCGGGGCCACCCTTCCCAGATGCCTCCTGCTCCCCAGTGCTGCTCAGGCCAGACATTAAGATGCCACTGCAGGTGCAGAGCGCGGAGGAGCTGAAGGCCTTGGACGGTCTTACCTTCAAACAGCGGGGCAAGCGCAGGAGGGGATTCACACCGAATTTCAAGTAGAGAAAGTCCAAGGGCAAGAGGCAGAGCATATCCATCTGAAATCCCAGGAGGACACCACAGTGCATAAAACAGTATATAACTCCCAGGGTTGTGGGATGGGGTGAGTGGCAGGGGTCTCCACCTTCAATGGAAAGGTGAGGTCAGAATGCCCCTGGAGGGGGCTAAAATTAGGGCAGGAGGCATCCTACCAAAGAGCTCCAGCCCGTGCTGGTCCTGGCGGGAACCATGTCACATCGGCCCCAAAGCACCCAGGGACCCCAGAGACACCACCTCCCAAGATCCCTGGCACACACCTTAAAGCGCTGAGATTTCAGATAATTGTTGCGCATCTCCTTTTTGTCTGTCTGGAATAAAATGGAATACTGACTTTGAAATGGCCTGAGAGCTTAATCCCTGACCCCATGGGAGCAGCGATGGAAATCCCCGCACAACCTCCACCTTCCTATTGAAGTAACAGCCCCATGGATGTGTAGCAGAATGGACCAGCAGAGCTTCAATGAAAGCCTCACAGTCTACAGATAGGGAGGTCGAGCTCCCGGGGCTGACGTGGTGGGTGAGGGGGGAGGTTGTCCAAGGTCACTCAGCTCAATTCCGACTTCTTGGATGGAAAGCAGGGACACTGAGCTTATTCTCTCTTACCTGGACCATTTGCAACCTTATTCACTGAGGAGCTGGCCACTGCTCTGATCAGACCAGGAAAGAGGTTGCTCAGGGAATTCTTTTTCCTCTAAATTGTTTTAGAGGCTCAAACTCAACTGGTCTGCACACAGTGGAGCAGGCTCTGCCAGCATGGGATTTTGAAAGGTGACATGCACAGGGAACTCTGCCAAGTCACAGTCAGGACTTAGGTTTTCTCCCTAATAAGTGCACCAGAACACAGGGTCCCAAACTGGTCTGGGCAGTGTTGCAGGAAATGTTGACTGTCAGCAGATACCTGTGCTGAGCATTCTGCATATACATCACCTCCATAGATCCTCACAGTAATGGTATGAGGTGGGAGCGATTACTATCCCCATTTTACAGATGAGGAAACTGAGGCTCCAAGTGGTGATACAGTTGTCTGGGTTGAGCCGAGATTTGAACCAGCTCTGCCTGTTCTAAAGGCCATTCTCTAGGCCACTTCTTCATCTCTCATTCCATCAGGTGGTCCAGGAACTATTTCACCCATGAGCAAGACTTGATGTGTGTAATTTGAATGTATCAAAGATGTGTGAAACAAGCAATGACGCTGTTGAATAAGCATGGGTGGACGTCCTGAGATTTCCTTGTTCATTTAGCTTCTGGTCCATCCCAGCATCAGGGGTCAGCCCCACGAATGCTCTGGCTGCAGGGTCTGCTCCCAGCCACCCCCCACCCCACCTGTCTGTGACTCACAATGATGTCCCCGCCTCTGACAAACTGCAGACGCAGCTGGAACACGGTGATGTCCAGGAGGTAGATGAGGTCACACAGGTAATCCATCAGCAGCCAGAGGTGGATGTTGTCCGGCATCTGGTAGGGGAAGGCCCAGCGCACGGGAATCAGCCAACAGTTCCAGTTCCAGGCCAGCACCACGAAGAACAGCCACAGGATGTACATCAGGTCTGCAGGGGTGGGAGGGGGCAGGAATATGCTAGAACATCAGCCAGAGAAGGGCTCCTCGCCATGGGATGAGGGTGGGGCTTTCTTCTTCCCACTTGTCCGTCTGCACTTTCCTACAAGCACTATATGCGGCCCTTCCGTAATTTGGGGGGGGGGGGCATGTAAAACTATCTTTGATATAAAAATAAATCACGGCTAGGCCCTAACAAATTGAGTACTCTGAGTAGGTGATATGGGATATGGGGTCATTATTAGTTAATTAATAGACAGCTAACCAGAAAACACTTTTGCTCTCATTCTTGTTGAAATTTTTCCAAAAATGTATTTCCTGCCTTTGTAAATACACAATAGTAAGTAATGCATAGAAGATGGACAGATGGATACGCAGATGGACAAGCGCATGGATGGATGGATACTGTAGGTCACTTGGGCATTTTATCATTTATTTATTTTTTTATTTTTGTTTTTAATTTTTTTTGACCGTGCTGGGCAGCTTGCGGGATCTTAGTTCCCCGACCAGGGATCAAACCCATGCCCCCTGTAGTAGAGGCGCAGAGTCCTAACCACTGGACCCCAGGGAATTCCCCCCACCTGGGCATTTTAAAGGACCAATGGACACCAGGGTTGAAGTCCTACCCCCCAAATGACTTCCTGTGTGTCCTTAGGAAAGTCCCTCTCTGGCACCTGTTCTGTCCTCCTCAGAGAAGTCATAAGGAAAAGTCAGATAAAGAAGGCAGGGGGATCCTTTGTAAACTGTAAAGTGCTATGCACATATAAAGCGTTGTTATTCCCGAAAAATACAAAATGGGCTAAAAGGCAAGTGAGAGGGACTTCACTTTAGATGTTGGAAGCACTTTTCCCCTTTTCTGCTCAGAGCAGCAGCTCTGGGAAGGAGCCAGGAAGAGCAGAGTAGAAAAAAGGCTTGGCCACGGTACAACTTCTCTGTACCTTAGTTTGCTTGTCTGTTAAGATGGGTATGATCTTATGTTCCTAGTTCAGGGACTTTGTTTGTTTGGGGCCCGCCCTTGCACTGCCCCCACCCCCTCCCATTCTCCTGCCCTCTCCCGTGACATGTGGCAACGCCCACCACCTTCCCAGGACTCACTGGTCAGCGGGTCGATGCTCTGGGGAAACTGGTACGTCTTCCAGGGGCGGCGTTTGAACTTGCAGCAGAGCATTTCACAATAGTGTTCCTCCTCCACCTGCCCCGCTTCAGCTGGCTTCACATCCAGGGCCGGCTCTGGGGCTTTCTTGGCTGGGGCTATGGGATGACACTGTGACCCTCTGACCCAGCCCTGAGGCTCGGGTAGAGGATGCAAAGAGGAGGCTCGCATGACTTCCCTGGTGGCGCAGTGATTAAGAATCCACCTGCCAGCGCAGGGGACATGGGTTTGAGCCCTGGTCCGGGAAGATCCCACACACTGCGGAGCAGCTAAGCCTGTGCGCCACAACTACTGAAACCCATGCACCTGGAGCCCGTGCTCCGCAACAAGAGAAGTCACCATAATGAGAAACCCGCACACTGCAACGGAGGGTAGCCCCTGCTCGCCACAACTAGAGAAAGCCCACACGCAGCAACAGAGACCCGACGCGGCCAAAAATAAATAAATAAATAAATAAAAACAAAAAAAAGAGAAGGCTCCCAACTGCAGACTCTGGAACTGAAGCTGAGGGGACCCTGGCACCATCCCATAACCTGCTACAAGCTCTGTGTGCTCTCCTGCAGCAAACCACAAAGATCCTCCTTAATAGCAACCTGGGCACCTGCTCTGAAGCTCTTACAGCTACCAGTCTGGGACTGCTTCTCAGGAACTGCCTAAAATGAGGTGTTTCTGGGCAAGTTGGATGTTTCAGTTGAGTGTGTGCTTGTGTGTCTGTGCTTGGACCCCTTGGTTTCTCTGGAGGGCTAGGGGCATTGGTACCCAGAACTTCCACCACCCAGGGCCAGAAATCAGGAAAACATTGTTCTAGGTTTTTCAGAGCAGAAATCTCATCTGTATCATCTCTAAAACAAGACACCAAATGGGATCACGGTTTTCCTGTGCATCTATGGTGATGTTGTTGGTGACCCAGAGATTGGCTCTTACAGGTTTAGTATGGCTATGTTTCCAGCTTTAGGAGCATGAAATCAGGCTCTGCTAGGTCCGCTGTTGACACCATGAGTTCTAAGGCACAACCCTCCTTTGAAGAGACCTAGAAAGCCTCCCTGGTGAGAGAGCATGGTTCTTATTTCCTCCTGGCACTTTGAAAGCAGGAAACTTTGAGGTAACCACATAAGAATATTGCAATGGAGGCCTCTGAAAAATAAGACTGTGTAGTTCCAGAGAGGGTTATGGACACCATCTAAGTGCAAGACCATGAGATACATCCCAGGCTGGACCACCTGCCCGCCAGTGGGAAAGGGGCAGAGGGTCAACAAGGGAACTTGCCCTGTGGGAGGGAGAGCCAAATACAACTGGATCACTGGTCAGAACTTTGACGTTCTTTCCTCCGCTGGACACGTAGCTAAACCTGTACATAAAGGACCTCAAATTCCAGAGAATGGAGATATGGGCTTCTCAAGCACCCCAACTATTTCCTTGGGGCCACCCTCCCCAAGAATTGACAGGGGCCTTAAGGGGCCCCACCCCACCCTTGGTCAGGAGGCCCAGCCCCAGCTCTGGACTCACAGGGCTTGGGGCTCTCTTCATCAGAGGTGACATCAGGGTCGATGAGCTTCTCCTTCACCTTCTCCGTCCGCTCCTTGAAAAGCTTCACCAGCTCCTGGAGCCGGTTGTTGATGAGGGCACCGGTCTGGCTGTCCGTGGAGGCTGTGCGGTCCTGGTCACTGAGGGAACACCACCCAGAGCTGAGCGGGCTGCGTGGGGAGGGACCCCTGCGCCCCCGGGCAAGAGCTGAATCTGTATCCCACCTGGCCTCAGGGGGTAAATCCTGCCCCAGTCTTCTTCTGACATCAAAACATCAAACCCGCCTTAATATCTCCTGGGAGGAAATTCAGTCTGGGATTAACACCTGGGTGCCCAGCTTTCAGAAAATGTACCACGAATGCTCTGATTCAGATGGGCAATTCCAAAAAAACTTGGATTCCACTTGTGATTTAGGGGGAAACTCTGGAACTCAGTTCAGGGCTATTAGTTTCAGTTTGGGGTTCACATGAGATACAGGACAGATCAGAGAGGGGACAGGGGCTACCTTTCTAGGCTTAGGAAATAGCTGATGGAAAAAAAACAGTGCAGGGAATTCCCTGGTGGTCTGGTGGTTAGGACTCTGTGCTTTCACTGCCAAGGGCCCAGGTTCGATCCCTGGCCGGGGAACTAAGCTCCTAGAAGCTGCACAGCGCAGCCAAAATAAATAAATAAATAAATATTAAAAACAGTGCAGATACATTACATATTCTTTTAATTTATAGGAATTTAAACTGCATGAACTTGCAGCAAGGGAGAGACAGACACAGACAGAGAGAATTAATGAGAGTCGTCTGTTTTTAGTGTGGGTCAAGAGCCCTGCGTGAGTTGAGACGGGCAGCCTTGTGAACCAGGCTATGTTCTATGTGCTCCTCTGAGTGGCCTGTGATCCTCTTGCTGAGCTGAGGGTAACACTAATGTTTACAGATCTACTGTTTTTTTTCATACATCGAGGCACTGAAACTCAAGCCAGCTACTCTTCTTGTGCTCAGTTGAGGGAGCTAGCTGGAGAAAAGCAGTGCGGGGGGGGGGGTCATAATGAGAGATGGCGCTGGGGGCACGGAGGAGACACGAGCTGCTCACCCACACGCACTCCCTCCTGCAGGGAGTAGTCACCACGCAGCCAGGGACTACGTTGCCCAGGTGTGGCCGTGCGAGCTCTCACGGGTGGACATGCTAGTGCGATTCCGGGCCTCCCTGGGGAAGAGCGGCCTGGCACTCTCCCTTTCTAGTGGTGACCAGCAGGATCTTGAAAGCCACACCAAGGTGGCAGAGCCACTGTTGGCTGGGGCCCTAAGTGACTGCAGGGGGCAGAGCCTTCCACTGACCTGAAACACACCACTGGTGACACAGCTATGACATATGAGACGTCTTGTTCCTTAAGCCACTGAATCATTGAGGTCTATTTGTTATAGCATCTTAACCTACTGAGGTAATACATGGGGTTCCATGCCGACCGCCTTAAGAGTTTTCAAAGGTAATTTTTATTATTATACCTGATTTCTGGCTTATTTTCTGATATTAAACCCTACCCCTACCCCTACCCTACTGCATAAGATGTGACTCCACTGTATGCTAAAATGGATCACTGGACTATACGTGAGGTTTGGGTTTTTTCCTGCTTCTTTTGCTTTTCTGAACTTTCCACAATACTGTTAAGCATAAACTCCATAAAATTATGGACAGAAAAAAAGACTGGAAGGAAAGTATATTGTCTCCCAAGGTCACTCCAGAAGCTATGGCTGGAGAGGAGGTGAGGATCCCAGGCCAAAGAGCCCAGGGCTGGGGTATCCACTGTCACCAGCCTACGTAGACCCTTCAGGAAAACGCCTCCCACTGGCCCAGCCCTTGTGACACTTCGATGTCAGAGACACAGGTCCCGATGCCCTCATAGTGGCCTCTAAACATTGTTCCACAGACCAGTTGCATGAGAATCACCTGAGAAGCTTATAAAGATGTGGATTCCCCAGGGCCCACTCTCTGTGGTTCTGGACGCAGCTGGGCCCAGAGTTTGAGCCCATTCTGCAGACCAGATTTTTCAGAATTTCTGGGCTGGTCAGAAGCAGCCTAGGCTGTAGACCCGGCCCTCTCTTACTGCCGGGAAGCCACTGGCACAGTCTGCCTTGGGGTGGAAGGTTCTGAAAACATCCATTCTCCCCCCAAGTCACCTCCCTTTGCTTACCCATCCCCACCCAGACTTCTGATTCCCTGAGACCCCAGAGGTGGCCCCCACTTACTCAGTGCCCTGAGGGCTGGTGGGGTCCGACCAAGCGACCACGGGGGATACAGCCGGTGACAGCATCTTGAGCTCTTCAGCCTCATCATCTTGGGAGCACAGCCTCTTCCTGCAAGAGCACAGACATGGAAGGGAGGGGCCTTCAGGGAGGCAGGGGCCATGAGGGGGTGAACGAACTTTGAGCCCTGCAGATCACCCAGAGCGAATCCTGGGGGGAAGGTGGGGACAGAGGATGGTGCTGCCAAAGGGTCCTCGCTTGCCTGCAGGGAAACAAAAAAGGAGAAGAGAGGACACATCCAACCTCTGGATCTCAGTCTCTGCATCCATTCAATGGCCTAGCATAAAAGTAACCGCACTGGGCTTCCCTGGTGGCGCAGTGGTTGCGCGTCCGCCTGCCGATGCAGGGGAACCGGGTTCGCGCCCCGGTCTGGGAGGATCCCACATGCCGCGGAGCGGCTGGGCCC
>NC_041230.1:29220013-29250202 GCF_002837175.3 Physeter macrocephalus
CTGCGCGTCCGGAGCCTGTGCTCCGCGACAGGAGAGGCCCCAACAGAGGGAGGCCCGCATACCACAAAAAAAAACAAAAAAAAAACAAAAAAAGTAACCGCACTGACTTGGGATCGGGCAAACCCGAATTTGCACCCCAGCCCTGCTTCTTCCCAGTGTGTGACCTTGGCAGGTTACTCAAACCCTCTGAGCTGCCTCAGTTTTCCCCCTCTATAAAATGGGACTAAATCTACCCAATTCAATGAAGTGCTTATCACTCAGTAGGGTCTCAGTTTAAACATCCTTCTCCCTTCCACCTCCCAGTCTGAGGGCACTGCCCTCCCCAGTCCACCCCGTCCCCTTCTCCATCACACCACCCTTCCAGCTGCTGAGAAGGTGTGAGGGCTCACATTCCATCTTATTAACTCTCCTGGAAACTCAGCTTCTCTCCCTTTGCAGATGTGCCCCTGGCTGGAAAAGTTGACACCCATGGGCCATGAAGTCTGTTTTCCAGCTCATGGTGTGACCTGGGGAGAGCCCATCCCTTCCTGGAGTTCCTGCTTCCCTATCTGAAGAATGAAGACTAAATCATGCCCAGGTCCCCATCATTCAGTCCAAGTCTGCCACAGAGTGCTGCATTTGGAATCACTGGTGTCTCAGCTGCTGGTGTCTAGACTTGAATCCACTTGGTACTCTTCCCATATTCAACCACCGTGACTCAGGATTCCACCATTAGGGCTTGTAAAGGGATACACTCAGAGGGATGTGCAGCATTTGCTTTATTCCAGAAGGCTCTGAAACCACCCTATTACCTTCTGCCAACTCGCCTAGAATGGCAAAACTCATGGGTTCACCTCTTTTACACTCTAATTAAAAGGATGCCTGCAAACAAGAAGACTGGGGCAAAATTCTCACAACTGGGACTTAAACTCAGGACTCCTGCTCCCAGCCCAGTGCCCTCTCCGGGCCTGGAGAGAATCCAGAGTATGGAACTAAATCAGCAGCTATGCTCCTCCAGCACCGCCCAGTGCCTGGCCCTGTGCCGAGCACCTCACATACAGTAGCTTGTTGAATTTTCATAATCCTAGTAGACAGGGGATGTTTGGGATTCACTCCAAACCACAGCATTGCACTGTGGGAAGGGCCTTGCCCGTGGGCCCCTCTGTTTTGGTGGCTTTTCTGCTCCCATCAGTTGCCCCCCGTGCTCATTCCATCCCGGACCACAGGCAGCCGCACTGGCCTCTCATGTCAGGCATCAGAATCCCTTCTTGGCGCCAAGCCCAGGCTGAGGCTTCCCAGTTTCTCACAGTCACATTCTCCTTAGCACTCTCTGGAAAAATCTTGTGTGATTTCTTGTTCATTGTCTATCTCGGCCCCACTGGAATGTCAGCTCCGTGAGGGCAGGCCCCTCTCAGGCTTCTCCCTGATGCAACCACAGCACCTAGAGCAGAGCCTGGCACATAAAGATGTTCAGTAAATGTTCGCAAATGAATGAATGAATGATAATAAGGCCTTGATTCTTGTCCCAAGTGATCTCAGTCCCCTCCCTCCTCACGAATATCTACCTCTAACCCAGCCTGTACAGTTTCCCTACCCTTATAAAGGGAACAGAGAGAGGTAGACCAGATGTCTACAATTATGGTGGTGCCCTGTCTTCTGCTCTCTGTATTCTGTGCGTGATTCAGTGAATTAAACGTGAGGACTGATGTGTCTGTGAGCTGTGTTCCAAGGCTGGGTGAGATTATGACTCTTTTCTCCACATCAAAATCTGGGAGACTTCTGTTTGCTACATCCAACCATCTCTGTTTTGGCAGTCTTCTGACCTCAGCTGAGAAATTACTCAAGGGTTCATGGACAAAAGCAAGAAGTAATCAAGAAAAAAGAACCATCCCTCAATCTAGCCAGCAAAGGAGATGCACTGGCAGCTCCCCTTTAGCTTAATTAACCATTCACAAAGCACTGTACTGCACTTCACAGACTGCCTACAGCTCTATGCAGGCCATCTCTCAGTTACCTGGCTCAGGTTGTCCAAAACCAACTCTAACCATGCAGCAACTAACTTATCTCAAGAGGCACAAAAACGCGTGCAACCCTGACCAGGAAACCCACTCTCGAGAAAGGAGCCCAAGGACAGAGGGAAGAAGACCAAAGAGATATTTGTAGCACCATTGTGGACAGTATTTAACAAGAGAGGATTGTTATGTCTATCCTGGCACATGGAGCTGGAGGATGTCAACACAGCATCACAATGAGTGTTAAGGAGACAGACTAGCAATATGGAAAAGGGCTCAATAAATAAGATGTGGTCTCAAATGAGATATGATCCAATCACTCCTTCAACTAAAACCACTCAAAAGCATGGGCCCACAAACAAGGTATGGAAGAGAAGGCAGAAAAATAAAACTAACACCCAGAGTGGTGGGATTAGGGATGGTTATTATATCTAGGGTTCTTTGGTATGTCCATTGTATTATTGAACAAAAAATTAGCCCTGTCACATTTATTACCCCCTTCAAACGTACAGTTGAGGGTATTCTGGACAGGGCTTCCTCAGAGAGCTCTTTCTAGAGCCTGAAGCCAGGAATTAGGAGAACTGAAAATGGTGGGGCCATAGTCCCAGCGCTGACAGCAACTCGCTGAGTGACTTGGGCCAGTTTCTTCCCCTCTCTGGCCCCAGTGTCGTCAAATGCCAAATGCACAGGTGGCACAGTGCTATGAAAAGCCCAAGAGAAGCATAAAAGGTGACCTGAGCCTCCCTGTGGCTGATCCTGGGACCCCAAGTGTGTCGGATTTGGCAGGAGACGGGGGCAGCGGCACGGGAGAGGGTGGATTCTCTTCCTCGTTGAGGGGCTGGCTGTCAGCATCAGCGTCTTCCACCTGCACTTCCGGGTGCTCTTCCGTGGCAGGTACTGGGGAGAGGAAGGAGGGCACGGCATCAGAGAGAAGCCAGGTCCCAGGGCCTTGCTGTGTTCTACAGGGAAGCCACAGAAAGCGTGCGTGGAGGGGCCTCTGGAAGCCTTGCCTCCCAACAGGGCCCACAGGAGAGATCCATGCAGGGGGCACAACGATGCAGAGCCCAGGGCCCTCTGACAGCCACGCCCATGCCAGCCACTAACTCAGGAGCCACAGAAGAAGCCACGATGCCACAGAAGCCATAGGAGCTCCTGGACACAGCCTGGAGCCCAGCTCTCCAAAACCCAGCCTGGTTTCCCTGGGCCTGGAGAAGCATCAAGGCCCTGGGGTGGGTGATGGGGGTGCATCACTCAGATAGGGCATGGGGAGCCTGGGGGTGCCACGTCCTAGGGCCTGGCCTGGTGCGGCCTGGCTCAGCTGCTTCCCCTCTCTGGGCCTCAGTTTCCCCAACCCAAGGTAGGAGTGACAAGGCTTTCCCAGGCCTGTGGGGGCATGAGACACAGGGCTAAAGGGTCTCACACTCTTTTTATATTTGATTTACCATGTTGTGTCAATCTCTGCTGTACAGCAAAGTGACTCAGTTATACACATATCAACATTCCTTTTTTTAATATTCTTTTCTATTATGGTTTGTCACAGGATATTGAATATAGTTCCCTGTGCTCTACAGTAGGACCTTGTTGTTTATCCATCCTATGTATAATAGTTTACCTCTGCTAATCCCAAACTCCCAGTCCTTCCCTCCCCACCCACCTCCCCTTTGGCAACCACCAGTCTGCTCTCTATGTCTGTGAGTCTATTTCTGTCTTATAGATAGGTTCATTTGTGCCATATTTAGATTTCACATGTAAGTGGTATCATATGGTATTTGTCTTTTTCTTTCTGACTTACTGCACTTGGTGTGATAATCTCTAGTTGTATCCATGTTGCTTCAAATGGCCTTATTTCATTCTTTTTAATGGCTGAGTAGTATTCCATTGTATATATGCACCACATCTTCTTTATCCTTGTTGTTGAGTTGTATGAGCTGTTTGTATATTTTGGAGATTAAGCCCTTGTCTGTCACATCATTTGCAAATATTTTCTCCCATTCCATAGGTTGTCTTTTTGTTTTTTTTGTTTTTAGTTTTTGTTTTTAATGGTTTCCTTTTCTGTGCAAAAGCTTATAAGTTTGATTAGGTCCCATTTGTTTATTTTTGTTTTTATTTCTATTGCCTTGGGAGACTGACCTAAGAAAACATTGGTACTATTTATGTCAGAGAATGTTTTGCCTATGCTCTCTTCTTGGAGTTTTATGGTGTCATGTGTTATGTTTGAGTCTTTAAGCCATTTTGAGTTTATTGTTGTGTATGCTGGGAGGGTGTGTTCTACTTCATTGATTTACATGCAGCTGTCCAACTTTCCCAGCACCACTTTCTGAAGAGACTGTCTTTTCCCCATTTTATATTCTTGCCTCCTTTGTCAAAGATTAATTGACTGTAGGTGTGTGGGTTTATTTCTGGGCTCTCTATTCTGTTCCATTGATCCGTATGTATGTTTTTGTACCAATATGATGCTGTTTTGATTACAGTAGCTTTGTAGTATTGTCTGAAGTCTGGAAGAGTTCTGCCTCCTGCTTTGTTTTTTTCCTCAGGATTGCTTTGGCAATTCTGGGTCTTTTATGGTTCCGTATAAATTTTTTGATTTTTTGTTCTAGTTCTGTGAAAAATGTCTTGGGTATTTTGATAGGGATCATATTAAATCTGTAGATTGCTTTGGGTAGTATTGTTGTTTTAACGATATTAATTCTTCCAATCCAAGAGCATGGGATATCTTTCCATTTCTTTGAATCCTCTTTAATTTCCTTTAATAATGTTTCATAGTTTTCAGTGTATAAGTCTTTCACCTCCTGGGCACGGCATCAGAGAGAAGCCAGGTCCCAGGGCCTTGCTGTGTTCTACAGGGAAGCCACAGAAAGCGTGCGTGGAGGGGCCTCTGGAAGCCTTGCCTCCCAACAGGGCCCACAGGAGAGATCCATGCAGGGGGCACAACGATGCAGAGCCCAGGGCCCTCTGACAGCCACGCCCATGCCAGCCACTAACTCAGGAGCCACAGAAGAAGCCACGATGCCACAGAAGCCATAGGAGCTCCTGGACACAGCCTGGAGCCCAGCTCTCCAAAACCCAGCCTGGTTTCCCTGGGCCTGGAGAAGCATCAAGGCCCTGGGGTGGGTGATGGGGGTGCATCACTCAGATAGGGCATGGGGAGCCTGGGGGTGCCACGTCCTAGGGCCTGGCCTGGTGCGGCCTGGCTCAGCTGCTTCCCCTCTCTGGGCCTCAGTTTCCCCAACCCAAGGTAGGAGTGACAAGGCTTTCCCAGGCCTGTGGGGGCATGAGACACAGGGCTAAAGGGTCTCACACTCTTTTTATATTTGATTTACCATGTTGTGTCAATCTCTGCTGTACAGCAAAGTGACTCAGTTATACACATATCAACATTCCTTTTTTTAATATTCTTTTCTATTATGGTTTGTCACAGGATATTGAATATAGTTCCCTGTGCTCTACAGTAGGACCTTGTTGTTTATCCATCCTATGTATAATAGTTTACCTCTGCTAATCCCAAACTCCCAGTCCTTCCCTCCCCACCCACCTCCCCTTTGGCAACCACCAGTCTGCTCTCTATGTCTGTGAGTCTATTTCTGTCTTATAGATAGGTTCATTTGTGCCATATTTAGATTTCACATGTAAGTGGTATCATATGGTATTTGTCTTTTTCTTTCTGACTTACTGCACTTGGTGTGATAATCTCTAGTTGTATCCATGTTGCTTCAAATGGCCTTATTTCATTCTTTTTAATGGCTGAGTAGTATTCCATTGTATATATGCACCACATCTTCTTCATCCATTCTTATGTCAATGGACATCTTGGCTATTGTGAATAGTGCTGCTATGAACATAGGGGTGCATGCATCTTTTTGAATTATAGTTTTGTCTGGGTATATGCCCAGGAGTGGGATTGCTGGATCATATGGCAACTCTAGTTTTAGTTTTCTGAGGAACCTCCATACTGTTCTCCATAGTGGCTGCACCAATTTACATTCCCACCAACAGTATAGGAGGGTTCCCTTTTCTCCACACCCTCTCCAGCGTTTGTTATTTGTAGACTTTTTAATGATAGCCATTCTGACCAGTGTGAGGTGGTACCTCACTGTAGTTTTGATTTGCATTTCTCTAATAATTAGTGATGTTGAGCATCTTTTCATGTGTCTATTGGCCATCTCTAAGCCTTCTTTGGAGAAATGTCTATTAACGTCTTCTGCCCATTTTTCAATTGGGTTGTTTTAATTGACTGTAGGTGTGTGGGTTTATTTCTGGGCTCTCTATTCTGTTCCATTGATCCGTATGTATGTTTTTGTACCAATATGATGCTGTTTTGATTACAGTAGCTTTGTAGTATTGTCTGAAGTCTGGAAGAGTTCTGCCTCCTGCTTTGTTTTTTTCCTCAGGATTGCTTTGGCAATTCTGGGTCTTTTATGGTTCCGTATAAATTTTTTGATTTTTTGTTCTAGTTCTGTGAAAAATGTCTTGGGTATTTTGATAGGGATCATATTAAATCTGTAGATTGCTTTGGGTAGTATTGTTGTTTTAACGATATTAATTCTTCCAATCCAAGAGCATGGGATATCTTTCCATTTCTTTGAATCCTCTTTAATTTCCTTTAATAATGTTTCATAGTTTTCAGTGTATAAGTCTTTCACCTCCTTGGTCAGGTTTATTCCTAGGTATTTTATTTTATTTTTTCTGGTGCTGTTTTAAAAGGTATTCTTTTTTTACATTCCCTTTCTGATATATCATTGTTAGTGTAAAGAAATGCAACCAATTTTTGAATGTTTATCCTGTATCCTGCTACTTTGCTGAACTCATCTATTAGATCTAGTAGTTTTTGCATGGAGTCCTTAGGATTTTCTATATATAGTATCACGTTTTTGCATATAGTGACAATTTTACTTCTTCAGGGCCTCACACTCTTGAAGGGCCTCCAATGGCGACATCTGGAAGTTTCCTGCAATCAAGGGTAACAGGTTTGTTTTTGTATAGTGTGTTATCCCTGTTTGGGTACACGTTTGGTATTTCCTTATTTTTGTACATGCCAAGAGCCCCCGAAATTCATCAACCCAACCCCTCTCCTGACCTCTGAGAGACCTCGCATCCTGAGAATTGGGTCCTCCCTGGGGAGCCTGGGTGTGGCCCTACCTCAGTCTTCTTTACCCACCCCGGGGACTGTGGGGACAGGTCTGCCCCAAGGCAGAGCTCAGAGGATGCTGAGGGGCTGGAATGGTGTCCCCACTCCCCACCATGCCTGGGCGGGACCACCCAATAGCAGCCAGGCACAGACCTGGGCGCCAGCAAGGCAGGGGCACACCCCCAAAATGGGGAGGGGAGCATTTTGAAACACTTGGATATGTGAGCTTTTTCTAATGGCCACCATCGGAAAAGCCAGCACTTTATGAAGTCTGGTGGAGGGAACGTAAGCAGACCTCAAGACTCTGGGGCATTTGTTTTACTAACCCTAAGCTCTCAGCGGAAGAGGATAAGCAGGACTCAAGAAGCTTAAGGAGTTTTGCTAGGCTCACCAGAGATGCCCCAGGCTGTGGAAAACAGGAGAGAGCCACGAGGTGGCGGGGACGTCCCCCTGCTTCCCTGCAGACCTCGGGAGAGTTGAGCTGGCGGTGGGCCAGGGCCGTGGAGGCAACCAGGACAAGGGCAGCTTCTCAAAAATGCTCAGGGCCCTGGGGTGCCCCCAGCATGGCCCCCAGGCAGCAAAAAAACACCCTGGTCTCAGCATCCATGAGGCTGTCTCACGGAACCTGGGAAGGAGAAGGCAGTCCCCTTACCCCCTGCCTCGCCCTGCACAAGACCCTGTGAACTCAATCACTCCCAGGGGAGGGCGGGGAACTCCTAAGCCTGATGTTTCATTTCCTGCCAGCTTGGGAGAGTAGAGTCTCAAAGTAGAAATTATATTCATTTATATTATACTGATTTATAGAATAAGAATACTATAATTCAGAATATAAAGAATATTTTATGCTTAAATTGGTTTAGAGAATAATACTATTTACTGTTAAGCACTTCCTATATGCCTGCTAGGCATTCGTTTCACTAAACTCTAAGTGCTTTATATATATAAACTCCGTCATCATTCCCGGCCACTCTATGAGGTCCCTGTTATCATTGTCCCCATTTTGCGGAGAAGGAAACCGAAGCACAGAGAGATTAAGAAACTTTCAGCAGAGCCCAGATTTGGACCCAGGCAGCCTGGCTCCAGAGCTGAAACTCTTATCCCATCCTGAGGCTGGTGACCAGCATATGTAGAGGCCTCTGTCAAAATGAAACCTCGGCTGAGAGGTGCCAAGCAGCACCATTGAAATGGGAATAATGTTCTCACTACATGCTGTCACCGCCTTGTCTGCAGCATCTAAAATCACCGTGTGTCCCACTGTTTAGGTTGGGCGTAGGTAGAAACCATATGTAAGACCCACAAACGATCACCGAAGGACCTTGCTCTTGATCTTAGAGAGTAAATGTTTTAGAACCAAGTCTGGGGAAGAGGGCCTTGATTTACATCTCTCTATTAATCTGTGTTGTAAATTCGACCACTAACGTGACCAGTACCAAGCCTTATATAAATCCCTGTTTTGTAAATCTTTTAATTATTTGAAAGATTTTTTTGACTGACAATATTTTCTATTTCTCTACTCGTTTTACTTTTAATGGCTAATATAGGCATTTTATAAATAGTCTGTATTAATGAACATTTAAAAAGTGCTGCAGTAAACATCCTTGCCTATTCATCAGTAAATAAAATAAAATCATCCTGTGTCAATGACAGCCGGTTCAACCCACTGTCCCAATGTGTCGCTGGGACTATTTCTCAAAGTGTGGGGCTCCCAGGGACCAGAGAAGGCACACGATGATTTTAGATGGCACAGCCAAGGCAAAGGATGACAGAATGGAACCATTCCTCCCTGTCCGGTTCTGTCTGGATCCTGACAAGGCAGAGAGAAAGCCTCAGGTCAGTGCTGCTATGGCCTTAACACCTCTCTGACACGTCTGAATCCCCCTTTGCAGCTGGGAGAGCAGACTCAGCTCTGAGCCTTCAGCAGGCCACGTACCTCACTAGAAACTACCAACTCTACCTTGTTCTCCATACCTTTGTGGTTATTTCTATTTATGCCTTCTCTATATTTATGGCAGGCCATGCTGGTTTTCCATTTGAATTATAATGTAAAGCTTCCTGTTTAAATACACTCAATTAAATGAAAAAGTGAATCCACTGAAAGAAAGATGGTAAGCAAATAAACGCAGAGTTGGTACAGAATGCGCAAAAATCGAGCCGCGATATGTGGGTAGAGGACGTGGAAGACCCTTTGGAGTGAGGAGATTTAGGCCTTGCCCAGAACACTGAGCCTGGCGTGTCATCCCCTGTCATGGGGTTGATCACGTGCCACCTTGCCCCAACTCTGTGCCCACCCCAAGCCAGGAGGAGGGAGAGGACGAGAGTGGATCTCTTCTTGTGAAATGTTCAGCTCGACCTGCCTGTGAATCTCAGAGGCAACCTTGCCCAGCGTAATCCAAAAACAAACAAACAAATTAAAGGGAAAATGGCAGGTCTGGTTTGAGTCAAGGCAGAAAGTGACAGGGGTTAGCCCAGAGGCACCAGTATGTCCCCCAGCACTTTGTCATCAGGCAGCAAACAGCAGGAGCCCGAAGGCCACTGCGGGGATCTTGTCACAATTAAATGGATCCAGACAGGCTCTCTCTCTGCACTGGCCCCTGAGGACGCCTCCTGTGGGTCTGCCTGTCGGCACCTGGGGGCCTCCCCTTTCCTGAAAGGGAATTTGCTGAGCAGATAACCACAGTCCTCAGAAAGTCTAGCTCCCAGCCAACTCTCAAGGTCGGTAGATTCTGTCTGCCACGGACCTCCACATTCCTCTTCTGGTTCATTCCCCTCTGATTATTCTCTTCCTCCACCCAGCTCCCTGCCCCAAGCCTCTTGGCCTGGAGAGCTGAGTGACTTGTTTAAACTCGGGTATGAGTGACTACCTGTATAAAAATTGATGATCTGCAAAAAGCCATGTTTAACCCAAAGAAATGAATTGCTAATTGTGGAATTTTAGGCACAGAGAGAAGGGGACTAATACCCTTCAGGTCACCACAAAGCAAGATGAAGGCACCGGTCAGCAGAGGAAGAAGGGGTGGTGTTCCATGAGCCCAAATAGTGGTCCCACGCCAAGACCGTGGCACCCCATGCAGGAAACAGCCCAAGCCATGCAGAAGCACACCACAGGCACCAGCGCGCTGGGGGGTCAATTTCACACTACCTAGGCGACCGATGGAGCTCCTGGTCTCCTTGGCGAAGCTGGAGTTGGACAAGGCTGTCCTCCGGGAGATGAGGACAGGGGTGCGGGTGATCGGGGGGTGGTAGCTGGGCACGTTGGGGAGGTGCTCCACCAGGTTTGGGGGAGCAAGCCCGGGGGTCACGTGGCCAGGTGGCTGGTCCTGGACCAGGCGATTCAGCTCCATGTCCCGGCCTGGTTTAGCCATGGTGCTGGGGGCGGGGATCTCAGGCAGAGGCGGGACCCTGGGAACCGCAATGACGAGCACAGAGTTGGGAGAGGCAGGGTAGGTGGGGCTCTTCCCCACCAGCGCCAGCACAGACCAGCCGGGTGCCCACGTGCGCTTGCCGCAACTGCACCCAAAGTCTGGAGCGTCACTCTTGTCCCTGGAGTTCAGTGTCAAGAGCATCACCAGTCACGTGGCTCATCCACCCAACAGCTCTGAGAGACAGCCCTGAGCGCCCCGGTTCTGGAGCTTTGTCTGCTAACCAACCATCGTAGCGCTTCAAACTTTAGACTCAAAGAAATTAGAATCGGAGAACCCAGAACCCCTCAGGCTTAGGCTCACAGACTCAAACGTTCTTAGCCTGGTAGGATTTTCCATCCCAAAGAAATCCTGGAGCTCAATTAATTTCACTTCCAACCAGAAGCAATAACTTTTCCTGGGTCCCTGTTTCCCCAAATGGGCTGCATACTGGAATCGCCTGGGGAGGTCTGGAAATGCCTGATGCGTGGGCCCATCCCCCGAGATTCTGATTTAATGGTCTGGGGTGAGGACTGGCACCAAGATTTTTAAATCTCCCCAAATGATTCCAATGTGCAGTCATGATTGAGAACAAGGGCTCAAGGCCATCGCCTCTCAAACACAAATGCGCTGAGAAATCACCAGGGATCTTGTTAACAATGCAGATTCTGGTTCAGCAGGTTTGGGGTGGGGCCTGGGATTCTGCATTTCTAACCAGCTCTAACCAGGTGACACCAAAGCTGCTGGTTCAAGATCCACGCTTTCCAGTGGCGGCAGACAAAGGGCTGTGTTTCAGTGTTTCTCAAAGTGTGGTTCCCAGGCCACCTGCTTCCCAATGACCTGGGGAAGGGGGTGGAACCAGCCCCACGGAACCTGAGTCCGCAACCGGCTGATCCTGGTCTTGTTCATCCATGTGGGGTGCAGACTTAGTAGGTTTCCGGCAGATCTGGGTTAAAGTTAACAGAGGATGTTTTTCAAAGATCAGGTGGGGAGCAGGCTCGGGACCCCTGGGGTGAAGACGCCGGGGTCCAGTCCCACTTCCATCAGTGGCTGCCTGGGACACAAACATCATTGTCATGGCGCCCATTACGGTCTCTTCTTTCAGTTCCAGGGATGCGTTGTCACCCCTACTCTGCCCAACAACCCAGTGAGGTAGGTACCGTTATAGGCCCCTCTTTCTTGATTTGGGAGCCACAGGTAAGAGAGGTCACAGAACTGGCTCCAGGTCACAGAGCGAGGAAGAGGGAGGAGCCAAGAGTGAAAGGCAGGTCTGTGTCCTTGACCACTGAGCCAAATGCTGCCCACGTGGAGCCTCAGTTTTCTCATCTGTAAAATGGTCTGTCTGCCTCAAAGGGCAGGTGGAGCACCACCAGTGTCTTGAGGCCTGTGGAAGTTTGCAAGGCCAGGGCTCAGTGTCCAGATGTCCTCACTGCCCTAGACTCTGTCCGCATCATCCCTGAAGTTCTCAGGATTAGGGGTGGGGGTGATAAATAATCAAATTGTGCTGGGGATCTTAGCAGTAAGGAAAAGCTCAAAAGACACACAGTCTAGGACACACGCTTAGCGAGCTCTGGCCCCAATTTTCACTCAGGTATGTTGCATTTGAGCCAAATCCTCACTGGGCAGTAACCTAGAGAGCTGTGTCCCCAGTGGGGGGGTTGGCAGGAGCGGTTGGCTGGGAGTACGGTTTCCCCAGGCCTCTTGGGGTCCTGGGGGCCTCAGTGCAATTCCCCTGGGGCCTTTGAAATACATCATCAGGCTCTGACAACATGGCCCTAAAATGCACAGAATGGGTTTTGCCTGAGGATGGGATGGGGCCGGGGGACGAGTTGAGAGGGAGAGGAGGAGGGTTTGCCCCTGTACCCTGGCTGCCCCCAGCCTGAAAGCATCCTGGACATTCTTATGCAACCCCACCACACACCTACCTCCTGAACTGGCGGCCACGGCCTCCTCCTGCAGCTCCTGCAAAAGATAAAGTGGAAACCGAAGCCGTGACCATCAAGCCCTGTCCTAGCCCTAGTCCAGCCCAGCCCCTGTGGGGGGATCTACCCTCAGGATGGGCCCCAAGACTAGTCCTGGCCCTGCCCGTTTGGTCATACCCTCCAGCTCACCTTCTGGGGCATCCAGCGCACACAGGAGCCCCAGGCCCCAACACCTGGACCTGTCACACGTATTGAGCGGAAATTCTCGGGTAGCCCGCTGCGTGTGGGGACAAAGCAACTAAAGCAGCCACCACGGCACTCTCCATCCGGCACCACACTTCACAGCGTAGAACTGTATACGATACTCCAGGGAAGGGTTTTTAGCCCCATTTTACAGAGGTGGCCACTGAGGCCCAGAGTGGGGAGGTGACTTGCCCAGGGTCACACAGCCACGTGAGGACTGGAGTCTAAGCCCGCTGGTCCCCACCCATGGCCATACCACCCGGGGCCCTTCCTGACACCATCTGACCCCTGCTACAAGCAGGGCCTCACAGCACGCACCACCCTGCTCACCTCTGTCCTGTGGGCAGCTCATCAGCCAAACCCCACCCCTGTAAGCAAAGGGGACAAGGCCCAGCCCCTTCCACCACCTCCAGTCCAGGCCTCCGAGGTAGCTCGGGCGCCAAGCCTGGTGCTGCTCCATACCTGGTGTGAGGCGCCCTGGTGCTCAGTTCCGCCTTCTTCACTCTGGTCCTCGCCACCCTGCGTCACCAGACAGCTATCCAGCAGGACACTGTGACTGCAAGGGGGCAGGAGGGAAGGGCTGGGGTTAGGGGTGTTAAATGTTTCCTGAACTGTGCTGAGTGCCAGGCTCTGTGCCAGGAGCTGGGGCACAAAGACGCCTAAGGATAGGTCCTCGCCCTCTTGAAGCTCCCAGCACAGGGCAGGTGGCAGATCTCACATCCTGCTAACAAGTTCCCAGTCTGTCACACTCTGGAGCAAGTAGCTATGAAGGGCACAGTACAATTCTGCCTAGGAAGGAGGGCTTCCCAGAGGAGGTGGCCTGCGAGCTGGGAATAGGTAGGGAATAGTGTCCAGGAAAGGGGAACAGCAAGTGCAAAGAAAATCACGGAGGACGGTTTTGAGGAACTGTCCTTTGGGGGCTGACCAAAGGGCACTGTAGAGTGTTCAAAATCTATGCCCAGCATTTCCCCTCTGAGAGTCTCCAGGCAATCTTGGGGATATAGGCAGAGCAGGGAGTATGAGAAAAGTGAAGCACAGAGAGGTCAGCTGGCCCGGCCAAAATCACACAGCAAATTGTCCTACATCACACAAACCTCGGACACAGACCCTGGTTTTTTCCATGCCATGGGATCAGAGCCACACTGCAACTGCTGAAGGTTTCAGGGGTCCCTGGCCCAGGCAGAGGCATACATGAGTGACGGGGGCCGGGGTGAGACTACAGGGAGGAGAGAAGAACCTGCGCCCATCTGAGTCAGCAACCCCACTCCGCTTAGAACGGGAGTCCCGTGGCCAGATCTGCTGATTTTCAAGAGGAGCCTGAACTACACATTTTAAAGGTGGGACCTCCCCATCTCTAGATGCTGATAATTAATCCAAATTAATAGATCTATATTAACATCTGTATTATCTATATTAATATCTATATTAATATGTCAATATCCAAAAGAGCCTGTCTCCAGACTAAATTGGGCCCTGAGAGGCCTGTGTGCAATCTCTGGGTTAAAATGATGACTTGGGACCAAGGGCTAATGTGATTTTTGTGGTTAGAATTAGATTCTGCTTCCTAACGGCCTCACCCCATGCCATGGACCACTGTCGCCAAGGGGCTCATGGAGGATGCTCTTTGGCATCCGCTGCCCAGAAAACCTGAATTCCCCATCCTTTACCCAGAGGGCCAAGTCTCAGCCCTCCTGAGGTGGGTGAGGAGATGGGGACGGAATTACAGCCCAGTCAGTTTGGAGCCAGCAGCCTGGGAGCAGGAATCAGCCAGCAATCATATTGTCACAGCAGCTCCCAAGGGCTGTGTGCCAGGCACCGGGCTAAGCACATGGCACGTACAGTGTCTCAGCGAACCCTCACCCAGATAAACCCGAGAGCCCAGCTATGACTGATCCTATTTGAGCTTAGAAATCGGAGGCTCAGAGAGGTCAGATGGCCTGTCCAAGGTCACACAGACTGTACCAGGTGAACCTGGATAAAAGATGGGTGTCTCCGACCCCAGCACCAAATCTTTAATACTCCACTGCCTGCCTCTGAGTGTCTGCACAGCCCCAGGTGACGTGGAGGAGTGAGGCGTGTGTTTGGAGGATTCAAGCACCTAACTCACTTTATTTCTCTTCATTGCGTACGCATTTCCATTGTGAGGGGCCTGAATTGTCGGAGTCACACTCTCTCCCCTGCCCAGGAAGAAACAGCTTTTCTTGAAGAAAAGGGCATATTATGACTTTCATAGGGCCTGGGCACTTACTTCAGCCTTCACGGGCCCCTTCCTCCATAAATATATTTTAAAAATTCCATTTTGTGACTGCATTCATATGAAGATTAATATGTTAATATTATATATTAAAATATTCTCTTCCATCTAAAAGTTCATTTTTTGGTCTGATTTTTGAAAGAAATTAAAATGTTCTTGGGGGCCTCTAAAAATATTATGGGAACCGTGCCTTCCACACCGAGAGAAGTCGGCCCTGCCCGGAAGGGTGGGATGGGCTTGTGCTGCGAGGGGCAGACTGGATTCTCCTTCCCTGGAACAGATGCAGGGGCCTCCTCGGTTCTCAGAGCACAAAGGCCCAGGAAATGAACTTCCCCCAGTCCCAGTCAGAGGCTTCCTGGGGTCTTGCTCGTTCTAGAATCTGGCCTGGAAAGCAAGTCCCCGGGAAGCCTCCGTTTGCTTATCTGTCAAATGGGTAGGACTCATCCAGCCTGTACTGTACAGACTGGCTTATTTGAATGAGGTCAGAAGGGCCAGTGAGAAGCTCATGGAAAAGTCAAAAAACCTCCCCATGTCCGGTGTCATCTGGATTCTCCATCTCTAAACACCGGTAAGCAGCTTTCCTTGTCTGTAGTACTAGGCGTCCGCTTAGGAGCCCAGCCTGACCAGGGACAGAATCCCTCTCTGCGCTTGCTGGCGGGGCACCCGTGGACGTGTGGGCTGTTATCTCTGAGCCTCAGTTCTCTCATCTGTGAAATGGGATTAGCAGTAGGAACCTTAGCACAACGTCTGGCACGGAAAACAAGTGCTAATCAGGTGACAGCTGTTATCATGACTGTTCTTGTCATTATTATTATAAATCCCAGAGGAGGCGGCCTTCTGCAGGTCTGTGAATCACCCACATAGATTGCGGAACATTTTGCACAAACATCTCCAGCTACGGAGACACGTGACAAGCCTTACAGTGGCCCTGTCAGCCCCACCAGGGGCTGTTTGGGGACCCATGTAACCCCAAATCATGCTGCCCCCTGTTGGCAGTATGCCTGCTGCCTGCTAAGGCCCCCTCTTGACCAGCCCAGATGCAGCGGACCATCAACTTCTGGAAAGTTCCCAAGTCCCAGGGATTTCCAAGTAGAGGATCAGACAGACTGGCTGAGGTGGGCATCCCAGAGGTCCTGGCTCTCCGAGTTAAAGTTGTGGGGAGAAGCGGTAACAGCCAGCTGGCAAGAGTTTACCAGCCCACTGTCCTCCCCCAAGTCACCAAACAGGCTGTGCCCCCAAGTTAAGGTCCTCACTGCTGCCTTCAGCAGACTCTTCACCCGGTACCCCAGCCCCGAAAGAAGGAAGGAGGGGAGCCCTTAGGGAGAAGCAGCCACCTACTTGGGTCTCGCTGTCTTTGCTGACAAGGACTCCCGTGGTGCAGGAGTTCAGCTGGGGGCGATGGCATTCATTCCAAGCCCCAGGTCGGTGCATGCCAGTGGAGAACTGGGGGAGCCCGAGCCCAGCCCCGAGCCTGTGAGGCCAGCTCTGGACCCAGTGTGGCTCGGGTGGCAGGTGAGCCACCAATCCTTCCTGCTTCTAATCAGATTGAGGGGACGTGTGGGGAACTCTGCGGAAATGCCCCCAGGGAGGCCAGGTGGGGACCAAAAGGCTTCCGTTGCTATGAAAAGCTGAGTTGTTGCCAGCGGAGACCAGGTCGCTAGGCGACCATCTGCCCGTTACCAGGGCTTACGCGTCCTCAGTAACCCCTGTGCCTCCGCAAAGCTGGGAAGAGCATCCTTCCCCAGCCAGTGACAGCCCAGCCCACCTGTCCCACGCCTGACACCCTCTGGCCTTGGCCCTGGGATCACTGGCTCTGTCACCACAGGGCCCTCGTCCCTATCTGGGGCCCCAAAGTGCCCTGAGTTTGAAGCTCTGGGTGAACATCTGTATGAGCCTGTGTGTGCCTGCAGTGTTTGTAGGTAACTGTATGTACGCGCCTGTGTCTAGTGTGGATATGTGCAAGTGTGTACACGTGTGCCCGTGTGTGTTGCTTGTGCGTGTATGCAGGCTGTGTGTGTAAGTGCCCTGCCTACACATAAGTGTGCACATAACCCATCATGTGTGGCTGTGTCTGTGTGCAGGTGTGTATGTGCGGTGCAGTTATGTGTGTGTGTGTCTGTGTGTACTGTGCAGAGAACACGTGTGTAGTTAGTGCGTGCACCTGTGTGTGTGCACATTGGCTCACTGGCTTTCAAGTGGTGTTTTAGCTCCGGAGCTGTAACATATAAAGAGATTTGCAGACCTATGTGCTGGGCATACGGGTTTGGTGGCGGAACAGCTCAGAGCTCTGCAGTCTACACAGAGGCAGGTGAAAGCAGGAGGCAAATAGAACTGCACTAATGCAGCCAGGCAGCATCTAAGGTCTTCATTTAGGGGAGGGGCAGTTACCTGTTAATGAGAGCATCCTGGCTCTGGAGAGGCCTGGAGGGTAGAATTAGGACCGGGTTACAGAAGTCATAGTTTTGGCAGAAGAATTAATTTCCTAAGTCAGAGGTGCATATGGATGGAATGGACGGACTTTGAGAGGTTGTGAGCTCCCTGTCATTGGAGGCAATCAAGTAGTTGTGTGGCCTCCTGCTGAGGATGGAAGGATTATAGGTGAGCTGGGCAAGCGTGGACTCAAAGTAGATGACACTAAGCAGGCTTCTAGCCCCCAAATCCTGTGTGGCCTCATGGTTTAACTCTTTCCTGACTGGGACTAAAAGTGACCCTCAGTAGGGATGAGAAGATGGGTGACTTTTGATGGAGCACTTACTCCACACCAGGTCCTACCGCATCCATTCTCACAGCCAGCCCTCTGACCACTCAGGAGGGGCTGTTATCAACCCCTCCCCCCGTTTCAGAGATGTGGAGGCAGAAGCTCTGTGCCCGTCTGCCACTTGCCCAGGCCACTCTGCTGAAAGAAGAAAAGCTTGTGCTCCTAACACTTGTGATGCTACCTCGCCTCAGGCCATGGCCAAAGGGACAGGGAGGAAGTGTACTGGCCGGGGGTACCACAGAGGGCAGAGTGACAGGTACAGGGTATAATACAAGGGGGATGGAGCAAGGGGACAGGTTAAATCATCTGGCCTGATCTGCGGTACAACAGCCACCTCGCTGTTCCTCCTGCCTCAGTCTCTGCACAATGCAGCTGCCAGCCTGCGTCACTTCCCTGCTCACAAACCTTCCATGGCTCCCCATTGCTCCCGGGAAATCAAGTTCAAGGCCTTCACAGTCTGGCCCCACCACCTCTGAAGGATCATCTCCCACCCCTTCCACGAGCTACACTGTCACCCTTCCCGGGACATGCGGGCTGCTCGCGAGGCAGCAGTTCACTCCCTCCTCCTTGAGACACTTTCCAACTGGGCCTCCAGGCCTCACACCCTTCTCATTTCCCTCACCCCGCCATGGGCGCCTCCCCCTCCTTGGTCCTTTCTGGTTCCTCCTCATCTCCCTGACCTCTGAGCTGGCATTTTGGCCTCTCCTCCATCTACACTCACTCCCCGGGCATCTCCTCCCACCCCACTTTCATTCCGTCTATGAGATCAGACGCCCGTCTTTACATCGCTGGTCCAGGCTCCCATCCCCTAACTCCACTCAGGCATCCGTCACCTCCACGTGCGTCCACCTCTCCATCTGCCCTTCGGTCCAGCCCACATAGCTCAGCATCGTCTCCCTCTTAGTGGTTTCTTTCCTTATTATTCAAATATATTTGACATATACCATTTTATAAGGTGTACCACATGCTGACTGATACATTTGTATATCATGATATGGTTGCCACTGTAGCGGTAATGAACACTCTATCACATCGCCTAATTATCATTTCTTTTTACTGGTGGGAATAATTAAGATCTAGTCTCTTGGCAAGCTTGATTATAACTTTGAGCGGTTTCTGAGTTCCATTTTTAAGCTCTTACTGTAACTGAATTCTTTTGTGTGTTTTGATGTTGAAATTTCTATGGATGTGGACACAGAATCAACCATTATGGACGATAGAGCAGAACCCAGGGCAGCCTTAAGAGGCATCAAAGGCAACCATTGGGGACCGACTGTTGGGGAGCGTGCGCGGGACAGAGACAGCCCTGCGCCTTGGCTTTGTTAATCACCCGGGAGAGCTGGGCGCCCACTGCATGGGTCCGTGCATCCTTCCATGCATTCAGCCAACACTGATTTGGTGCCTACTGCGCTAGGCACTGTTCTAGGCTCTGGAGACATGGCAGTGGAGGCAACAGACAAAAATCCCCGCCCCATGGAGGTGCATTCTACCTCTGTATGTGTGAGTGTGGGTGGCGTGGAGGTGGTCGCTGAGTATTAGGTACTATGAACCCCAAGGTCATTATGAGCACAGTGGGGTCCCCCAGCACCGCCTCAGCCTTTCTGGTCAGGGCCCAGCGGAACTGGGCACGGAACAAAGGGAGGAGCTCCGGGAGCGGCAGAGAGCAACCTCACCCCAGAAGCCCTGGCAGCTCCTCACTGGACCATCCCTCAGCCAGGGGCACGGGTCCTTACTCAGCCTCCTCCTCGTCCTCCTCCTCTCCGTCCTCCTCCTCCTCTCTGTCCTCTTCCTCCTCTCCGTCCTCCTCCTCTCTGTCCTCCTCCTCCTCTCCATCCTCCTCTTCTCTGTCCTCCTCCTCCTCCTCTCCGTCCTCCTCCTCCTCTCCATCCTCCTCTTCTCCGTCCTCCTCCTCCTCGTCTTCTTTCTCCTCTCGAATCTGAGGCAGCTCCCTGAGTTGAGGTCAAAGGCGGGAGGTGAGGTCGCCTGTAGCTGTACCCCGAATCCACCTCTTGACCCCCATTTTCAGTACGATGGACTATGACCCCCCCAGAGACCAGACCTTAACTTCCCACCCAAGACTTTACCTGGGGAGCCCTGCCTGAGCAGCCCCGGCTTCTCTCTAGCAACAGCGCTCCCTCAGTGCATCAGGGGCTGGTCCCGGCCCCCAACTGTCCTGGTGCTGACCCTAGGTCAGCCCCTGATTCTCCCTGGACCTCAGTTTCCCCATCTTTGCAATGGAGGTCATGGGCCTGAGGACCTGAGTCCTCCTGGCTTGAGCAGCTATCACCCAGCTCACAGGTGGGAACCAAGATCGTTCAGCCCCTGTGGAGGGTGACCCAGACATCACTACCACGATTACACATTCCCTTCCCCGAGGACCTTGCAACTCCCTTCTGGAAATGTGTCCGGCAGGGGGTACACACGTGCACGTGCAAGGACTTGTGGACAAGAGTGCTTGTCGCAGAACTGTTTATAATAATAAAATTTGAGAGTCAACCTAGATGGCCATCAAGAGTGGACAGGTTAAATACATTCTGGCATAGCCATATGAAGGGATACTACGCAGTTGTGAAAAAAAAAATGAGGATGATCTCCACGTACTAGATGTGGAAAGATCTTAAGGTACGTTGTTGAATGAATGTAGCAAGGTGCGGATAGGTCAGTGCGTGTGATGTGCTGTCTTTTGTACAAAAAATGAAGGGAATCCATGCTCATATGTGCTCAGATGGGCCCTGGAGAGGTACAGAAGATGCTGGCAGCCACTGTGCCCGTGGGGAGGGGGATGGGTGTCTGGTGGGAGGGAAAGGGAGGAGGAGGCAGACTTGGTCCCCGCTCTATGCCCTTTTATACCTTTGGGACTCTGGACCATGTGCCTGTTATCTTCCCAAGCACTGTTTTTTTCAGGGCTTTCTCTGGCTCCCACCTGGGCATCTGCTGCACCACCTCGCTCTCCTCTTCGTCAGCGGCAGCTGCCTCTGGGCCCTGTGGGC
Organism: Physeter macrocephalus; assembly: GCF_002837175.3. Classification (NCBI taxonomy): domain Eukaryota; kingdom Metazoa; phylum Chordata; class Mammalia; order Artiodactyla; family Physeteridae; genus Physeter; species Physeter macrocephalus. Next base: position 29,240,695 of record NC_041230.1, read on the forward strand.
TGCTGCTGACCTCCTGATGCTCCTCCTTCTCCCGGTGACGGTAAGCATCTTCCAGGAGGAGACTGGGCTCCTCTTGCTCTCCCGGGAGGATGCTGACTACAGGGGACACAGGGTGTGGGGGAGAGAGTGTGCCTGGGCCTCTGAGTCCCCGGGACCACACAGGGAGCCTTGGGCTTCACCAGCTACACGCCAGCTCTCAGCCAAGCAGCGGAGAGGGCACCGCTCTCAGTGGGACCGTTAACAACCAGGTCAGTGCTCAAGTGGTGGGCTGAAGCCCACGATCACTCACCCTGTCTCCCTCCGTTAGTTTTCCCTCTCTTTTTCCCCTTGAGACAGAGCTTCAGTTACAGTTAGTCTTGTTTCTCGCCAGAGCCTCCTTCCTGGAGGTTTGTGCAGAAGCAGAAACTATGCTTCCACCACAGCATTGCAGGTGATGCCAAGAGACCCAGGCTCGAAGTCCACCCTGCCGCATCCAGGTGCAGTGGCCTGGAATGTCCCGAGGGATGCAGGCCAAGCTTGCCCACCACCTGTTCTCTAGACGCCACCCCCTGGTGACAGCGTACTACATGCCCATAATCTCAGAACCTCCTTCTGGGAGTCTAGGAAGACTTCCTCCTGGACTAGAGGCTCCAACCTCCAAGGGAACTTGACTTTCTCGTGGAGAGGGTCTCACTTTCAACATTTCTCCACGTACCCTGGTCCCTGGCAATGAAAACACTGTGGGGCTGTGACCTTGGCAGAAGCGGGTGCAGGGGAGTCTCATCAGGAGCCTAAGCCCACCCCAAGACAGGGGAGAGGTGGAGAGTGCCTGGTAGCAGGTGTTCCCAAAAAGCTCCAGCAGTCTTGGTGGCCTTCGGGCCAGGCGTGGATTACTAATGGCGATTTTAAATGGAAGCTAGCCTCAGGTCTTATCCTTTGACTTTGGAAGTTATTGTTCATGGTGTAGACTAATAATATTAATAATAGTAATGGTAATAATAACAGCACCAGCTACATTTACTGAGCATTTACTATATGCCAGGCCCTGTGCTAAGTGATTTACATGGACTAACTCAATCAGTCCTCACATCAACCTTTTGAAGTGGGAATAACTATTACCCCCATTTTATTTTCCCTCTTTTATATCTTATTCCCCAATTTACAGGTGAGCAGGCTGAGAAGGTTAATACCTTCTTTTACGGGGTGCTCCCCGCGTGCCAGGCACGGGGCTGTCTGCCTTCCAAGAGTCACCTCTCTCCCCACTCCTGCCTCCTGGCTTCCAGGTACCGATGTCATCCGGCCTCACAGAGGAGGCTACTGCCTGCCCTCCAGGGAAGCCTCCCACATGCTTCCTGAGCTACGGTCCTGGCTCCCCCGTCCCTACAAGCAGCCCTGGGGTTTGACCAGGGAGGATCCTGCAACTGTGGCCCTGAATCCATCGGTGGGACATACATGTCATAGGTATGTGTCGTTCCATGTTGCCACCCAGTAGTGTTGCAGTGTCTTCATCCTGATCAGCCCCTGAGGGTTCGAGTTCCTGCCTGACATCCAGGTGACATCCAGGGGACAGAACATCCCCTGGCCTGTGAGCTCATGAGCTTTCACGGCAACGCTGCCGGGTAAGAACACTACTCTCCTCCATTTTAGCGATCAGAGAGGATGAGTGACTTGTCCAAGGCCACACAGGATGCTGGAAGCAGTGCCAGGTCCCCTGACTCATTTCCCTGGTGCTATCCCAAGTGACAAACATGTCCCAGGAGCGCCTCTCTGCCATTGGTGGCCACTCCATGACGGGCGCTGGAGGCCGTCCTTGCTTGCATCCTTGCTTTCCCTTGCATTAACCCTTTCTTTTTAGGGACTAATTAGCGAGTAGGCATTTTATAAACACTCCCTCCTTTCATCTTTGTGCCAGGCCTGTCCCCATTTTACAGCCAAAGAAGAGGATGGTGCCGGAGGGTACCAGCCAGGAAGGGCAGGCAGGGGATACCAATCCCTGGGCAGGGCCCTTCCTCCCGTGGAGCTCCCAGCCCTCTCTGCAGGCATCTGATTCACAGCTCTCCCGGCTTTTCCAGGGTCCACCCAGGTCACAGATGGGGCTACGATGCACCACAGGTGCTCAAACTCACATGGAAACTGCTGCTTCATCCAGGGCTTAAACTTCACCCTGGAGTCCCTCACGGGCACACCAGCTCCCGCACAGCATCCTCTCTGCCAGCCTAGGATGACCCTCAGGGCAGCTGAATAGGGTCCCGACCCCGGCAGTGCAGATCAATAGCCCCACATGGGGAGTGAGCTGCTGTTTCTAGGAGCAGCAGGCAGGAAACCCAGGAGCAGGGATTCTAGGCCAAGGCCCCCGCCCGGTCCCTGGGTTGCTGGCAAAGCCCAGGCCTTGACTCGAAACCCCCATCCTCCCTGGCAGGCCCGGGTCATGCTACCCACTCCCTCCTCCTCTTCCCGGTCCAGACTCACATCTTCCCCCATCTGACCCCCAAGCACTAACTTCTCACTAACTGGTATTTCTCAGAGCACGGTCCTTGCCACTACCCCATCATCAGAATCATCTGGGGAGGTGGGTGCTTCTTGAAAATGCAGATTATCAGGCTCCCACACTCTTCAGATTGAAAGGTCTGGGCATGGGACATCCTTCATAGCTCCCCCCAGATGTGGCCTGAAGTTCAAGAACCCTTGTGTCAATTGCTTTCTCTGCCTCCAACGCTTGCTTAGCCTCAGAGTAATCTTCGTGAAGTCACTGCCCTGCTCAACCACCTTCAATGGCTCCCCATTGCCTACAGCCTCGTCCTCTAACATCAGGCCCCGACTCTTCTAGTTTTACCTTCTGCCTCAAGGACTCTGGGCTCCAGATTAGCTGAAGTGCCCACCTCTCTCCCTGTACACTCTCACCTCTGGGCATACGTTCATTTTATTACGTCTACCAGCTTGCCCTCCCCTCGCTGCCAGTTTGAGACCTCAGGGGTCTCAAACTCCAAGGCCTATGTAGCCAGGGAGATGGTGCATATGGGTAAAGCGGAGGGTGCCACCTGCCCTCAGGTGGCAGCTGCCGCTCAGACTGTCCTCACAAGCACGGTGCGGGACCATCAGAGCTCGATCTTCCCAGTTTTCAAGAGAAGCCAGATTTTTCTACGCAAAGCCACCTGATTTTTAAATGGCGACAACTAATTCTAATTTTTAAAATCACGCCTTGCCCCAAATGAAGACATCTGTGGAGCCAGCTGGGACCCAGGGCAACTGGCTCAGGACCCCTGGCTAACTCCTTCCGGCAACCCCAGTACCACAGGCCATATTAACCCACCCACTTCTCAAACCTAGGTACTCACTTTAGCCTTATCTGAAGCAATAATATCATGCGATCACAGGTTTGATGTGCTACCGTATGCTTTTTAATGTCAATTAAAGCACGTGCGGCTGTCCACTGGCAGTCCCCAACTCTTTGAGGGGGAGAACATAGCCAAGCCTAAGGAGATCCTCTTTGGGGAAAAACTGTGTCCCGGGGGGGCGCCGAGTGTACCAGGCACCGTGCTGAGGGCTGTGCCGGCGTCTTCTCAAAGACAGTCCCCGCGGGCTTTCCCGCAGCCTCTGGTGGGAAGTCCTCCTGCTGTCTAGCCTAAATCCCACAGGCTGCCCTCGGTCGGCCTTCCCCTTGCTCTGGTGGAAAGGGGCCAACCTTGGTCTCCGAGAGGCAGTTCTGGGACTGGATCCCCCTCACCCTGCCTGGGATTGGGGGCGGGAAGCAGGGGGTTCAAGGAGGGTAGGGGGGTCGATGGCCACCTCATCCCCTGCCCTGCAGGTCTTCTCTTCAGGGAACCCTTCTTTCCTTCCATCCGTCTGTCCACTTGTCCATCTGCGCTCTCCCAGGCTCCCCTCCCTTTTGTTTCAGAGGCCTCCAGCTGCCGCCACCCCTGAAACAAAGGAGAAGAGAGAAGGGTGGGTGGCGGGGTGGACAGGCGGAGGGAATGAATGAGCGAAAGGATGGGGAGGCTGGGGGACAGAGTGGGGGCGGGATACTCACCCCTCATCCCTCAGGGTCACCCTTGCGGTGGGATGAATAGTGTCCCCCCAAAAACGTATATCCAAGTCCTATCCTGTTACCTGTGTGACCTTATTTGGAAATCGGGTCTTTGCAGATGTCACTAGTTAAAGATCTCAACATGAGATCATGCTGGATTTAGGTTGGGCCCTAATCCAATGACTGGTGTCCTTATAGAAGACAGGAGAGGGAGATTTGGCAGACACAGAGGAAAAGGCAGAGATTGGAGGGCAGCTAGATGCCACGGGGCACCAAGGATGGCCAGCAGCCGCCAGAGCCAGAAGAGAGGCCTGGCACGGTTTCCCACTCAGAGCCCCAGAAAGAAACAACCCTGCCAACACTTCGATTTGGGGCTCCTGGCCTCCTGAACCGCGAGAGAATACACTTCTGCTATTTGAAGGCACCGCGCGTGGTCCTTTGTTACAGCAGCCCCAGGAGACTGACGCACCTCGGTTACTGGCCCCGGGGCTGAGTCCGCCCCATGGCTGCCCCAGGCCCCACCATGACCCGCACGCTCCAGGCACGCAGGGAGGCCCTGCTACAGCTGGCTGAGACCTGCCTCCTTCCAGAGGAGCAGGGAGGAGGGTAAGAGGGCTGGGGGCTCCATCCTCAGAGCTCTCAGCGGCCCCTGGTAGGAGGGGGCGCATGGGTGGCTCTCTGTTCCAGGGAAGGTTTTCCACTCCTCTAACCTTGGCCTGGCTGAGCAGCTGCTTAGCCCAGGGGACTCTAGTCACTGCTCCATGACAACTTGCTTTGTGACCTTGGACACGTCTCTGCCCCTCTGCCTTCCCCAACAGCCATAGGCGGCCCACGCTGGGCCCTCCAGGGTGGCCACGAGCTCGAGGCGGAGCGAGCCCTGCTCTGAGCCTCCCCTTCGCGACGCTGTCACGATTATACAAACCCCGTGACACCCACACCCGAGCGCCACAGCTGGCCGGCCTGCGGTGGCCGCCCACGTCAGAGTGCTCATAAAGGCCACCATTGGCCCCGCGGGCCCGGGGCTGGCAGCCCTGGGACGCCCGAGGCCCACGGTCCAAGGGCCTGTGTCCAGGGTGGAAGAGGGCCACTGCTCCCAGGCCTTAACTCTGCTCTGCTCACCTCCAGCGCTCATCACTGCCTGGCCACAGCAGCCCTCCGTGAGCATTTGTGAATGGATGAATGGATGAATGTCCCGTATACCACATGCCTTTCCAGAGGCCATGAAATGAAGGAAGAGCAGATTTTGGACCCTCCTGGCCTCAGTCTGGGCCCCAGTCCTGGTGCAGAGCTGGGATAAAAGGCAGCACACACACCCCACAGGGGAGGGGATGCCCTGCCAGCTCAAGGGGTCCAGTTCCCCCAGAGAAAGCCCATCTCCCTCCTTTCACCCCACAACCAGGGACTCTGCTTAGCCAAACCCACTGGCCCAGGGGGCTGTGGGGAGTTCTCACCAGGGGCTCCTAGCAGGAAAGGGGGGCCCATCCAACTTGACCTCAGAATTATTTTTTCTGGATAGAAGCTGGAAGGCAAGCCAGGTTCCTGCCTATGTGTGCATTCACCCACCCCCGGCTCCCAGGAGGGGCCTCCAGCCACCGTCTGGCTCTGGGCCGGGCTCTGGCGACCTGGCCAGGCTGACCTGAGGTAGGGCCTACAGAACATGGGGCTCTCCCAGCCCCACGACCCGAGCACGCTCAGACCAGGCAACCCCCATGGAGACACACACGAGGACCCACTAACGTGTCACTTACTGCTCTGCACGTCACATGTCACAGGGGAGTCAGGCTCCTGTATGGGGAGAAAAGGAGAAAAAAACTGCTGTGGACTCCTCACCGGCCTCGCTGCTTCCATCAGCCCTCCCTGCACACGCAGGAGCAAGGGGGCTTCCTCGCGGCCCCCGGGACACTGCAGCAGATCCCGTCCTGCTTCTTCCCTCCCGCCTCAGAGGTCGCCCGCTCCTCCAGTCACTCCCCCACCAGGGTCACCACTTGCCTCGTCCCACCTCAGCTCCTTTGCCCAGGCTGGGCCCCTGCCTGGGATGCCCTCTCTCTGGTTCTCTATGTATGAAAAACCTCTCCCATCCTTCCCTGGAGCGTTGTCTCAAAGTTCCATCTGCCCGAAGGCCTCTCCCGGCCAGCACCACACCATCCCCCCGCAGCCCCATCCTCAGGGATTCCCCCCTCTCCGTGAGCACATCTTCATCCACTGATCGCTCCTGCCACTGGATACCCCGCTTTCCTCCTGTTGGGGAGCTCCAAAGCTGAGCTTCCTCTGCCAGCCACAGAGGCCATGAGCGTGGAGCCTGGAGGCTCAGCCCACGGGGAAGGGGCCCTGAAGCTTCCTGTCCACCTCCTACTGCAGGGGGACTGCGATCCAGACCTCCTGCCCCCCAGTTCCAGGTGCTTCTATGAAGATGGCCAATTGTCCCCAAGAGAGAAGGGCCAGGTGGGAGGTTCTGGGAGAGGGAGAGGTGGGGGAGGCCCTGCTCGCCCCACCCACCCATGTGGGAGCCCTAGGTCGTCAGAAATGCACACAGGGCCCACTGGCTTCCTGAGGGCCCCACTTCTTCCCAGAACATTCTGGCCTCTCTTGTCTCTGGGCCTTTGCCCATACTGATCCTCTGCCTGCAGGGCCTTCCTACAGCAGCACCCCCTTCACTCTCACCCACCCTCTTCCTCCTCCTCCTCCCCCTTCAGCTCTCAGCTTGCAGGCCACTTCCACTAGGAAGTCTTCCTTCATGCTCCTGGGAGGCTCCTCCTCTGCACCCCACATCCTCTCTGCCCCCCACCCCCGGGGAAGCACCTCCCCCACTGACTGTGACCACCTGGCAGGAGGGGCAGGGCCAGCACTTCTCAGCCCTGTGGCCACAGCGACCAGAGAGTGTGTGTGGAATGAGGGTGAGCCATGCAGACAGGCAGGCTGGGTGGGCTGAGCTCCAGCTGCAGGCTCCCTTCTTCCTTCTGTGCCCTCCCCTCCCACCCAGGGACCATTCCACCCTTGTCTGAGCCCCCAAGACGCCTCCAACCCCCACTCAAGGCCCCCACTCCCCCCAGCCCAGCACCGACCTGCTCCCCAGCCTTCCCACGGATCACTGGCTGTGGCAGGGCCATCTCCAGCCTGCGCAGGAGCCATGCCATCAACCTGCAAGAGGGAGAGAGAGAGTCAGATCCCTCCCAAGGCAAGGAGCAAGCCCGCCTGAAGGTGGACTGGAACCCAAGCCCCCGGCCCTGAAAACCACTGCCCCATCCCTGGCCTCCCCAGGAAAGCCTCTGGCTACTGTTCCGACCCCAGCAGGTAGCTCAGTCCCCCCCACCCTCCCTGCCACCCCCAAGGTGCATTTCAGGCCCTTCACACACCGCCAGGGCGGGAGCACCTAGCAGTACCTATCCTGATTTTATTTTTTTCATTTTTATTTTTTAAATAAATTTATTTATTTCATTTGGCTGCGTTGGGTCTTTGTTGCCGTGCGCGGGTTTTCTCTAGTTGCGGCGAGCGGGGGCTACTCTTCGTTGTGGTGCGCGGGATTCTCGCTGCGGTGGCTTCTCTTGTTGTGGAGCACGGGCTCTGGGTGCCAAGAGCTTCACTAGTTGTGGCACGCGGGCTTAGTTGCTCCGCGGCATGTGGGATCTTCCCGGACCAGGGCTTGAACCCATGTCCCCTGCATTGGCAGGCGGATTCTTAACCACTGCGCCACCAGGGAAGTCCCTATCCTGATTTTAAATGCATGTACCACTTGGACCAACAACTCCATTTCCTCTGATTTACTTGCACGTGAATGCAATGATGCCTGTATAAGGCTATCATTAACTGCGGCAAAAGCGGAAACAAACCTAAATGTCCACTGAATGCTTACATAAAAGCTGGTACATCCGTATAACATACTATGCAGCCGTTGAAAGAATGGAGCAGACCTCTATGCATAAAACCACCTCTGAGTTACGTCTTTAGGTGAAAAAAGTGAGACGAGGAACAGTATCCAGAGTTTGCTGCTGCCGGGTACGTGAGTTTAAAGGAGAAATGTGCTCAGAGCCTGTCTACGTGTAGGAAACGCGCGGAAGCAGGAGAAGCTGCTGATGCGAATGCCCGGGGAGGGGGCGCTGCAAACCCCTTTGAATTTTCCCTCAGGTGCATGTGTTACTTTTCTAATTTAAAAGACTCATTTGGTGGGTGTTGGGCCGGGGCCGCGCACTGAGCCTGCCGCTTGTGGGAGGAGAGGTATTTGGGAGGCTCACCTGGCAGAGTCCTGGGGGGGCGGCAGGGAGGAGGCCTGGATGCCGGGCTGGGGCTCTGGAGTCGGCTCCTCCTCGGGCTTCGGGGGGGCAGGAGCAGGCAGGGAGGGGCTCTCCTGGGCCTGCGGCACGGGCTCCATTTCCAAGGGGTCTCCTGGGGGCTCTATGCAGCAGGGAGGGCAGGAGACTAAGGATGACATGGTGGCGCTCCATGCAACCCCTAGGGCACAGAGTCCAGATTCAAGGTGCCAACGTGACTGAGTGGGGAGCCCCTTGGGACCACCCCAACTCCCCTCATCATCAAACACAGAGCTGAGATGCTGGGAGGGGAAGGGACTTGTTCAGGACCTCACAAGGCTGTCCCAGGCTACTGGCTTCCCAGCCTGGACCAGGGAGGGGGGTTTAGGACTCCCACAACAGCCTGCTCCCTGCAAGCCCTGAACCCCACCCCGAGCATCCTTCAGGCCCCAGTTGTACCCCCAGCCCAGTCTGCGACCATCCCAGGCAGCCCCTTCCCAGGTCCCCTCTCTGTACCTGGACCCAAGGCAGCATCTGCAGGCTCATCTCTCCAGCCCTGGGTCGTAAACAGGAAGTGACGTCACGAAAGAAGCCGTTCAGGTGCATTCTCTGCCCCAGCCAGCCCCGCCCACCCTTCCCCTGAATGCCCTGCCCCTCTTGCAGCCGCTCGGTGGGTCCCAGGGGTGAGGACAGCCTGCTGGAGTAGGTAGACACTTCCTGGGTGGTCAGCTGCCTGTTCCCCCTTTTCCTCGACTTACCTCGGAGGTTTTCGGAGGCTGAGGCAGCATTTTCTCCAGATTCTGCTCAAGCCACCTGAGCAGCCAGGGCCCGGGCCTGAAGAGGGGCCAGAGGTCAGCCGAGCGGCCCAGCCACGCTGTCCTGACCACCTGCTGGGGTCCCAGGCCTTGACCAGCCCTTCCTCAGCTCCCATTCTGCACACTGGAGACCTTGGACTGGATACTCTTAAAGGGCCTCTGGGGTCGGGGACTTCCACCAACCTGAAATTCTGACCCAGGGCTGGACCAGGCTCTGGAACAACAGGCCCAGCCTTGGCCTCCTGGGCACAGATGAGAACGGTGGCTGCCTGGGGACCTGAATGCAGCCTGGGGGCCTCCCTGTGACTGGGACAGAGAGGTCTGGCTTCATGGGTATGTGAGCAGTGTGGTCACACAGGGCCCCATACTTAAAGGGCCCATTTTTGGTTTAATGCTCTATCGTCACTGTCTTAAACTCTTTTTTTTTTTTTTTTTTTTTTTTTTTT